>NC_081180.1:99029816-99349414 GCF_029867415.1 Vicia villosa | reverse complement strand
CGGTTGTGCACTGTTCTTTAATTTACCGTTCCTAAGGTTCATACAAGATCTTGATATTGTCTAGACAAAAATAAAGCAATTGATTAAAACAATCTGCTTGACACTGTCCCACTGGGCGTGCCAATTTGTTTACGGTGATTTCCGGTAAACAACCGCTAGTCTTCCAAACTATAATAAATATGATTTGGTTACTTGCAGGATCGACTAGATTGATCCTAGGACACATAGTCAAGAAGATTGTTATCAATGTTTGTTCGAACCATATTCATTATTTGTCCTCTTCAATAAGCGTTGTTCGATTAACAGAACAAATAGTCTTGACAATCACTTTGTTACATATAAATGTGACTTCATCGAAGTGTCATGACATAAAAAATTAAAAAGACAATTGAAACGTAAAGAATCTTAAACTGCAGAAATATAAAAGACTTTGAAAGTAAATAGCGTGAAAGTAATTCGAAAGTAAATGACGTTAAAGTAAAGATGCAGAAACGTAAATGGCAAGAAGTAAACGAAATGCAGTAATTCTGAAAGATAAAAAACAAAAAGATAATACACATGTATTAAAATGGTGGTGTCATACGTACATTTTCTCAGCGAACTCTTTCTCTTAACGCTTGATACTTGAGTAAATATGTGAGTGATTTGTACAAAATGAACACACAGAATCCTAACACTAAGACTCCTATTTATACTAGTTTCGACCTTAACGGTCCTATACTAATCTGCTGCCACGTTTCTCATCAGAACTTCCAGCGAAGCCATCTGTTGTTGAACGGTTACGAAACCGTCTTTGAATTTCAAATCTTCCCGCCTGAGTCCATCTTCGACGCGTGGCAGTGTATTAAACAAACACTACTAAAAAACACGCTAAGTAGTAATACTTGAATACATATTCTATGAATTTTGTCTAAGTCCCGAAGACATATGCTTTCATTAATCTTTCAGCGTTCACTTATCTCCATCGAACTTAGAAGTCTTTATTTTTCGAAGCATGACCATCAGTAGCCATTTTTTACTTTTTAAGGGATGGCCATCAATAACCATCTTTCCTTCGATTCTCAACTCCTTCGAAGGATGAACAACATAAAACGAAATCTTCAGCTAACAACAAGCAACTAAGTTACTAAGTTGTGTTTTTCATCCGTACAAGAATATATACGAACACAATTTAACATTATTTCGTCATTTAATATAAATTATTAAATAAAAATTAGGCTTAAAATCTTTTTTCGTCTCGTACCTATGTCTCGGGGTCCATTATGGTCCTCTTCCTTTTAAAGTTCCAAATTGGTCCCTTACGTTGTCTAACAGCGTCACGTTAGTCCTTTCCGTTAGATTTGTTAGTCAAAGTAAAAATAAAGTGTCACTTGGCATAGACTTAGCAGTGATGTGGCATATGCTCATATACATCATTGAAAAAAATACAAAAGTTTGCCCTCAACAAATACTTGAACCATGGACACTTTGATTTTTAGGCAAGTTACTATACCACTACGCTATTTCACAATTTGTTATTTAATTTACAAATGAAATATATGAAACCATGAAACCAACAAGATAGAAATCAATGGCCAAACTTTGAAACCATAACAACACAAAAAGTTAATATTCCAGATATTCACAACCATAACTCCATCTCTTGTCTGAAAAAACTACAATAACGCACATACACAAAGTTTATTCCATGTCTATTTGTTCCTTCTTGCTCTCAAAACAACTTTTTTTTTGTGCTGAATCACCTTTCTCGTGATGGTTCTCAGTAATATGCAGCAAAGAGTTTTCATTTTCACCAGATATAATACAAAGGTTGATCTATCCTTGGTTTCTCCGAGACCTTTGTCTCCCTCTATCACTTTGGAATCATATTTCTGCACAGTAACTAAAACAAAGTTGTTTTAAGAAATAAATAGAAACTAAATCATTCTAAAAACGACACCTTAAATGCATTAGTAAGAACTCCGTCTTTCCCACATACGCTTTTCCACTTCATATTTTTTTGGACTTTCCTTTATGAGAAGAGTTAACTCTGCAAGGGCTCGTATAGCTTCTAATGATGATCCAAATAAGAGCTTGTCGTGTGACAACAGGAGCTACATTCACTGCTTCTGCACAGTTGAAACCACAATTGAACCCAAAGTGGTACCCCCTCAGAAAGGTAATTACAAATTCCCCCTGAATGCTTAACAATGCGATGAACGAGAACTCCCTCAGATTGAAGAATTGATGGAGATAACCGAGTACATACAAACCAAAGTTGAAATCTTAAATCGAAACCGAAACCCAAAACATCATATCAAAACAGAAGTAGGTACCAGGATATCAAACTCCTTGTCGTCGAGAGGGGAAAACCACCAGCACCAGCTTGAACAATCACGGCGTCAAGGATTGGGTTTTTGGATCGCTGGGTTTTTTTTGGATCGTTGGGTTTTTGGAAACTCCTCGTTAGATTTGAGGGATGAAAACGGGCATCGGTGCTGGTTTCAATTAGTAGATTTTGAAAAGCATTTTGCATTAGGGTTGAATTTGAGGGAAAATAGAAAAGTCTTTTAGCAACAAGGAAGAAGAAGGTGATGATTAGACATTCCACCAATCCACCTTAGCTTCAACGTCATCTAAAGTAACGCAGTTAGTTCGTTATTGACAAAAAAGACCACTTTGATTCTGTCAGACAACGTAAGAGACCAACTTAAAACTTTTAAAAGGAAGAGGACTGAAATAGATCCCAAAACATAGATACGAGAACAATAACCACTTATATACATATGTGCTATAAACTATAATTAAATTATTTATTATAACCACTTATATACATATGTGCTATAAATTAAAGCAATACTTAGTACTAGTTTGTTAAAGTAGTCTCTAACTTAGATGAAATTAATGTTACGTGTTGATTTTTCTTTAAAGAGTTTTTCAGTCTCATTTGATTTCTGTTTAATCTCTGAATATGTAGGCCTTTTAATCCATAAGATAAAAAAACCAACTTAAATTTTCCATCACTTTATCATTTTTAATTCTTACTTATTTCAAAAAGGAAAAATTAAAAGTAGAAAGATAGACATAAAGAAATGAAAAGCAAAGAAAGAAAAGAAAGTGGATACTTTTCCATTCCATGAACCAATTTAACCAAGCGGCTGAATGCATATACATGATTGCCACGTAGCAACCCCTGAAATGGAGCTTCCACATTAACACGTAGCAGTTTCATGGGTCCTGATCCCTCCATAAATACCCCATTGTATTCCTATCCCTTGTTCCTCTCACTTCATTCATTCACTACTCACACTTCCTCTTCTTTTTCTCTTTTCCACACCCTTCAATTCCTAGTATCATTTCTTCAACATAGCAAAAGTAGTAATAATGCCAACACCAACAACACCAACAACAACATCATCAACGCTTGGTGATGTAGAAACTCAAGACACAAACTCATCCAACACTCATGCCCCTCCCAAACAAAGCCCCCATGAATCGCGTGACCTTCCTCCTTTACTATCTTCTTACCCAATCACTCTTAAGGTACAACATTTAATACAAGTACTTAACAACAATAATAAAACTCATTAATCTTTAATTTTATTTTATCCACAATTAAAATTACCGGTTAAGTCGGCAGGTTTGAACATGCGACATAATTTCGACTACTAAACTACTTTTAGACTTTTTTGACAATAAAAATTAACTTATATATGCTCATGCAATGCAGTTCATGGACGTGGGATACAGATTAAAGATAGAGAACAAAAAAGGAGGGATCATCAAGAACTTCTTCACCGGACTCGAATCACAACCGTCTGATCAAAGATCAACGCTAGAGCGAATCATTCTCAACGGTGTAACGGGAATAGCTTACCCAGGAGAGATCCTAGCCATTCTAGGTCCATCTGGAAGCGGAAAATCCACGCTCCTAAACTCACTAGCAGGGAGACTCCATGGAAACGGTCTCACTGGAACAATCCTCGCTAACTCATCGAAACTCAACCGAACGATTCTCCGTCGAACCGGGTTCGTTACACAGGACGATATTCTCTACCCACACTTAACGGTTCGCGAGACACTGGTTTTCTGCTCCATGCTGCGTCTCCCGAGGACGCTTTCGCGGGAAACGAAGGTTGCAGCGGCGGAGTCAGTGATCATGGAGTTAGGTTTAAGCAAATGCGAGAACACTATCATTGGAAACAGTTTCATTCGCGGTGTTTCTGGTGGAGAGAGGAAGCGCGTGAGTATCGCTCACGAGATGTTGGTGGATCCGGCGCTTTTGATCTTGGATGAACCTACCTCTGGATTGGACTCCACCGCGGCGTACCGCCTTGTGTCGACGCTGGGCTCCTTGGCGAGGAAAGGGAAGACGGTGGTGACGTCAGTGCACCAGCCGTCAAGCCGTGTCTACCAGATGTTTGATAAAGTGCTTGTATTGTCAGAAGGGAACTGTATGTACTACGGCAAAGGAACCGACGCCATGAGGTATTTCGAGTCGGTTGGATTCGCGCCATCATTTCCGGTTAATCCGGCGGATTTTCTGCTCGATCTCGCTAACGGTACGTGAAATTCATTATTTCTGTTTCTTTGTCAGATTATTATTATTGTTATTATTAATGCATTTGTAATATTATTTTTGCACTTTCGTAAATATTTGTTTTCTAAATCTAAGTAAATTTAATGGATATACATAGGCACATAAAAAAATTCTTAAAATCATTAAAAAAATAAGAAGACAATAGTGAATAGTAAGCTGTGAATTGTGAATACCTATGATTTGGATATCTGACAATTAGTTAAACTTTGTGACAAGTTTTTAGAGCTTATTTTGAGTAGTTTCATTTTTAAGCCATCGGTAGGCATAGATTATTAGTTTTTGTTTGTGAAGTAGAACGTGGTTAAAGCCATCAAAGTTCTATTTTAATAAACAATTTTGTTTGAAACTTCTTACATTAATTGTTGATCCTTTTTTTCTTACGATACATAAGTTTATCATAACAATGTTTATGTATAAACTTAATTTATAAAGTAAAATAGAATATTATGTCATCATTTAAACTAAAATAGGTCAATCTAAGCACACACCACATGGAGACAACATTCTGTAGTAAGCATTAAATATTTAATGTAATTCTATGCTGCTATAATTGCCACCCATGGGTACGACATATCATGGACCATGATGTATTACATATGGTCCACAACTTCCCTTGTTTTATTCATTATGATCTTTGAGTTTTCTTTTACTTCGTAATTGGTATACATATACAATTATGAGATCCGTCTCAAATTTTAAAGATTAAGTTGAAGTTAACTTCGATTAAGTCGTGACTTTTTAAAAAAAACTCTATTTAACTATTTATATGTTAACTCTTAAATATGTGTATAGAATTTTTTTTTATCATAATATAATCATGAAAAAAATTTGACATTTTGTACACCTTCAAAGACAATATAAGTATTATATAGATTTATGCTTAGAGGAGACCCATAGAAAATGATTTACATAGATTAGCTCTGCATTAAAGTTGTCCAATATAAGTTCAGAAAGAAAAGGAAAAGAGTGATTCATTATAACGGGAAACAAATATCTTGATTCCCTAATGATATTAATTTGATGGCTGATTGCAAAAGGACCTTAATGGGTGAAAAGGGTGGTCAAAAGATTAGATTAACCCAAATTTGAATGAACTCACATTCCATTATCAATTAATATTTGGACCATCCCTAAGTTAATAGGGTCTAATAAAAATAATGTGTTCATGTTTTAGTGCTTCTTGGCAATGGTTGTCCTTTCTTATATAAAATACTATTGAAGTAAATGAGTATATCTTAGGTATAAACTTGGGCAGTAGATTGATAAAGATTTCTCCCATTGAGTGGAAGAAATCCATTAAAAACGTAATGGATTTTGATTTTTGCATCAACAATGGAATGCTTTATTTAAAAAATTATCCCATGATGCTCACCACGTGTCCATCTTTTTTGGAACAGTTTGCCACTGCCTTTACTATTTTCTTGCCTTCAACTATTACTACATAGCCAGTTGTATAATTTCTTCTTCCTGGGCCAACATGATTTGACTCCATATGCTAATAATTTTCCCTCCCTTTCAACCAATTTTTTCCCCTTACAGTTTCTTGGCCAACTCACAATCTTAGCCACTGCCTCATCCAGTGAGGCATGCATAGTTTTTTTCCTCTTGAAGTTAAATACCACTTTGATATGAAAATTAAGTCCATATGCTGTAGGGAAACCTATGCTTTGGAACAGAGAAGGATGTTCAATTTTTTTTTTAACCACATTATACATCTTTTACCAAAGAATTTTAGTGAAAACCATGAAAAAAGATAAGGAAATCGTTTTCTTGCACCAAATGAAAGAAATCATTAAAGTTTTCAATTTTCCCATCAATTTTAGCTTGGTGCCAAATATGATGTAGGTCCATAAATATATTCCAAAATTAGAAGAAACATAAGTGAAAGGCATATGGTGCACTTATGGACCTGCGTAGGCATGGCATGGCCCCTTGTCACAAAAACCGTCAACTGTGTCCTTTTCTACTAGAATAACTTAATCTCTCATCCAGAATCAAAATCACTTTGTTGGGACGTCGAAAATAGTATTTAGATTGACTCGTTTTGTATCCAGGGGGAATGGATAGACAAGCTTGGACAAATCATTTAAGTTCTGACATAGACAACAAAAGATTAACAAACATGCTGCAGATTTTAGCAAACATTGTTATCACAATTCATAAATCGTACTTTTGTATTTATTTTCCTTTTAGACAAAGAAATCTACACGGCTTTCTTTCTCTTTTATCATGGCATGTTCAAACATGTTAAGTCAATAAGGTTATCCAAGTAATGTAAGCTTAGTACATATTCTCTGGACATTATACAACTGATGTAATGAGATATTAGACTAGTGTAGCAATGTGGACCAGAGCTATATATTTTATGGTCAAAGTTGAAAGTGCATAAGTAGTGGATTAGACTTTAGTTGAAGATAACTGGTCACTCTATTACATGTGCTGGGATTTTACTTCTTTTAGCATAGATATCACTAAAAAAAGGTTTAGCTAGGACAAGAGTTAATTAATAATAATTCATGATATTTAACTGTGTGGTAAGTGCTCTTTGACTAGGTATTTTTATCTTTTATGGAGTTCATCATCTTTGGCACTGAAAGATTTTTCTTAACTTTTTTCCGTTGATTCTTGGGTCCATTTGAATATTATGTTGGTGGAGGTAATGACGACACTGATAGCGTGAGAAACCATACATTTGATGTAAAAGAAAAATAAAAGAGGAAAGAGCACCTAGGAAAAGTTGGAGTGGACATTTTTTAAGTAGATTTTAGCATCATGCTTTTTTTTTAATTAATTTTATATATCAGAAAAGAGGGGTGCATAATAAAACTTTTTGTTCTGTAATTTCTATAGGTAGGTTAAGCTTTTAGGTGTAAATAAGAAGTATTAAAGTAGTGTTTGGGGTCATAATCAACGTGTTTATTTGTGTTTCCAACGTTGGATGTTTTGTTTTAGATACAACACAACTTTAGATGTTTGGTAGCGTGACCTGCAAAATTGGTTTTGGATGAAAACTTTTCTTTAATAATTTGCAATTACTTTTCATTTTTATATAAATTCTTTAATAATATTGTTAAATTTTCTTTGAAATGATTGATCAACATGAGATCATGGTCATAGGCGTTGCTTCTTATTGATCATTACACTTGGAAAAAACTTGACCTTCACTTCTTTTCTTTGACAAATGATCTGTCCTTCTTTTCTTCCCACTTTGTGTCTTTTTCTCCTTTCCTCCACCTTTTTTTGAGAATCTTTCTCATCTTAGGATCTGTACGAGACCAACACGTGTTGGGTTGCTTTTTCATCCTTATAAACAATTCTCCCCTAAAGTGAAGTGTGATGGCATAAAGGCTTATAATGAATAAAAAGTAAATAAATGGATTATGGATATATTGATATTGATATGGAAATGAAAGTAGGAGCTGCTGGCCCAATCAGCAGTGACAGCACCAAAATTAGTGGAGACACACCATAACATGACATTAATACATAAGTCAGCTTTTACAAGTTCCACTATCATATTTTAGCATGTTATGCCCCTAGTCCGTCCTTTTGGAATACTCAACTAATCAAGTAATGTTTGATTAATTTAAACACCTTTTTTGTTTAGCTATTTTAAATGTCATGTTCTACAATTTGTTGTTTTGTGGGCCACTGTCATGCTATGTTCTATCAGTTCCTATAATTTAATTTGTTGCATTTGATTTATCTGTTGACAAAGATTTTTCATACAAAGTTTCCCTTTCTTTCTATTTGATGTGTGGTCCCTTATCTCTTTAATTTCAATTTTGAAAGTTGAAAGGTTAAGTACGAAACATGAAGTCCACTTGTTTTGAAATTGGATGCAATCAAAACTCTTAATTCAATCCTTAGATATTTTTCTTGTTATTTTGCTATCTTCTGCCAAGTACTTTCTAGGACAGTAGGACTCATTTACTAGACATATTGTAGCTTATTCAAATAAGAAATACAGTTACATACTTACATCACATAATTGAACTGCAATACTAAATGAACATTTTATTGTTTGAGGGTGTGATATTAATCAAACTTAACTTTGAATTCTGTAGGTGTTTGCCATGTAGATGGTGTAAGTGAAAAAGATCGACCAAACATAAAGCAAAATCTAATTCAATCATACAACAGAGAACTGGGTCCAAAGGTAAAATCTCTTTGCATGGACACAACAAATGTTTCAACAAAAGGAACTAACCCTGTAAGAAGCAACTCTTCGAAAGAACGTAGATATAATGACAGAGTTAGCATCTTTGATTGGTTTTACCAATTCAGTATTCTACTCCAGAGAAGCCTCAAAGAAAGAAAATATGAATCATTCAACATACTGAGAGTTTCTCAAGTCGTTGCTGCTGCATTACTAGCTGGTTTAATGTGGTGGCATTCAGACTATATGAACATTCAAGATAGGCTTGGATTACTCTTCTTCATTTCAATCTTTTGGGGTGTATTCCCATCTTTCAACTCTGTGTTTGCATTCCCTCAAGAGCGTGCAATCTTTGTAAAAGAGAGAGCTTCTGGTATGTACACACTATCATCCTATTTCATGGCTAGAATTGTCGGTGACCTACCAATGGAGCTTATTCTTCCAACAATTTTCCTCATTATTACATACTGGATGGGTGGATTGAAGCCAGATTTGTTGTCTTTTCTCTTGACATTGTTGGTTGTTCTTTTATTCGTGCTTGTATCACAAGGTCTTGGACTTGCTTTAGGTGCTGCAATAATGGATGCTAAACAAGCTTCCACAGTTGCAGCAGTTACAATGCTAGCATTTGTTTTAACAGGTGGATACTATGTTCATAAGGTTCCATCTTGTGTTGCTTGGATCAAATATATATCCACAACATTCTATAGTTACAGGCTTTTGACTAGAATTCAATATGGTGATGGCATAAGAATTGCTTACCTATTGGGTTGCAATCATGAGAGTAGTGGAGCTAATTGCAAATTTCTTGATGAAGATGTGGTGGGTCAAATAGGCCCAATGGGAAGCATTGGAGTGTTGTTTTTCATGTTTGTGTTTTACAGATTACTGGCTTACCTTGCCTTGAGACGTATCAAAAATTGACATTGAAGAACTTCTGTAATGCATAGTTCTTTGGGAAATTAATATGAAAACTAAAAGTTGATGTTTTGAATTGAAAGGGATGAAACAATGTGTTGGCTCCTAGTGCAGCAACAACCATAATGTTCTTAAATTCCACTAAAGTACTGGCTATAGTTGATTTGTGCTAACTGTAATTGAAGAATGAGAAAATTTCTGTAAAGTTGTTAGATAGGTAACATCAAATTTGAAGTGAAGAAAGAAGGGTTTGAATTCAAATTCGGCAAGTTTCATTCTGTACTAAGAATATTCAGTGAAGAAATAAAGAAATTTCTTCCACATGCAATGTTTAATCATTATGTCATTCCTTTCTTACTTTGCTGTTTTCTGTTTAATTTTTGCAATCTCTTTTCTTTAAAATAGATTACAATTTCATACCAATTACCATTAATTTTTACTTTTTTTATTCAATCAGTATATATATATATATATATATATATATATATATATGTTTTTTGTTATAGATTAGAAAGACTATATAGTTTTCAATATTAATAAAAAATGTTTTAAGTTAATACAATAAACACACTTATATATTTGTCATATTTGTATTTGTTTATTTTCTGTCTTTATGATAAAGCCAAAGAAGAGACAAGTATATTTTCAGGAGTAGTAGAATATACTCTATATTGTCACCGGAAGGTTAATCGCTTAAATCCATCATATTTGTTTCTCCACTTCTCTGAAAAATGTGTTGTTATCATACAAAATAAGAAGAGTGTGGATTTATGTGCTTGCAATTATGAAGTCTATAGCAAATTGTTAATTTGGTTTTGATGTTAACAACGCTCTTAAGAGAAGTGTTCATCATAAATGTTTTTGGTTTGGATGATGACAAGTGATGTTATCATCAAATGTGATCAAGTGATGGTGCTTGAAGATATATATATATATATATATATATATATATATATATATATATATATATATATATATATATATATATATATATCATATGTTAAGATGATCTTCTTTTTTTCATCAAGGTATGTTGATCAAATGAAGCTTGAAGGTCAAGTGGATCAAGTTATGTTGATCATTTAAAGGATATATATGTGTGTGGTCAGGATCAAATGACCTTAAGATGTTAAATTAAATATTATGACAACTCCAATAACTCTTTACTACATATTCGTATATTTTTTATCAATGAGATGCATAAAAATTAACGTCTTACAATTTATCATATAAATCATGTCTATAAAATTTAACATCAACAATTTTTTTTAACTTGTCAATGAGATGCATGAAAATTAACGCCTTACAAAACTTTATCAGTATAATTAATTTTGATCTTTTTTGGTAATATATCAAATGATTTTTAATATATGTTAAATTTTAAAGACATGATATATGTAATAATATCTTAGAATTCAACAGTGAAATTAGTTATACAATAATGCAGTAAAGAGTTATCTTAGGTGTCATAATATTAAATTTGAAACTTTGATGTCACTTGATCCTGAATCACACACACGCACATGCACACACACACGGCACACGCACACACACATTATTGGTCCCTATAATTGACTGTATTTTTTCTATAAAAAAAGATGAGGGGCTAATATTCTTGACATGTAATTATTTAGTTGATTTTTTTCTTTTTTCATTTTCTATAAAATTCATAGTGTTAAGAAAAACTGAATATTAGGATCAAACTATAGAAGTAGTAGAATAGAGTGTGCGAGTAACTTATTTCACTTGGATAATTGATGCATTTTTACATGAACTCATAGTATGCTATTTATAGCATTGTGATTGTAGATGTAATAGTTCAAGTTACTATACTAAGTTGACAATTTTGTAGATAAAAGATATTCACTATTCACAATATATTTCAAAATAGTAATAATAATTGCTTATTATTATAACACTCCCCCTTTTGAAATATTTGTCATGGTGCTCCGTTGAAGTCTTATTGAGAAGAATCCTATGGGAACATAAGTTGCCTCGTTAAATATCTTATTAAGAAAAACACATTGGGATAAAAACCTTAATAAGGGAAAAATAGTACAACATTATGCTCCGTCTCAACTAAACACATATAGCTCTTCTTTTAAGATCTCGAAGGTGACGCATTTCAATATTTTGTATATGTTTCTTGAAAACTGATGTAGTAAGTGCCTTTGTAAAGAGATATTCCATATTATCACTTGAACAAATATATTGAATATTAATCTTTTTGTTTCTTTCGAGTTCTTGTGTGAATGAGAAAAACTTCGGAGGAATATGCTTGGTTTTGTCACTTTTTATGTAGCATTTTTTCATCTGGGTAACACAAGCAACATTGTCTTCATACAAGATTGTTGGATTTTTATCAATTGGTAAACCAGACGCTCCTTGGATATGTCGAGTTACTGATCTTAACCATCTACACTCTTTGCTTGTTTCATGAAGGGCAATTACTTCAGCATGATTTGAAGAAGTTGCTACAAGTGTTTGCTTTTGCGATCTCCATGATATTGCAAATATCCCGCATGTCATAACCAAATTGTTAGAATAAAATAAACCAAGATCAGATGTACCTCGAAGATATCGAAATATATTCTTTATTCCTTTCCAATGTCTTTTCGTAGGGCATGAACTAAATCTTACTAGTAAATTCATCGCAAAAGTTATGTCAGGTCTTGCATATTTAACAAGATACATGAGTGCCCCAATGGAACTAAGGTATGGAACTTTTGAGCCAAGATCCTCTTCATTACTTTCCTTAGGCCTAAAAGGATCCTTTTCAATATTAAGTGTTCTACCCATCATTGGACTACTAAAAGGATTTGTCTTGTTCATGTTGAACTTTTTCAATACCCTTTTTGTATAATTTGATTAATATACTAATATACCATTGTTAGTATACTCAATCTGTAAACCAAGGCAGAATCTAGTTTTTCCCAAATCTTTTATTTTAAATTCTTTATTTAAATAATTTATCGCTTCTTTGATTTCTTTATTATTCCGAATGATATTCAAATCATCAACATAAACATCAATTATTACAAATTCGAATATTATTTTTCTTATAAAAACACACGGACAAATAGGATTATTCTCATAGCCTTCTTTAAGTAAATATTCACTTAGTCTATTGTATCACATGCGCCCGGATTGTTTTAACCCATACAATGATCTCTGCCATTTAATTGCATACATTTCTCTAGGTTTTGATGTCTCGGGCATTTTAAATCCTTCTGGGATTTTCATGTATATATCAGTATCAAGTGATCCATATAAATAAGTAGTAACAACATCCATAAGATACATATCAAGATTGTTAAATACTAATAAACCAATTAAATAACGAAAAGTAATGGCATCCATAACAGGAGAATATGTTACCTCATAATCAATTCATGGTCTTAGGTAAAAACCTTGTGCAACGAGACGAGATTTGTATTTGAAAATCACATTTTTCTCATTTCATTTTCTTATAAAAACTCATTTATACCCGATCGATTTCACATCTTTTGGTATAGTTAAAATAGGGCCAAATACTTTTCGATATTTAAGGGAATTTAACTCAGTTTCTATTGCATCCTTCCAATTTTTCCAGTCATGTCTATTTTTACATTCACTCATAGTTCTTGGCTCTGGATCATGATTTTCATTAATAATTTCACATACAATGGAGAATGAAAACATTTCATCTATATTCATACCTTTCGGCTCCACAAAATTCCTGTATCAACATAATTAATTGAAATCTCGAGATCGTTCTTATTTTCAGTTTCATTATCAATAATCTCATTTTCATCATCTTGTGCTTCTTCGAGAGCATGCTTTTCAATTGTGGATTTATCATTATCTAGTGTCTTTTCAAAATCACTAATACGTGTCAAATTGTAGTTATTTGTGTATATAGTTTTGCGGCACTTATCATCTCTTTTTCCTCAACTTATGCGTGAATGCGTATGTTTTCTCTATATTTGTACATATTACGTATTATTTGAGTTTTTAGTTTATTTATGTATTGTTTGATATTTTTCTATTTATTTTGTAGGTATTGATGGGTATTTGGAGCATGAGCAATAAAGTGTCAAAGACACTGCTTCAAACGCGCGATTTTGAGCAATTCATCGACGGATAAGGCTCAAAATAAATATGAGAAAAATCATCAATTTCATTGATATTTATTAATTTTTAGATAAAGCATAGAATAAGCTTTCCAACACTTTGAACCAGACGCAAATCGGACTTACGGTTCTCAAGTTATGGCCAAAATTAGATTTTAAGTTTCTGTTGAGCGGGCTAAGAGCGGATTTGGTGCTAAGCGCGATCTGGATGGTGTCGAAATTCATTAAAAGGGTAAAAATCACATTTTTAGGGTATGTTTTGGTTTTTTTTCCCAATCCATCACCCACTGTTTTTTAGGTAGATTAACTTAAAAAACAACTACGGAGCTTGCATTTGGATGATTGGAGGTGGATTGATCATCAATCGGAGCTGACCGGGAGATTTTCGGTTCATTTCTCTTCTTCTTTGTGTATTCTATTTTAGTTGGATTTGGGTATGTATTTACTTTGAACTCATGTATATTTATCGCCCATGACGTTATATTAAACTTGCTTTACAAATTTGTGTTGATTGTTATCATTGATTTTTGCTTTATGCTAGGGGTTTTGGGTTGTTATAGGCATATACTGCTTGAATCCTTATCTAGGATGATTATCTGTTAGTTTCTGGATTCTAGAGATAGATTTAGAGCTAACAATCTTTATGGGTGTCAAAGCTTAATGCTTCAGTGTTGGTTGTGTCGATTGAGAGATCGTCGATATGATTGATATGGATGTTTGCTATGTTGTTGAGGTGTGCTGAGAGATCGTCGCCGAGATGGTATAATAGTTCTCTCTAATTTGGGTTAGATATGACTTAGGGTTTGAGCGATGCCAGATGACATTGACGAGTATTGTAGGTTAGGTATAACTGGTCGATAGGTTTAATTCTGTGACGAGTGAGTATGTTTGCCTACCTGATAAACTAACTTTATCCAAAGAATGTATTTATTTTCTGTTCATATCCTTTACTTTCCGTTTTACTTTCAACCCATTTAAACTTGAGCTCAAAAACATAGAAACTGTTGAAAGAAATTCTAATGACCATCTCGGTGGACACGATAATTTTCCGGATAAATATTTCTAAAACTTTTGTTACTTGCCGCTCTACCGCTTCAACAATCACTTTCAATCAAATTCACCTTTTCTATTCCCTTTCTTTTTCGGGGATTTTTGTCTTTGGATCCCATAGGTCGGCCACGCTTCAAGTGAGCCTTAGATGTACTTGCTACATTATTTTGATTTGAAATCTCAATCCTAGCTGGGATATTTATAGCTGGTACATGTGACTTTTTACTCTTTTCAAATCAGTAAATGAATCTGGCAATCAATTTGCTAAATCTTGTAAGTGAACTATTTTCTTTACATTTTCTTCCCACGATCTATTAAATGGGTCCAAATGTAATAAATGAGGTACATACCATGTTATGTCATTTTCTAGTTTTTTATCCTATCCCCTTAGAGTTGGAAATATTATTTCGTCAAAATAACAATCATCAAATCTTGCCTGAAAAACATCACATGTTAAAGATTCAAAATATCTAATAATAGATGGTGATTCATACCCCACATATATACATAATCTCCTTTGAGGTCCCATATTTGTTCTTTGTGGTGGTGATATTGGGACATATACTACACAACTTAATATCTTTAAATGAGAAATATTTGGTTCCTTCCCAATTGCAAATTAATAAGGGGTATGTTTATGATCAACACTTGACCTTAGACGGATAAGTTCTGCAGCATGTAAAATTGCGTGACCCCAAACAATAACTGGTAGTTTAGTTCTCATTATTAATGGTCTAGAAATATATTGAAGATGTTTGATTAATGACTCACCTAAACCATTTTGTGTATGTACATGAGGAACAGAATGTTCCATAGTAATACCAATTGACATGCAATAATTATTAAATGATTCATACGTAAATTCACCGGCACTATCAAGTCTAATTTTCTTTATAGTATAATCAGGAAATTGAGCTCTAAGTTTAATTATTTGTGCAAGAAATTTTGCAAATGGCATATCACGACTTGACAGTAAGCATACCTATGACCATCTACTAGATGCATCAATCAATACCATAAAATATCTGAATGATCTTGATGGTGGATGAATAGGTCCACACATGTCTCCTTGAATTCTTTCAAGAAAAGCAGGTGATTCTGTCTTAATCTTTCCAGGTGAATACTTTGTTATTAGTTTGCCAAGAGATCAAGCTTCACATGGTCTATCTTTTGTAAGCTTTAAACTTTTCAGTGGATGATCATGTGTACTTTCAACTATTTTACACATCATTGTTGAACTAGGGTGACCTAAACGGTCACGCCATAAAGTCACTATTTTGAGATCTTCTTTTACTACTAAGTTGCATTCAATTCCATGTATATATGTGTAATGTAATCCAGAAGGCAATTTTGGTAGTTTTTCTAAAAAGAATTCTTTCCCAAAACATCACAAGTATTATTAATGTATTTCATATTACCTTCAGTTGCAGTTTCAGTATCATATCCTTGACGATATATGTCATTAAAACTCAATAAATTTCCCTTTGATTTTGGAGAGTATAAAGCATTATTAATGAATTTTTTGTCCCATTTGGTAGTATGAACATAGCATTATCTGTTCCTTCAATCAAATCTGCAGGACCTGAGATTGTATTTATTATACCTTTAGCGAAATTTATTTCAGTAAAATATTTCTTACTTTTGAGGATTGTGTGTGTAGTTACATTGTCCGAAATGCAAATGTCTTTGACATGTTCCATGTCTAACCTTCTTAAAATAGAAATAAGATTAAATAGAGTAAATTAATAACATATTTAACATTATTATTTCATGAAAACATAAGATACACCTTAACAACATACAAATGCTTAAGTTGATACATATTTCAAATATAAAACAAGCACACCAAACATTATTCAAATATATATTTTTACATAGTTACTAAATTTGTTTCACCTCCAACAAAATCAGCAGTCTCAAAATAGGTATTATCATTTCTGAGTTCAATCTCATTAAAATTCACTTCTTTTCCCTTTTCTTAAACATATGTCATTTATCTTTTACACAAATGTTCTGGTGTTCTACACACATTAGACTAGTGGCTTTTCTTTCCGCATTTGTAGCATATATCCTCATAATTTCTTGAGGGACCTTCTTAGATATACTTACCTTTTCCTTTGCGATTCCAATTATTGTAGTCATATCTGGGGGATCTATAATTATTCATATGACCTCGTCCACGTCCTCTTCCATAAAAACGGTTTCGACCGTGGAAAAGGTTTTGACCATGATATCTTCCTTGATTGTGACCATCAAAACGATCATGACTATTATTACCATCAAAACGAACATGACCACCACATCTCTTAAGATGATTAAAGCCAACACGCCCACGATTAAAAGTTGTGGCATTAATTTCAGGATATGACATTGTTTCTGTGGGTCGTGCCTGGTGGTTTTTTTATAAGGAGCTCGTTTTGCCACTAGAAGGGCTGCAACTAAATCAGAATACTCAGTGTATTCCCTCATTCTATATTGTTGTTGCAATAATACATGGGATGCATGGAAAGTTGAAAAAGCTTTTTCAACTTTTCTTTTTCAGTTATAGTTTTGCCACAAAATTCTAGTTGTGATATAATTTGGTGCATAGCATAAATATATGCAAATGACAATTTTTTTATCTTGAAACCTTAACTTGTTCCACTGATCCATTAATGAGGGTAACAGAACTTTCTTCTGATTTCCAAATCTTGCTTTAATCTTGTCCCATAATATCCTGGGATCTTTAGCATTTGAATATTCTGTTTGCAATCCATCATCAAGATGATGTTTGATTATTCTGTTTACTTTTGACTTTCTATTTTCCATTTTATCTGGGTCGTCTGTCGTTTTTCCATAATTGTCTCCTTCAAGGATTTTGTTAAGTCCCTCACATGTAAGTTACTCTATTAAATTGTTGTTCCAGGTTATGAAGTTATCCTCAATTATGTTTAGAATTTTGAATTGATGCTTAAGATTTGATATAATTATATATATAATTCATATGAACATAATCACTATTTAAAAACTAAAAGAAATATCAATTTATTCAACTTTAGTGGAGGTTTAAAAACCATCATATATTGTTACTAATTTTTAAACTAGTATGATGGTTTTTAAACCTCCACTAATATAAAAATTAGTAACAATATATGGTGGTTTTTAAACCTCCACTAAATATAAAAGTTAGTGATAGCTTAAATATAAATGTTAGTAATTTCATATGGGGTTTTATACCTCCACACAATATTAATAAAAAAAATCAAACTTATTATAGAGCACTTGACAAGTTGGCAGTTTTCTATAACAAGGAGTAAAGTAATAACGATAATAGGCACTGTAGTTATAAATCACTTGACTGGTTGCCAGTTTTCTATAACCGGGGCAAATAAAAAAATTGCAATAAGATTAAAGAGATAAGTATAGAATATATACCTAATGTAGTAAACACTTCTAATAGAAACGTTCGTGCTGATAACATGTTAAGAAAAACCTAATATTAGGATCCAACTATAGAAGTAGATGTGTAGAAGAGAGTGTGAGAGTAACTTATTTCACTTGGATAATTGTTGTATTTTTACATGAACCCATAATATGCTATTTATAGCATTGTGATTGTAGATGTAATAGTTCAAGTTATTATACTAAGTTGACAATTTAGTAGATAAAAGATATTCACTATTCATAATATATTTCAAAATATTAATAATAATAATAATTACTTATTATTATAACACATAGATGCTTTTTATTTTATTTTATATTGTTTTGGTGTTATACCTTAAAAGACAAAAATTCAAAATTTTGCTCCAAATGTATTATATATTATATATACATTAGATCAATTATTTAAGGATTTAAACTGACACCCCCAAAAATATATCCGACATTATTCTATTTTCAATTATTCCAAATATGTCCATGAACAAATTTAGGGGTACCTAAGAACAAAATTTCGGGTAGTTTTGTGAAAATTTTGCTTACATACCAATTTTTGGTATAGTTTTTTGAATCTTTTTTTTTATTCTACCGTAAAATTTTGAAATATAATGTAATTTCCGGTACAATACCGAAAATTTCAAATTTACGGTAGTGTAAAAAAAATTTCTTTCGGAAATGCACTACTGGATTTTTCGAATTTTTTTATAATTTTTGGAAAATTTCGATAAATTTGGAAAAATCTTGTATTTTCCTAAAGTTTCCGGTAAACACAATTTTTTTAGTGGCATAAAAGTAATAGCATCGTTATTGGGGTTGGTAGGTTAATTCCTCCAATTATTTAATATGATAAAACATTGCAACAAAGATATATTCTACACAATTATTAATTGTAGCTTCGAACCTCTAAATTTTCACTTCTAACCTCTATCTCCAACTTCCACACTACTGCAAATATTAATTTTTATGACGGAACTTTCACATCGAACAATAAATAACTGGGAATATAGATACTGGGAGCATCATGTTTTATTAAAAAAAAGTCAATCTTTCCCTCGATTTTTAGCAAAATAGACATAAATAGTTGCTCAGGGTTTGAGCTCCGATTCTTAGCTCCTGCAATTTTATGTTTATTTAGAATAAAAAAGGCGTTTTTATTTTCAATAGATTTTATGTCGGATATAATCCCTCTATTTTTAAATAAACTGAGATAAAAACTCTCTAAATTTTTTAATCCTTTTGGAACCAAAAAGACGCCTTTAATTTTTATAGATATTACGTCGGATATGTTGTCTCAGTTCTTAAGAAAATCGAGATAAATCCTCTCTAAATTTTTATCCCCTTAGAGTTAATGTAAAATCTAGCTAATTCACCTTTTTAGCCCTAACAAACGAAAGAACACCATTCTTCTTCAAGGAGGAAGGAAGCTCAAGCATAAGAAGAACGAAATAACACTTTTCTTTTAGTTTCTCATTTCATTTCCGGTAAGTACAAGTTCTCCATTACTATTGTTGTTGTTTTTTGTTGTTCTTGTTGTTCTTATTATTGGTGTTGTCGTCGTCGTTGTTGTTAATATTTAAAGACTGTCTTGTTGTTTACTATTTTGTTGGCTTTATTTTTCTTTTATTTTCAGACGCTTTAGTGACTATGGATCATAATTGGATGAAAGCCAATAGATTAAATAAAGAATATGAGAATAGAGTGATACAATTTATTGATTTCATTGAAAAAACTTCCTAATAATAATGATATTTTTTGGTGTCCTTGTAAAAATTGTTTTATTACGTAAAAAACATCTAAAGAATTATATATTCAATCATTTAGGTTGTGATGAAATTATTTAAAATTACACAAAATGGGTATGGCATACTGAAGTGACAAAAAGTAACCTTAGTCACATATAGTTAAAGATGATGAATTTATGAATGATACTCTAGAAGACATGATTCGTGATATTGGAGTAGATGCTTTCAAGAAAGCTAATGTGGTAGAGACTTTGCAAAGAGACATGTAAAAGTTTTACAAGAATGCCAGGTGCGTTAAGGCTATTTAATCTTAAGTCAAAAGTTTTACAAGTATTGACAATGTTCACGCACATGTCTTATAAAAAATAATAAACTCATTTCCAACCTAGGGAGAATAGACCGACCTGTTATGATACCAACTATGTAATACTCTAAAATCCCACAACTCTTATTAATTAAAGATCATTTGAATATTACATATCTAAACAACAAGGGTGACACATATCTCTTTTGAAAACCAACATTCTTCTCAAAACCTTTTTCAAAAATACGTAGCAAATAGTCTCAAACATGTTTAACTGAAATATTCAAAATAACATAGTTCAATATGCATAAGGAAAATTAGTCCCACAAATCTCAAAGAAACAAAATAGAAATCAAAATAAATCTCGTTCCATTACATATCAAAGTGACACCGCGTAACTAAACAAAACTCAGAAAATAAATAAAGAAGAAGGCAACATGCGCCATTCCTCAACACAACAGCTAGTACTCGCTACTTGTATCTACAACATAGGCATAACAACTATTCCTAAGTATGTCTCTGCAGATTCCCAAGTACTTGGATACTAGTCGTATAACTAGCATTTCAAGTACTTGTTATCGTTGAAAGAATTTTTATTTGATCCACAAACCTCTTTTACATAAAAAAAATATTAAAAGGGGGTTACTTTGATGTATGTCGCTGTAGATTTTTGAGTATTTGAATACAAGTCGTATCGTTTGCCAGTAGGATACTCATCTTCCTCTTAGAAAACAATAAACCCATCAAATTGACTTTTGTGCCCTGCGCAACCAAAAACAAATTTTTCATAAAAGAATAGTCTGATTCATTTAACGCGAATACAAAAAATGCCTAAGCCTCCATCGTGCAAGCTTACAGGAGGACGTTTACCCGTCTAACACTATTTCCAAAAATAACCAACAAATCCTTTTTTAGCCGAACTACGGAGCCCTGAATTTCTCATTGCACCTAAGAAGACATAGGTGCAGATTTTGGAAACCCTGACGAGCGCAGTAATAAAAAAAAATTAATATTTCCCCTTATTTTGCAAATATACTTCATGGGGAATAAAATCACGCATAAGAAGAAACTCGAACTTTTAAGAAAACTTTCTACCTAACTAACTAAGGAGTTCCTGTTGAGTACAACGGATGTGTGGGTTGCCTAATATCTTCCCCTTGCATAAACAACACTCAAATCAATATTTGGTTGCGATGACCATGTCATCTTTTGTCCTTAGGGTTTTATCAGTGTTTCTCTTCAAATAAAACTTTGGGGCGGCTCTATCTATTTCGAGCGTTTAGACACTCAGATATTTTTTATATAACGATAGGTGGTTTAGTTGGCTAAGATACAATTATATGCTCTGAAAGGAGATATAATTTGTATTTATCTATTTAAAATCTGAAAAAAGCTAAAATTCTCATGACATAGTAAAAATGATGATTTACAAGGTCTATCTTAGATAGAAAATCACAATCTTTATAATTTTAAACTTATAATATACTAAAACAAATCAAAATTATATCTTTTTAGTTGATCACATAATACAAAATAATCGGTATTCAATAATTATCCCAGTGCAACAATATATTTTATTATGGGAATATATTATGCAGTTATAGCGTATCATAGTGTCGAAACCTATAATACACATCCAAAAAGGAGAGTTCTTTTAGAGCGGCTCGTGGAATCTAAATCTAAGTTTATAGTTTATGGTGTTGGGCGAGATGGGGAGAAAACTATATTCCTTAGACGAAAGACATGTTGGGGTTGTATCCGAAACATTTTCAAGAAGAAATGGTGTATTAGATGTGCAAGGTCTCTACTATTTTTGCTTTTGGAACCGCAGGAAGGGTGAAATCTTGGCAGCTAGGTTCCTCCAAAAATAAAAATAAAGGCTCAAGGAGTTGCATGGAAGAGTGGGAACACAAGATTGATGACGTAGACACAAAGCTCTTCTGGTACGATAGTGCATGCCTCAAACGCAGCAGAATGAGGGGTGCGTCTGCAAGATTTGCACTTCGACGCTCAAGTTAATGAAGTGAAAGAAGTTTAATTTTGTAAAATGAATGGAAAAGTACTTTTATGGCGTGTAGAAGAGCTTATATACGACGGGCAGTTAAAACCACTTTTGTTTGGCCCAGCGTTAAGCACGGGAGGCGGTATGAATATATATAATGGCTGGTGATGAGCAAGTAGTCAAGGTCAAGTATGCGGTCCTTTGGCGAGGGTCTACCTATTCATCGCTCCCATAAAAAGTATTTTAGATTGAGTCTTTGATGTTAGGGTCTGTCTCATTGGACTTTTTGGTTGGTTTTAAACACTAGAGAATCCTCAAAAGGATATAGACTGGCAACAAGTGCAAGCACTTGGATGACTAGAGCAAGACGTTGAATGAGATTGTCCCATGAGAAAACGAAATATCTTCACAATAAAATTTCTAAAGATGCATCACCATAAAAATTGTGTATTGACATTTTGGGTATGTCTTAATTTAATTTGTTTAAATTTTTTTTGTCACATTTAACTCAATAATCAATGAGGTTTACTTCCCAAAAAATTTCATCTAGTTGTGTAGTAATAACAGGTCCAAGATGACCAGACTCAATCAAGGTACCACACACATTGCCTGATATGCGGCGTCTTTACTCTATGCTCGAGGAATAGATAAATATATTAAAGACATATCCCTCGAGACATAATCAATCGAAAGACACATTAATAAAATCTTTCCAAAGAGAATTGATCAAAAATAAATTTTATTTTGTGAAAGGACAAAATTGTGAATGACTTCTACAAAGACCAAAACAAACAATACCTCGTAAAGACAATGAGACAATGAAGTGGAGTTGAGGCCAGAACAACATTTATATGCTTAATTTTTCTCTTTGTTTTGTTTGCCTATATCTAATTTGTCACACGAAAAAAGAGATATTTATTTATAATTATTTTTCAAGACACTTATTATTTTTTTTAGCAAAAATTCTATTAACGGGAGAACTAAGGGTTCTCCAACCTTTATACACAATAACGGTTTCGAGCCGACAACGATATTACAAACTAAATAAAAATTACGACATAAAAGACAAAGGATCTTTTATAAAATCTTAAAATGTAGAATTTGGATGAACAATATTGTCAAAAAAGGACCACCTCCACGCCAAAATCTTTATATTTCACACTATGTTATTAATATTTCAAGTCTCATTCCTAAAACAAAAATCATTTCTTGTCAACCATATAATCCAAAATATGGCTAACCACAACACCCCCAATTTGTCATCTTTAATCCTTTTAACACGGCTTCAAGTGTACCATTCCAAAAATTTGGAACGATTATTTTTTTAAATATGATAAAAATAGATGAAGTAATTTAGAAAATATATCATATATTAATAAGTTATACATGATAATAAGAGACAAATTATCATACACTAATTTAACATTCATATATAATCTATAAAAAATAGAAAATAGAAAATTATTATTAATAATAGTCTAATGACCATTTTACAATTATTTTATGTGGAATTTGAACAAGTTACAAAGTCAAATATTTACCACTTATTTCACAACTATTTGGGATATATAATATGAAGGATAGAAATTGTGATTGGGAAGGATCCAAAACATTATTATTCTCCAACGCAACAACAAGCATTTCCGTCTGTACAATTAAAAGGTAGAAGGAATTTCTTCTCATTACACAAGATGGTGCATGTCTCCATTGTACAATTTAGCAATCCAAAGCATTGAATGTGGTATCCACCTACTTCATGATGAACAATCAAACAAGCGATGCACATAATTGCTAATGCAAAAGTGAGAAAATTCATGCTGATTGCCATAATATTTTGAATGGTTAACAATAGCCGTGCAATAGCCTATTTATAATATGACTAGGTATATATTATTGATCTGAACATTAAATATTTATAATGGCCTATTTATAATATGACTAGGGTATATATTATTTACCTAATAATGCAGTGCCCTAAATGTGAAATTTTTTAAACAGAATTATGGATTGTTTTTGTGAAAAGTTGATAATGAAATTCGCTTTCCAATATAAATTTTCTATATTTAATTTTTTTAACATGTGTAAGGAGTAAGGACACATGCATGTTAGTTTTATCCTAATTAATATATTAATATATACTATTAATATCCAAATACCTTTTCTTTTTAAATGATAAATTATTAATATTGTATTATTTTTATATCTTTGTCATGAATTGAATTTTAGACATTCAACTCTTTTATTAATTCAACTAATTTAAATAGGTTGAGTTATCTATCTCACACTTATTAATATTTATAAATGATTAATTTATATGATAATATTTTATTGACTATTTAGTAATTTTATTTACATTTTAATTTTAACGTGGTCTCGAAAATATATAGTTTAAGCTACTAATTGTTTTGTATTAAAACATTTTTAATATTGAAATATAAAATAATATTTTATTTTTATGTACAAGGAATACACATTTTTTGAGAGGATAACTCCTATGTCGATTTTTTTTGTTAACATAGGTCATACTAATTGCTCTCTCATATTTTTTTGATATCATTCCTCTAAACATTAGGAATGAATTTGTTGTAACTGGTTAAGAATGCCTAATTTTAATTTGGGTTTTTTGTCTAACTTTTTGTAATGTTTCCTTTTTTTTATATAGAAGATTTCATTAAAAAGAAATACATTTAAAATATGACTATTTAGTTTAGGAAGAACATTCAAATTACATTTTGCAATTTTATCACACTTTATGAATAGGTAACCAATTTTATTTTATAACAAAAAACAATAAAAATTATTATAAGACAATATAATATTAATATTATATATTATTTATCTTCAATATATAGAATATATTCATTGGAAAATATATTTTGGCCATGAAGAAAATCAAAATGACCATCTTTACTTTATTTTCTCATTTTACAATTTTATTATTATTATTATTTTTTAATAAGTAATGTTTCTTTAAAACCATTGATGAGCCATATATATATATATATATATATATATATATATATATATATATATATATATATATATATATATATATATATATATACACACACACACATACGATGAGAGATCAAATTACACTAATTGTTACACTCTTTTATAACCATTGATGGTACTTTAATCTAACAGTTATTAAATGATCTCTTTTGGACTTATCATTCACATGATTCTTTTTAAAGATAGTTT
The DNA here is from genome assembly GCF_029867415.1 of Vicia villosa. NCBI lineage: Eukaryota > Viridiplantae > Streptophyta > Magnoliopsida > Fabales > Fabaceae > Vicia > Vicia villosa. The sequence goes on along the minus strand of NC_081180.1, from coordinate 99,323,924 downwards.
CCTTGGTAATAAATAAAAAATGATTTTCTAAATATTTAATAAATCAAACAATTAGAAAATAGAAATTATAATTTTTTAAGAAATATTTAAAATCATAATTCATTATTTACTTTAGTTGAATATACTAAAATTTAATATAAGGAAAATATAAAAATTGAGATTGTTTAATTTATTAAATATTTAGAAAATCATTTTTTATTTATTACCAAAAATAGAGGAAATTATTTTTAGAAAATAGAAATTATTTTAAGAATTCTAATTGTTTGATTAATTAAATTTTTTTTAAAAAACAATATAAAGTGCAATGTAACAAAGGAAATTGCAGAAAGACTTGAAAAATAACTTGATTGTAAATGTAAATGACTCGAACTGGAAATGTAAATGTATTTAAATGACTTGTGTTTATAAAATAAAGAATAATATTGAAATTACAATGGTGTTTACACGTACATTCTCAGCGAAACTCTTTCTCTTACGCTTGGTACTTGCGTAATTTGTGAGTAATTTGTATAAAATGAATACCCCTGAATCCTACCACTAAGATCCTTATTTATACTAATTTGATCCTAACGGTCTTACGCTAATAGAACGCCACGTTGTCTCCTTGCATGCGTCTCGATTGTCTGATGTTTCCACGTGTCTTTCCAATCAAATCTAATATTTTGAATTAAAAAAGTTCCCGCTCGGAGGAAACGATGTGACTTTGCCAACTCACATTTCTCAGAAATATCTCGAAATATTCTTAGTCTTTTCAACTTTTCGCTTTCGAGGACATTATAACTTCCATCTTGCTTCGACTTAGGAGAAACTTTTATCCTTTAAATACATTTTTAAAGCAGCCTTATAAAGCCATCCTTCTTCGAAATACACAACTCTTCTTTAAAACATTTAGATGTCGAAATCCTCAGCTAACAACCACTAACTCCCTAAGTGGAAAAGAATCAACAACATTTTGATCAATACTATGGGGATATGAGAATTACATCTCAACTATAAGATGACTTATGTCTAATCTTTTGAGAAAAAGATTTTAATTGGAAAATCCAAGTGGCAAAAAGATTTTTAGGTGAGGTTAAATCTTTTTTAGTCTGATAGAATAGTTTAATATGCTTAAGTGTTTTGAAGCATTTATTAAAGAAAAGAAAGTTTGAAAATTCAATGACAAAGTCAAGGTTTTTTAATGAATGTGTTTCAAGTTTGAAATTAGGTTTAAGGTTTAAAAGGTGATTAAAGAAAACAATCATGAAGACAAGTACACAAGGAGAGGCACATGGAGATGAACACATGATAATGATAAACACAAGACAAAGAAGTAACCAATATAATCTCTTTCCTTGGATTTTGACACGAACACTAATGCATAAGTCCTCTAACAATATAGAGCAAGCATCAACTAATATGATCATCACACAAGTGTCAAGGTTATCCACAAAAAAGATTCATGTAAATTTCAAAGATTAATGACAAAGCCACAAGGATCATACATTAGGGTTTAAATTTAGGTTCATCCACAATAATCAAGCAAGTCAATAATGCGTAATATCAAGCAATCATACTCAAAACATTATCAAAGAAAATGCCTCAAGATAGAGTATCAAGGTGTGTCACAATTTCAAATCAAAGAAGAAATCAAAATTTAAGCAATAATTCATAAGGAATAGGGCCGATTTTGGGCCTATGCAACCAGACCCATTGCACTGAGCCTCAAAAAAATTTTGAATTCTGAAACATGTGCTGCATACAGCGCAGCGGTATTTCTTTAGAACAGGTGACGTGGGTTCGAGCCTTGTGGATCTCTATCGATTTTTTAAAAAATTTGCGTTGAAAATCCAAATGTACACGTTACCAATCTGAGTTAGAAGATAATATACATAGATTGTGCTTTTTATTATTATTATTATTATATATATTTATATAGCGAAACGTTTGCATTCCACCTTTAAAATAATATGTTTTTAAAATAAGGGATGTTTGTAGTCCCTATAAATATTGCAATTTTTAAGTTTAGTCCCTCTAAAAATTTCCTTTAATGAATTATCCCTCTAAACTTTTTCATCCATAACATTAGTTCCTGCCGTCAAATGGAGCTAACGACAGCCTACGTGGCATTACACGTGTAATATTTTATGTAGTCTTGGTCATTAATGAATTCATACGTGGCTCATGAGTTATTAAATAAAAATTTTTTCCTCAAAATAATTTCATTGACCTAATTCATTTTCTAACGCCTCCGCCTAGGTATCGTCTTCTTCGAGACGTCATACTTTTCCCCTTTCATCTTTTCTCAGGTATTCCATGGTGATTTCAAATTCAAGCTTAGCAATAAGCGTTTCATATGCATCTTCTTTTATGAAGACTTGAGTTGACCGGTTATGTGGTTCAGTGATCGGATGGTATCATACCAATGCAAGAAGGGAGCTAATAAAGGGAGGTTATTTTGGAGGTGTCCGTTCTAGAATAGTGCAGAAACTTATGATTTATTTATCTGGGATAATGACATCGAAGAATATGGAAATCGTGATGGGATCAAGGTGAAGACAGATTATGAAGTTATGGAAGCAAGGGTACATTTGAAAGGGTTATACGAGGATATGAAGAAGAAGAACAAAATTCTGAAGAATAAACTGAAAGAAGAGGAATTTTCTGAAAAAATTAAAAACATGTGTCTTTTTGTTTCAATAGTGTTTAATGTTTATTTGTTGTTGAAATGTATGTGTTGAAATGTATGTTTATTGTGTCATAATGTTCTACCCTGTGTAATGTGGTTCAATTGTTTAATGTATTGTGTCATGGTGTTCTACCCTATGTAATGTTGTTCAATTGTGGTTCAATTAAAATGTATAATTTTCCATTGTATTAGTTTACCCTTAAATCAATTGGTGTTTTACCCTTAAACCAATCAGTAGTGGTACCTTAAATAGATGAGTAATGTTATTGTGGTTTAACATTATTTTTTGCAAACCATATCTCAACTTATGTTGCAAACCTTATGAGTACTGATTATATGTAAATTGAAACATTTTTTTTTCAAACCATATCTCATCATGTTAATACAAAACAAAAGAGTGCATGGTGCACGTGTTCAAGACAAGAGTACAGATGGTAACAAGAGTACAAATGCTACAAAAGAGTGCATAATTCACATGTTAAAACCAAGAGTACACTGAAATTAAAAAGTGTGCATCAAGCACAGGTTCAAAAGTGAATTACAAAATGACATAATAAACATTGTGTTGTTAAACTTTTTCTCTATCAAATTATATGTCATCTTCTAGTATCTCAAGTGGATCCTTGGCATCCCTCCCTAGACTAACAATGTTACTTGTTTTCAAATTTATAAGGCGATCGCTCTTCCTTGTAAGAGTCCCACCATGTTTTGCTTTCTTTCTTTTTGTCATCATGGCCTTCACCTGTCATGACAACAAAATATGGTGTAAGTTAGTCCCTCTAAACTTTACCTCAATAATTTAGTTTAACACATAAGTATGGGAGTCTTTGGATTTGGAGACTTAGGAGTCTTTAGCTTTGGAGACTTAGGTAGATTTGGACATGGACCAAAGAACATCCTAACTTTACCTTTACTAGAAGACTGTGGTGCAGCATCATGAATAACCTCATCAGTTTGGCTTGTATGACTTTGATTCATCTCAGAAGGTGGATGTTTTTTATCAGGAGTAATGTCAACCCTTAGTGGTTGAATGTCTAATATGTCATCATCATTCAACAATGCATCCAATTCTTTAGGGTCAATGCCACAATATATTCTTAGTGCCTCATTTGAATTTGTAGATGCCTGAGTCATAGTTTGCACATTATCAGCTATCACACTATCAATTTGCACATTATTAGAAGGCACATTATTAGTTTGCACATTATTAACAGGCACAATATCAGTTTGCACATTATTAGTAGGAACACTATCAACTTGAATCCCTCATTAACAATAGCTTGAGCTCCCTCATTTTGAACTCCCTCATTATCAGATTGATCATTTTCAGACTATGCATTAACAGATAATGCCTCAGACCTTCCAACAAATTTTTTTGTCCTTTTACCTGGGTCTGCCTTGTTGAGTGAACCCTTTGGCCTATCCTATTGAAAAAAGCATGTAGAATGAATAAATCATTTCATAATAAGCTAAAAATATTATCATAACTTCATAATTATAGCAAATATATTTACCCTTTTCTTTGGTCCTGTATGGAGAGTAGCAGTTTGGATTACTTGAGTGGTTTCAACACTTCTTGGTACTTCACCAGGAACAATTCCAAGTTGCTTACCTTTCTTACATGTTATAGTATTATGGCCATACTCAAAACATGTTTTGCTCCTATGACTTGTCACTACAACAAATTTTCCATATACCAATGGACACCTTTAGTGATCGTAAAAAGAAGGGTTGGTATAAGCAGATTTAGAGACCAAATTACAAGCTGTATGTTGGTATAGGGTATCCAATTTCCTAAATAAAAGCCGTAATTTTTTTAAATTCTAAATTGAAAATATTTAGACACTTCACTCTACTTCTCCTGAGAAATTCGTTTCCCTCCCGTGAAATTTCGTTTCCCTCCTAGTTCATCAAAAGTGGGTTTCTCTAGTGAAATTCTCCCGCTTCCGCGTCATTCTTCAATGTACTTCTCTTGTGAAAATCTTTTTCGTCATTTGAAAATATGTGAGTCTTGAGGGTTTGAGGAGTGTTGTGAAATTAGGATCTTGTGGGTGATAAAATGGTTGTTCTGTGACATATTTCTAAGTTTTTGATGTCGAAAACAATTTACAGATTAATTAATTATTTTTGCCAGTGTGTTGTTTTACTAATGAGATATAATGGATGTTCAATTATGTTTAGTTTTTTTATCCTCAAACTTGTGTGATTAGCTTTTACTAATTGAGATATATTGTTTGTTCAATTATATATTGATTGTACAAACTATTATATAGAGAATGATCTCAACAAGACTGTATGATTTTGTTTGGTTATATTGTTTGTTGGCTCTACTTTTAGAGTTTGGTTAATGTAAAAATGTTGTAAAACCATCTCTTTGTATCTGTTATTCTTTTTATCACTATATATACTCAATGTCAACCCCTACACCTTACAATAAAACTAACACAATAAAGTTTGAACAAATTACTGCAATCTGTTTTATACTTTGACTTATATTATTATCATTCAACTTGAAGCAGGGCACCTAGAAATGTCACAGAACAACCATTTTAACCCGTGGCTGCTATATTTATTAGTAAAATCTTTGTGATGAATGTCCTAATCTTGGGTGTAACCTGATGTAAGTGGCACTTTTTTCTGTTTTCTCTCATTATGATCTATATGGAAAAACTATTTATGCTCAAATTTTACTATTGTCAGCATCAAGTTCTTGAAACTTGTATTTTTCATTTCATACTGATGAATGTGTTATAGCATTTATAATTGTGCATGCAATACACCTTAACATTTATATTGTCTCAGCCTTTTCCTGTTAGGTCTTGTACAATGGAAGGTGGCACTTGGCATGTTCACAATTTATGGGAGAATAATTAACCCCTTTTATTCCGAAAAATATTCATAGACTAAGTGTGACAATGAACTTAAGGGCAGACAATTATTTTTCTTCTTTTTCTAGCCTGCGAATATATGCTTTTTATTTTATGTTGCTGACTATTTATTAATCTACAGGCATAAATGTAATTTGTAATCTTGTCAACGTCTTCACTTTACGTACCCAGCAATAACTTGACAATGTACCTTAATTATGGTGCCGTAGTAAGTCACGTGCGTTTTCATATGCACATCGCAAACCTTAATGTATAAGTTCATCGAGAGTTATTTCTATTGAATGTGCTTATGTTCTAAATAATGTAATGTTCTTGAAACCCAAGGTTCAACTAATACCTTTTCTTTACTAATCATAACCTTAGTTGGGTAAAGTAAAGAAATTTATTTTGCTGTTGGTAAATGTCAAACTTCTTGTAGTGTATGTTTTTTCTTTCCCGTCTTGTTTGGGATGCCTCATCTACCTCTCTCCTTCTAAGCATTTTTGGCCTACTTGGACCCCTTTTGTACATAGGTGGTTGTATTATTGAAGCATCAGTATTGGGACACTTGTTTTGCCCATTTACGAGTGACACAAGCTCATTATAGCAACTCAAATAAGTATTTCTATGATAGCACCTACTAACATACTTGATGGGATCATCCACCTTCTTATGGATGGCAGCCACAACATGTTTGCAAGGGATACCAACCAAATCCCAAAAGTTGCATGAACAAGTTTATTTTCCTAAGTCTATAAGAAAGTTGTTTGTAAACATCACACGTGTTACCTGAAACTTTAAGTGACCTGCATATGTTGGTAACCAACTAGAACTATTTTCTATCTCTCTATCTAACCTCCTAAGTGGTTTTGACATTATCTCACCCTTGTAATTTTCTACCTTTTCCCTAAGTGTTGCAAACCTCCCCATTAGGTAGTTCCTAATCCATTTAAACATGGTTATAATAGGCTTGTCTCGTTGCATTAGTATAGTTGCATTAAATGACTCACTTAGGTTATTCATAAAAACGTCACACCTAGAGTAAAATGGAAAGGCAAGCTTACACCATTTATGTTTTGGAATTGCATTTTAACAATTCATAAGATTTTGTACTGGCCTCCTTGATAACCATCATTTTTGCCTCATGTTCTTCAAAGTATGTAGCCTTGGCATTTTAACAATTCATAAGATTGTGTACTTGTCAACAAGAATGGTCTCCCAAGAAGGATAAGAGTCTCTTCAACTTCAGGAATGTCCATGATGTGGAAGTCAACTGGAAAGACAAATCTATCAAATTCCACCAGTACATCTTCAGCCACCCCATATGATTTCTTGATGGTGTGATCAGCGAACTTTAACTTTGTCTCACTTTCACTTATCTTTCCCAAGTCAAGATTTTTGAAAAAAGATAATGGCATTAGACTCACACTAGAACCAGAATTGATTAGTACCTTTTTGAACATTCTGTACATGATAGTGCAAGGTATTGCTACCGCTCTAGGATCTTTTTTCTTGATTGGGATCTTCCTTGCTGGCGAGACTATACCACACTTTTCAGTTGCAATTTCTGGTTCTCCTCCCACTGGTCTCTTTTTAGCAATCACCTCCTTCATAAATTTCTTGTACAAAGGCATGTGCTCGAGTGCTTCAAAGAAGGGTAGATTATCCTCTAACTTTTTGAACAAGGCAGCAAACTTCTCAAAGTCTTTCTCTTTTGAATATTTCTCTGTCGCTCTGGAGGGGAAAGGTAGCTTTATAACCGGTTTAGCATCTTTCTTATTTTTTTTAAGTGGTTTAACCGGTGGTACCACAACTTCGGGCTCTTTTGGATTCTCTCTCACTTCCAAATCTACCTCTATGACCAAGTTGTCATCTATTTCCTCTTTTTCTTTTTCAGATTTTGACACTTTCTGACTCCTTATTGTGACAACGTTAATCTTCTCTTGGTCTTTCAGGTTTTTCACAGTTGAGCTCGAAAAAGTACCTTGTGCCTGTAGAGTGAGATGTTGTGTTATTTGCCCCACCTAAACTTCCAGATTCTTATTGAAGCTGTGGTGTTCCTATGGTTGTTTCTTGTTTCTTCTTGAAACTGAGAACATTTCCCAGCTAATGTCTCAATAGCTACTTCCCACTCTGCCATCTGAGGGTTTTATTGTTGGTCCTTCTAAGAGAAGTTGGGATGATTCTTCCACCCAGGATTATAGGTGTTAGCATTTGGATTGTTTTGCCTCAAGAATTTGATTTCTTCAACCTTCTTGGAAGTAGCAACACAGCCCACAGTTTGGTGAGGTCCATGACAAATTTCACAACTGACAGGTTGCGCTTGTTGAACTTGAGCCACCTGTTGTGTACCTATATTCATAGCGTTCAATTTCTTTTCAACTGCTGCCGCTACTGCATCTTCAACCCGAATTTTAGAAGTTTCCATCTTTAGATCAATGATTCCTTCTGGTTTGCTAGCATACCTGTCATACAACTCCAAATGCTCATTTGCAGTTATTGCCTCAATTATCTTGATTATGTCGGAGGCTGTTGTAAAATTTGTTAAGCCTCTAGCTGCTGTATCGATCAGCTGTTTTGTTTTGATTATGAGCCCATTGACAAACACTTGCATTTGTTCAGTCTTGTCCATATTATGAGTGGGACATGCTACTATAGTTCTTTTGAATCTTTTGTAGGCATCTCCCAATGGCTCACCCTCCTTATGCTTGAAGTTCAAGATGTCATACCTCTTCCTTGTAAATACAGATGCAGGAAAATACTCATTCAAGAAAGCTTTCTCCATCTCTTCCCATGACGTAATACTGCCCGCTGGGAGAGAATAGAACCACTCTTTTACTTCTTCAACCAAGGTAAATGGGAACATTCTTAGCTTCTTTGCCTCTTTCTTATGACCTTCAATTTTCAACGTAGTGCTCATGGTCAAAAACCTTTGCAGGTTCTTGTTTGCATCTTCATTAACCTTTCCGGTGAAAGGTTTTATTTCCAACTGATTGATCGTGCTAGGATGCAGTTGAAAATTAGCAGCATTCACCGGTGTGTTTGTAACACCATAGTCTCCAAGAAGTCTCTCTTGTGCTGGTGGATTCTCGCCCATGACGTCTTCCTCACTTTCAGAATCTTACTCTGAATGAACTGAACCAACTTCTTCTTCAGATTCCAGTTTAGCCAAACGAGCTTGTCTGCGGCTTGCGTACAAAGTTCTTTCAATTTATGCGTCAAAAAGAAATTCAGCTGAGGCATTACCTTGCATAAACAGATTAGACAATAATTAGAATGAGGAAAAATAATTTATAAAAATGTGCAGAAAATAAAATTTTAGTCGCAGAGCAACAAAATTCTAATTGAAATTAAATCAAAGACTCAGTTATCTTCGGCAGTCCCCGGCAACGGCGCCAAAAACTTGATAGGTAAATATCAAGTGCACTATTTTTCCTATGTAGTAGTAATGGGAAAATCCCAAGTATCAAAAGTCAAGGACTGCTTGACGATACAGAGTCTTGCAACAATTTGAATTAGAAAAAAATTATTTGATTTGTTTGTTTGATAGACTTTGTAATAAAAGTATGCAAATAAAATATTGAACGATGAACAAAGATGAGTAGATTTCTAGGGGTCTGTGAATGATTCTTCCTGTAACAACTTGCTTTCTCAATGCAACAACATAGTTTCACAATTTATTACCGGTTCTCAAGAGTATCTAACCCTAAGGCTTTAGTGAAGAGATCTTTGGCGTCACAACCTTATTACTATGTCCATAGGTAATTATAATAGTGATCAAGCATTCCTATAACAAGAATTTCTGGTCAAGATAAAATATCCCTAGTCATAGGTGATAATTATTATCCTATGTTCTTACTCAGGTCAATGAACAATTGCTATCCAGCTTAAATTATTCATACAAATTCAATATCCGTTTTTCTGACGGTTAAGGCATAAAGAACATATGTAGAACAAACCAATTATTTGAAAAATAAATTGCATCAAGAAATAATGTCATTACATTCAGAATCAGGGTCACCCTCTAGCAATGAGGGGTTTAGCTACTCATAAATGAAGGATAGAAAAACACTTAGAAAGGGGGGGTTTGAATAAGTGTAGCTTTTAAAACTTGTAAGATAAAAACAATTTGCACAAAGATTTTTATCCTGGTTCGTTGTTAACTAAACTACTCCAGTCCACCCCCTTGGAGTGATTTACCTCACCTGAGGATTTAATCCACTAATCACACAAGATTACAATGGTTTTCCACTTAGACAACTTCTAAGTCTTCTAGAGTATACTGATCACAACCTGATCACTCTAGGAACAAACTGCTTAGATACCCTCTAAGACTTTCTAGAGTATACTGATCAACAACCTAATCACTCTAGTTCTTACAACTTAATGTAAACAAATTCTTTTAAGAGTTACAATGCTTCTTATAAAGCTATTATCACAACTGTGATTTTCTCTTAAGTTTAAGCTTAATCTCACTAATCTATTACAACAGCAATGTAGTGAGGTTGAAGATGAAGTTTGAGAGCTTTTTGAATTTGATAGCGTTTCTGTATATTTGCGCAAGTGTTGTATTCAAAGTTCGTAACCTTGCTTCTCATCAGAACTTCAATTTATAGGCGTTTGAGAAGATGACCGTTGGGAGCATTTAATGCTTTGCGTAATCCGTACAGCATTGCATTTAATGTTTCACTCTTTTGTCAACTACCTCGAGCCTTGCTTTCGCTGTGTCTACTGACGTTGCCTTTAATAGCTACTAACGTTCCTTTTGTTAGTCAGCGTAGCCTGCCATCTTGTACTTGCTTCTGATCTGATGTTTGTGTAAACAACGTTTGAATATCATCAGAGTCAAACAACTTGGTGCAGAGCATCTTCTTGTCTTCTAAACTTGAAGTGCTTCTTAGCGTGATACCATGAGAACTTCAATGCTTCTGCTTCTGATCTCAAGTTCTTCTGATGCTTCCATAGACCATGTTCTGATTCTGCTTGACCATCTTCTGATGTCTTGCCAGACCATGTTCTGATGTTGCATCCTGAACCTTTTGAGTCAGTGCTTCTTGCGCTGATTTTGTGCATACTCTTTATATAATTCCTGAAATGGAAATTGCATAGTATTAGAGTACCACATTATCTCATACAAAATTCATATACATTGTTATCATCAAAACTAAGAATATTGATCAGAACAAATTTTGTTCTAACAATAAAAATAACAAAAATCATAGTGTTAATTGTAGACATTACAGATAAATGAAGGAAATCTAATATTCAATGGCAAAAGCTCATAGAAATCTTTAATCCTTGCATCAAATCTGAGTTCTCCAGCCTTCCACAGTGTATTTTCGCTCCCAAATTCGTCGAACCCTTGTGCCAATGAGTTCTCCCTCTTTTATTTCAGTGTTTATGGGCTTTTCAGGCAAAAGGCCCAACAAATCACGTGCACACGCGTGTGGAGACACGTCTAGTTCAAAGGCACGCGTCCTAGGACGCGTCTGGGCAAAAGGGTTGATTCCCTTTTCTTTTCCTCCATCTGGAACGCGTGTGGGCACGCGTCTTGGGACATGGCACACGTCTTATGACGCGTTTTGGCAGCACAATGCTTCTTCTCTGGTCTACTTACGCCTGGGGACGCGTTTCATCAGCATGGGATACTTTTCAAGCTCCACACGCGTCTAGGGACGCGTTTGGCCAGTTTATGCGCTTTTCTTCAGTTTTTCACTTTTTCCCACTGATTTTTCCCACTTCATTCATCTGAGTCTGCAAACAGTATAACACTCAACAAAAGCATAAAATGCGGAATAAAGTAATAAAATACAAATAAAACAACTTAAAGATAACTAAAAACAACGGTAAAAACATATGTAAAAACCACTGATCAGTTGGCAATGGGTTGTTAAAATAGGTTTCTATTTCCTATTATTTTGTTTTTAATGATTGTACAAAATGGAAACCTGTGATGGTGTTGTTTATGGAGACTAGATGTCATCCTGATAAACTGCATAAAACCATTAGTTATTAGGTTTTGATGGATCTTAGCCTCTAATAACAATGGTTTTTCTAGAGGAATTATATTTGTTGGGATTATGAAGGATATTATGGTGCAACTTATGGAGAAAACCTTCTAATTCTTACACGTGAAGGTTAACTACCTGAATAGTAAGGATTGGGTTTTCACGATAGTTTATGCTAGACCTTATGAAGATAACCGACGAGTACTTTGGGATGATATGAAGAGAATATCAAATAACATGTCTGAGCCATGAATATTGGCAGGAGATTTTAACGATATTGTGAGTTTGCATGAAAAAAGAGGAGGTGCTCCAGTTAACATTAAAATTTGCAATATTTTTAAAGATACAATTTATGCTTGTAATTTATTGGATGTTGGTTTTTTGGGACAAAATTTACATGGAGAGGCCCAGTGTAGCATGGCGGTCAACACATTTTGGAGACACTAGATAGAGCTCTATGTAATGGCATGTGAAGGATTGATTTCCCAGAAGGATATGTTAAAGTGATGTTATGTCTAGAGTTTTATGACCATTACCCTCTTCTCATTCGATCTAATGATGGATCACATGAGAAGGTTCCAAAACAATTCAGATTTAAGAGTGCATGGCTCATGGATCATAGTTATTATGCTGTTATTCGCCAGTTGGGATTCCTAAAATCCAATTTGGCAAAATCATAGTAAGATGCAAGCTGGTATCTCTCAATGGAATATTGAGAGCTTTGACCAATTTAGATGGAGGAAGAAAGAGATTATGTCTAGGATCAGTGGAATTCAACATAGATTGTATACTAGTAATAAAGGGTCTTGAGAAGCTAGAAGCCAAATTCAAGCTGACCTGGATAACATTCTCAAGAAAGAGGAACTTATTTGGTTACAACGGTCGAGGGAAAATTGGCTAAGGGATGGGGACCGCAATACAAATTATTACCATACTAAAGTTGTCATGAGGCGCAGGAAAAACAAGGTTGCTATGATTAGAAATGAGGAAGGGCGTTGGATAGAGAATGTTGATCATATTAAGTAAATGGTGAATAATTTTTATAAGGATCTTTTCTCGATTGATCAACTTGATTGGGAATGGAATCAAACCAAGGTTATATATCCTTTTTTGAGTACAATTATGAGAGAGAAGTTAGAAGCTCCTATTATAGATGAAGAGGATAAAAGAGTCATCTTTCACATGAACCCTTGGAAAGCTCCTGGCTCGAATGGGTTCCCTGCAGGTTTCTTTCAAAAATCACGTAGTATTATAGGAAAACATGTGTGTGACTTTGTTAAGGAGGTTTGGATGAAGCCTAAACTGCAACACCCTTAATATATTACACAATTCCACCCAATCTCCTTATGCAATACTATTTATAAAGTGGTTAGTAAGGTTATTGTTGAAAGATTGAAAGCATGAATTCCTACCATTATCTCTCCTTTTCACATTGGGTTTGTTCTGGGAAGGAATATTCATGAGAATATTATTGTGGTCCAAAAATGATACATAGTTTGGTGAAAGCTAAAGGTCATAAATTCTACTTTGCTATTAAAGTAGATTTATCCAAAGCTTATGATAAACTGAAATGGAATTTTATTCGGAAAGTTCTAAATGAAGTGCACCTCCCAAAGGCCATGATAGATGTGATAATGCATTTTGTTTCTAGTGTAGAGAATAATGTTAAATGGAACGGTGCTAGAGGTGTGTATTTTCTCATTAAAAGGGGGAATATGACAAGGTGACCCAATAACTCTGTATCGTTCTGTAATGTGCATTAATAAGTTATCCCATTTAATCATTGAGGCTATGAACAATTGCAAGTGGAGAGCCCCCAAAAGCTGGGAGGAACCGCCCGAAAATTTCTCATTTAATGTTCATGGATGATGTTTTATTATTTGGCGAGGCTTTAGAAGCACAAATGCAATGTCTAACTAATATTATGGATTTATTTTTTTGTATTTCAGGCCAGCGAGTTAGTAACGAGAAAATAAGAGTATTTTTTCCTCAAATACTTGCAAAATATTGAAGGATAAACTTGTTAGAATGTCTGGTTTTCGGGAAAAATTCTTTGGGCAAGTATATAAGAATGTCATCAACAAGGAGAGCTTCAAAGAAAAAAGATTTTGACTATGTTATTGTTATACCCCAAATTTTGACCCTGAGATCCCACATCATTTTGTGCATAGTGTGATCATCATCATCATTACCATCATTGTCCATATATCATTTGCTAACCAAAATATACAATAAAAAGGGGTTTGTGTCTTGCTTGTTGCTTGTTTCCCAAGGTATGTGACTGATCTGGAGACTCAGGCAAATTAGGGTTTTGAGGCCCACAAAGAAGCTCAATCATTCTCATATGATCAAATGGTTATCCTCATTAATATTCAAGTCCAAGTGTGGCTCAATTCAAGATCAACCACTTCCAATTTCATCTAGCATACAAATTAGGGTTTTTGACCAAATTCCTTTGGAGAGTTTACTTTTAATTAAGACATAGCTCCATGGATCAAAACATGATTCAAGAGTCTCCAATTCCTCATTATGATCCACTCATATCATTCATTTGAAGAGAAGAGTTTGATTCAATTGAAAGTCAGAAGAATGTAATTCATCTGGAAAAAGTCAACTGTCCAAGACTTGGAGAATTTCTAAGTGTTTTCAAGCTTTTTAGCCATAACTTAATGCACAAGTAACTTCAAAATCCAAGAAGAAACTAAAAAATATTCCAACATGAAAGTTGTAGATCTTTGATTCATACTTTGTCACATATACAACAAAGTTGTAGATATTGTATATTTGCATTATCGATGTAACGAATAAATATCGATGTACCATTTTCATTATCCATGTCTTTTATTTTATTGTATATTTGCATAGTCATAGATTTTTTTATCGCTTTCTAGTATTGTATGATTTTATAGGCTTTAGTGTTGTCTAGATTAGTATGTTGTCAATTTTAATGTACATAGTATTCAATGTATAAGCTTAAGTCCGTGTTAGATCTTGTTTGTTAAATATTCTTTCCGTTAATTATATTTGTACAAATTTGTAATATTAGATTCTGATTTGATTAATAAATTATGTTCAAATATCTCTTTGTGAATTGAATTTTTTTATTTGGCACATCATTCTTTAGTAATTTCATCATTCTAACATTCATTGCATTTTATGTTCATTTAGTAAATCGTGTCGTTAGTTCAAAGTGCATCTTTCAAAAACTTATGTTATTGTGCAATTTCAAAATTTTGATTTTAGAAAACTTTTTGAAACAATTTTTAAATGGGGAAGGCCTATTCTTCAAGAAAGTTTGCTGTTGAGATAAAAATGGGCATTATCCTTCAAGAAATATTATAAAGACGCCAAATAATATGACTTATATCAAACTTATTTATACTATATGTTACATATGCAACAATCTATCTATAACAAGACCATAAATTCAACAATTGTTAAAATGTTTAGATGAATGTGAATAATGTTTCATGGTATGTGTTGCACCAATTCGGGTACGTACTCAGTACTCAGTATGAATATGGGTATGGAATACGACATTTATAGAAAACCTAAATTACTGATATGTCGATATAATTTTTTAAAATATAATTATTCAAATGATAACAAAACATCAAAATTAAAAAGTAATTTGTTAAAAAAAAATCAAGATCAATAACATAAAAAAACAGCGTTTGAAACGTGCAAATTATTCATGAAGTTAAAGATTGGAATCTAAAAATTGCATAGGAGTGGCGCAAGAAAATAAAAGTGTATTATATAACACTGCTTTTTATAAATTAGTAAAAAAACCTAAATTTGACTTACTAAAATAGTTTGAAATTGTATGGACCGAAGAAAAAAAACTATTTTTTGTAGATATGTGTATCAATCATATACCAACGCACGTACCCAACATAAAAAGATTTAAAAAAAAAAGACGGATTTTGTACGTACCAATATTCGCTACTAGTACTTTGTCTAAAATAATGTATCCGCGTTTTAGAGTCCATGGCTCTAAAAAACAATATGAAATGTCTTTTGGACATATTAGAATCCATCAAATCATTTATCACTTTTTTCATTGAGTTGCTCATAAGTTCCACTTAAAAGACTTATAAACACAAATTACTGTTATTTGAATTTTTTGTAGTCACATGGAATCATATAAGAGTTTAAGGGCAGTAGACAGATGGTGTAATTCAATATTATACATAAAGTCAATTAGAATTTTATATTTTCCATGACATGAGTATTTTAAAATTAAAAATATATTTAATTAAATACATGTCTCTCATTAGTTGACAGTGTAAAAATATTTTACACTGTCAATGCATATTCCTTTTTCTCTTCATATAATATATCAAACATAACATTTTTCTTCCAACTATGACAAAAATTATGAGAGACCCTAGTGAATGCATGAAAAGTTGTTGTAAAGTATCCTATACAAGAAATATATATCGACTATGTTGTACATATTAGAAATGTGTGAATTTCACAAAGTTTCTAAAATATGTTAAAAGTAACATACTAAAATTGATGAAGGATAAAATAATTTGATATTGAACAGACTATGGGGGCAACACAACAATAAATAGTGTTGAAGTTTTCACAAGAAGTTGTAGTGGTATTATCATTAGTGGCGGAGCCAAAAAAATTATGAAGCATGGGCAAAAATTTAAATATCATCAAGTGACTTCTTTGCATTTGTTCACATTATATTATGCTACAACGTTATATCATATGACATAACAAAAGAGATTTGTTCTAATTCCCTATGATGTAATGCACTTTAGGCTATTTGATAAAAAATGGAGAGTGATTCAAAAAATCTCATCCCATCAGAAAGGAAAAAATTGTGTTACTTGGAACAATACCCTCCTCCACAACTGCTCTAATGGCATTTAAAGCATCTGTTACCTTATCTTTTTATTCTCCAACTTCTGCCTCACTATCCCCACCAACCTGTAGATGTGTATATAAAAAGATAAGGTAAATTTTGCTCCTTAATTGTGACAATAGTATCATCAATTGTGATAAGTATCATCAATTGTGACAATAATCAGCTGCACACTAAATTTGATGTTTCTGTAAATTTTTAATGTAATAGAGGAAACAAAGAACGATAATGTTGGTTCAAGCCACATGCCTTTTTTGCAGTGCCAAGAATTTTAGGTCGAATTTTGTTGAGATCTAAGTCACGCTCTCTGATGATGACTTGTTTTGAAATTCATTGTGATTTTTAACATAATAAGCACTGATCCCAAATACAACCAATATGACCATAGAAGGAGCCCAAGCCCCAAACATAACAACTGATTAATAAAATGTAGGTAGAGAATCACCTTTTCAATGGTAAGAAGTGCAACATCATTGAGAGATGCTCTTCTATTATCCCCGAAACCAAAGTAGTGGTAACATATGCGAAAAAGGAAAAGAAACTTGGTTGATGCAATTTACCGAACACTTAGTAAGCAAGTTGCAAAACGGTGGTAACGACAATAATTTGATGTTTATTCATAAACCACAACCTACAACAGCAACAATCATCAATAACAACAATAATACAACTTCACAAATCACCCCAAATGTAAGTTAAAATCATGGTACATCAATGCTATGGCCAATGTATGGACAAAAATAACCAATTACAAACACAATATAATCAACTAATTCATCAAACACTTGGAGAGCAGAATACAATCAACAGAACTAAGCAATGTGTAATGCTTACTATGAGTATAACTTTTGAAGAAGAAGAAGATATGAGGTTAATTATAGAGAAATAATGTATATGATAAAATCAAATCTATCGTATAAGAATGAAATAAACCTCATTCGAGTTCACTAGACCTTGTCATAATGCTTGTTGGATACATTTGACCTTTAGGAGGGTTGGAGCTACTCATATCGGGCTTCTTCATTAGAGAATGATCCATATGGTTTTTTGAGAAGTTAAATCAACTCTTCTTCTGGCCATTTTCTCTTTTAGCTTATTTCTGAACTTCCACAGCTTTCCATATATATATATATATATATATATAAGAAGGGAACATTTGACACCGGTGTCAAAGTATTAATTTTGACACCAAATCACATCCCTTTATTCTTAACAATTCAAAGGTTAAAATATATTTCCTTAAAAAACTCACGTGTTAGTTATAAATGAATATATCTTAACCTTTAAATTAATAATAATAAACGGATAGGATTTGGTGTCAAAATTAATACTTTGACACTGGTGTCAAATGATCCTCTCTCTCTCTCTCTCTCTCTCTCTCTCTCTCTCTCTATATATATATATATATATATATATATATATATATATATATATATATATATATATATATATATATATATATATATATATATATATATATATATATATATATATATATATATATATATATATATATATATATATATATATATATATATGCTTATCTAGGTTGAATGCTTGCACAAAGACAGATGCTTATCTGAGATGATCTTTATGCTCCTTCAGAGGTGCTAGAGAGAAAAAGCAGCTACAGAGCTTTATGAAGGTTTCATTCTTTTGAAATACCTTTCAAAGCTTGCTTCACACTAACTAAAAATCATCACATTCTGATTTTGATCTTGTCCCAAAGTCAGATGCTCCTGTGCATAAAAACATCATTGATTAGAGCTTCTTAAAAGTTAAATCCAATTGACTTTAGAACTTTCTTCTGATGAACTTATTTATGAACAAGATACAATCATTTGATCAGAAACTTGACTAGCTAGAGTATAGATTGATTTCTTTAACAAGTACATTTGTTCCACGAGTCAGTCTTAAAGAATTAAATACAGCATAATATTAGCATGACTTTCTTCAGTTCATCTATCTTCAGCTTATGTAGTTTCCATCCTTTGACCATTAAAAGCTGAAAGTCTTGCTAAATAGTTGTTCTTTGTAGAAGAACTATATTCAAGATAGACATAGTGATGATCACTAGTACTAGTACTATAAGAATTACCTCAAAGCTCAGCAGACAAGTTTTTCTCATTGGATCTTTTCTAGTTCCACTGCTAAGTGACAGAGTACATACCAATCTCTGATACCAAATGAAGGTAAGAAAAATATACACAAGAAGGGGGGTTGAATTGTGTATATCGGATTTTACTTCTTTTTCAAACTCCAACTTCATAATCTGATAATGAAACCCAGGATATGAACATCGGTTAAAGTCTGAAAATGATATAGAGTTTAATGCATAACAAATAATAAGATGCACAAGTAAAGAAGGTGACACACAACATATCTTGGTTCCTCTAAACTTAGAGTATCTAGTCCCCTTTTCCCGCAAGAGATTTCCACTATAATCAATCCTCATTACAATCTGCTAAGACACACCAATCCAAGACCTCATTTCTCAATCAATCATGAAAGAGAGTTCCTTGCCTAGACACACTAGTTAAGAACTTCCTTGCTCAATCAATCCTAAATGATACTTCCTTGCCTAAACACACCAGTTCAGGACTTCCTTGCTCAAAAAATCATGAATGAGACGTCCTTACTCAAACACTCGTCTTGAGACTTTATAGTTTCTAAACAAAAGATTCTAGAAATAACAACTTTTTTTCTTATAAGAGTGCTTCTTAGTTAAGAAAATGCACAAGATTTACACTTTGAACAAAATATAAAATAACTAGCTCTTAGGTGTGAGAACAAAAAATTTGGTCTTCTTCTTCTTCTTCTTCTCCATTTTGAACAGATGGTCTTCATTATTATGTCTTGCTATTTTGTTGATTTCATGATCATATTCACATAGTTTATTCTCTCATTGAGACTATTACTCTATCGTGAATATGATCCACTTTACTTTATTTTCTCTCCATACTCCCTTTCACTCTTCTAGTTGTATGATATCTCTCCTTTTTGTTTTCATTTGTATGTCTATATATATTATTCAATCTCTCATAATCTCTTTAAATAGATGATGAGAATAGACCCATTAAAGAGGAAAATATTGAATATTCAAACAAAATAAATAGTTGTTTGAAGTACTTTAGCTAGAATCAAGTAAAGTGAAATTAATTTCACAGCCAACATAAAGACGTTGAGAGGAGTAGAGTAGAGTTGTGTTTGCAGTGCAGAACAGTTGAAGAGACATAAGAGAGATGATATTGACAACGGTGCTTTTACTTGATTGGACATACGGTAGTGTACCATTGTCACAAAATCTTCTTTAAGATATCTTCGAATTAGGAACTTCTCATAAACGATTGTTGAAGCTAGATCAGAGTCACTATCTCCTTCATACTTAACTTCTAGAGTCAGAGGCTTCCGATGGAATTTGTTGAACTTTGATCAAAGGTTAGAATATATATTCAGAACCTGGTGATAAGGAGACTTCAGGGTCTTAGAGTTCACATGTCTGAGATAGTATTTTATCAGAATCTTAATTAGGACAATATCCATTTGAAATAGGGGCTTCAGAAAATATATTGATGAAACTTGTTTAGAGGTTGCAAAATCATTCCTTATGACACAATCTGTTTTCTCCCGATGATGCCAATCTTCAGATTCTGTTAGTCTTTAGATACTGTATATGCTAACTCAGTATACGATGCATTCAATTTGACTTCATCAGTGTCAAAGTTACTTTCTATAGATATGCACATTTAGCAACCTTGTAAGAGTACAAAATTGTTAACTATACATTAAAGGCTTTGTCATCATCAAAACTTGAGGATAGTTAACGAACCAAACTTGTTCTAACAAAGAGCTTAGTTATAAGTGTAATTTGTTGGAAAAGGATCTCAAATTTGTTAGAATAAAGATATCTCATATTTGTTGGTTTTGTAATACACTTTTTTTTTCTAGAAATTGAAGTAATTTTGGTAAATGAATTGTTTTTAGATGTTGAATTGAAGTAATTGGTGGATTTGAGAAATTGTGAATTTTAAATTTTTTAATTTTGGAAAAGAAGCTGAAGAATCAAATTAAAACTTAGAAAAAATATAACGTCTATTTTTTTGCCGCTAAGTCTTTTACAAAAATTAAAGGACTAACATTACACTGTTTGAAGAAATAAAGAACCTAAATGATAGTTTTTAAAATTGATGAGCCAAAATGAACTCCGTCCTAAAGATACAAATTAAAATATGTATTTTTCCTTGAAAATACTATTAAAGAAGAGTTTTACCACTTATTATAATACTTTTCAATTTGAGAATTATTCTTTACAAATATACGTGGAGGATATTCGATTTATAAAAATAAAATAAAACCCTTAAATCTAACTTTGTGGTATAGACCTATTATTTTGACTTAAAAACACTTTTTCCCTAACGTTGGCATGTTCTTTGTCATTATAATCGTGATTAACATATGTTGGAGAAATGCAACGAATATTTGTCCATTTTATCAAGTTTCTTTCCACCCACTTCCCCATTCTCAACGGTAGGTAACTTCTCCTTGTTATATCATCAAGCACACTAGGATTCTAAAATTTACTAGCTAGCTCCCATGCTTAAATTGAAAATGACTTGAACACTAGGTCCCATAAGCAAATAAACTCCACATCAATAATAAATATTTTGAAATTAAAAGATTCAACTATACCAATTTTTTTTAATATGTGGGACAAATAAAAATGATAACATAAATAAATGATTTAAAGTAAAATTAATATGCATGTATACATAAAAATGTTAGCAAATTCACATAAAAAAAAAACGAAGTTAAAAGAGGAATATACATTTTGTTTGTCAAGTTCTACCCAATTTCTCTAATTAGATAAAGAGAGAAAATATTAAATTAACTATATTTTAAAAGTTTTTATAAAAGATAACAAATTAGTTACAAGAAAATAAACTTTAAAATTTTTAAGAACATTTTTTATTTCTTATTTAAATATTTTTTGATTTTTTCAATTTTCAATATATGAATCACAAATTCAATGTGGTTTTCAATCTCCTTAAATATCTTCAAAATTCTTCAAATTCTTAGTATTCAACCCTAATAATTATTTTCTTTGCCTCTTTAAATTTTTCTCATTACAACTTTACCAATTTTTTTCTCATATGCATACAATGGTTGGAAAAACGTCCTTTATAAAAGAAATATACTTCTTCCTTTAGGAAAATTTATCATTTACACTTTAAAGATCAAAAGAATTTTCCATTCACACCCTTGCTGTCACTATTTAAAACTAATTTCAATTAACTATATTAATTTTCCATTAAAATTAACTAACTATCTTACTTGTCAAAGAACTCCTATCCTAACCTCAAGATTAAAATGACAGTGACACCGACACATTCTCTCAATAATACTTTTTTTAAAAAAATAATTTATACTATCAAAAGGACAATATAGTCAATTTGATAATGTCAAAACTAGTTGTTTCAATTAGCCTATCATAATTTATTAACTACTCTCTCCGTTCCTTTTTAATTGTCGTTTTAAAAGAATTTTTTTTTCTATTTAAGTGTCGTTTTATAATTTAATATTATAATTTATCAATTATATTCTTATTTTCTCAATAACTTCACCTCACATTTTTCAATTAATTATTGGAAAAAGATTGTACTCCCTCCGTACCAAAATAAGTGTCGCATTTGATAAAATTATTTGTCCCAAAATAAGGGTCGCTTTAAGTTTCCAATGCAATTTTAATTTTTATCTTCCAATTATGTCCTCTAATTAATACTCTTAATTTATTATTCTCTCACTTTACATTTATGATCATTCAAATAGACCAATAATAAACCGGGATAGTTTTGTAAAAACACTATTCTCTCTTTCATTTATCACATTTTCTTAATCTGTGTGAAATGACCAACTATGACATATATTATGGGACGGAGGGAGTATGAATGAATTTATTTGGAAAGAGAAAAATAAATAAGGGTATGATAGGAAAAGTAACTCAACAATTCACTATCTTGGTTGAAGAACTTTTTGCTAAAATGACACTTAAAAAGGAACGGAGGGAGTATAACTTTCTCTCTCTTTATTCTCTTTTAATTCAAATTTCAAATCTCTTTCACACTCTCTTCATTTTAATTTTTCTCTTTCCATTTTTTTCCCTTTTCATTTTTCTAAACATAAATAAATAAATTGAATCTTTTAAATTGAATGAATAGCAACGCATAAAAATTTATTAAACCAAAAACATAATTATTAAGAAATTTACTTTCAAATGTCAAAATTTTATTTTTTGCATGGGTGAGCAAAATACTAATTTTATTGTCTTAATTTAAGACAGAAAACTCTTATTTTTAAAATGTCAAAATTTTATTTTTTTAGGAACCACTATTAGCAAAATATCTATTTTATTTTATCTAACAATTGTCTTTACTTGATAGACAAAATTCTTATTTTTAAAAGTCAAAATTTTTTTTTCTCACGGGTCAATATCAACAAAATACCTATTTTATTTTAATTAACAATTATCTTTATTGGATACATAAAATTCTTATTTTTAAATGTTAAAATTTTTATTTTTCTCATAGGACATTATGAGAAAAATACCTATTTTATTTTAAATTAACAATTATATTTATTTGAGACACAAAATTTTTATTTTTAAATGTCAAAATTTCAATTTTTTCATGCTCCACTATCAGTAAAATACATATTCTATTTTAATTAACAATTATTTTTATTTGAGACAAATTTTTTTAATTTTTAAATGTCAAAATTAAATTTATATTTATATTATTTATTTTATAATTAAATCATTTATTTTAAATTTACATATCTATTTAAATAAAATTCATATAGTATCAAATAAATTTACCGCTGCAGACACACGAGTATCTTGCTAGTATAATAGTAACTATTAGGAGTGTTCAAAACCAAACTGGCCTAATAGAAAACTGTAAACTGAACCAAACTAAATCGAAACTGCAAAAAACCGCATTTACTTCAGATGTGTTTGGGTCATTTTTTAACAAGTCGCGTCGTTCGGTTTACGGTTTGTATTTTACAAAACAAACCAAACCGAACCAAATCGCATTATGTTACAACTCCCAAACTTCACTTAACATATATCCAACCCAAACTCAAACTTGTTATGATTTAGTCTTACGATTATGAATGATTTTCTCTTTCTCACACTTAAGATTTCAATTTAAGTCTACTCAAATCTCTTCTAGCGGTATTGTACCTTCTTCTCATCTTCTATTCTAAATACATATCACCTCTTATTTTCAAGTCTTTTATCTCTTAACTTCTTTCCTTTTCATTTTATTATTTTTATTCTTCTGTTCTTTATTCCAATTACGTTTTTAATGTTCATCTTCTTATCTAATCTCTCATCTCTTTTGCTCATTAATTCTTTTTCATCTTTTCTAATCTTTCATCTCCTTTTTTTTCTCCCTATTTTATTATAATGTTTTTGATATTGTTTTATGATACTATTTTATGTTTTTTATTCCACTTTTATCTAATCTTATTTTTGTATATTAAATGAAAAGTTATTATCCAAATATGATAATTTTTGTTGTTATAATGCATAAATAACTAATACAAAGTTATAATATCATTTATATGTGTATGTATAGCTTAATAAATTTTTGTAAAGAAATCAAACTAATCCGAACTGCATTAGTTTGATTTGGTTTAATTCAATTTTATTTCTAATAGCCAACCGAATTAAAGCAAACCACACTTTTTTTTTTTTTTTATTTTTTTTTATTTTTTTACATTTCGGATGAATTTTTATATCCAAGCCTAACCGCGGATATTCCTAATAGCTATCCGACGTTTTAATTAACTAATGAGGCAATGCTGTGGAGTCTTCCAAAATCGGGGACTAGTTGGCATTGCCGTATTAAGGTATTTTTTTTATTGCAACTGAGATTTTGTAAATGCATTTTGTTTTTAGTTGATGTCTCTTCCATTGGAAACAAATAAAATGTTATTATAGAACCACATAGTTGCAATTGCTCATAGGATAACCCTATTTTCTTTTAAATGTTTTAATATTTGTTTTTATGTTTAACTATTCAAAATTTATAAATTTAAATTATCATGATATAATATTTACATGGTCTGTCTTAAATAGAAAATCATAATCCTAACTACTTTTTATTAAAATTTTGAAATTATAAAATATTCAAACCAATCAAAATTATAATTTTTTAGTTAATTAAATATACAAAATAATGATAATCAATCATTGTTCTAGAGGGACGATCTAATCGATTATGCGAAGAAATGTTGTATCAGATGTGCAAGGCTTCTACTATTTTGTAAAGAATAGATGAAAGAAATTTTGTATCAGATCTGCAAGGCTTCTACTATCTTGAATTTTGAGCCGCATGGACGAGTGAGGTCTTGGTTCATAGGTTCCTCCAAAAATAAAAAGAAAGGCTCGAGGAGTTGTATGGAAGAGTGAGAAACAAGATATTAATGATATGTATATATAAAACTCTTCTGATATGACAGTGCATGCCTTCGAAGCGGCGGAGTGGGAGGCGTGCATGCAAGGTTATCACTCCAACGCCTATGTCAATGAGGTCAAAGAGTTGTAACTTTTCAAAAGTGAAAGGAAAAGTACCTCTTATGGTGTGTATGAAAGCTTATATACGACGCGCAGTCAAAATTGTTTATGTTTGACCCATCGTGAAACAAGGGACACCGCCTAATCATATCTAATGACTGATGGTGAGCGAGTAGTCCAGGTCTAGTATGTGGCCCTCTAGGGAGGGTCTACTTATTCATCGTTCCCCTTTGAACGTATTCTATTGAATTGGATCTTTGGCGTTGGGTCCAGTCTCATGGGGTTTTTTAGTCGGCCCGAAATACCAGAGAATCTTGAAAAGGATAGAGTCCGCCAACAAGTGCTTGTGACTTATGTATGAGCCAGGTTGAATAAAGACATTAGAGAATCGGATGACTAGAGTAAGACGTTGAACATGATTGTTCCTTGAGAAAAGGAAATATCTCCGCAGGAAAAGCATCTAAAGGTGCATCACCACAAAAATTGTGTATGGGCATTTCTTTTTTTTTAATATTTTGTCATAATTCAATTTGTTTATAAAGATTTGCCACTTTCAACTCAATTATCAATAAAGTTTATTTCGATGTTTTAACCTGATTGTGTAGTAATAACAAGTTTAAGATGGCGAGACTTAATAAAGAGACCACACACAGGTTGATAGACGTCCTTTCACTCTACTTGATGAATAAATAAAATATTTAAAGACATATTCCTCGAGGCATAGTCAATTGAAAGACACATCAACAAAATAATTTCAAAGAGAACTAACTAAAAATGAATTGCATTTTATAAAAGGAAAAAATTGTGAATGACTTCCACAAAAACCAAAGCGGATAATACCTCATAAGCACAATGCAATAAATTGAAGGTCGAAACAATATTTATATACACAATTTTTCTCTTTGTTTGTCTATGTCTTTTTTGTCACACGGAAAAAGAGTGATGTAATTATAATTGTTTTTCAAAATATTTATTAATTATTGAAAATAAATTAAATTTTGATATAATTATATTTATAAATATGACAACTACTATGAGATAGAAGGAGTAATATTTAAAATATTATCATATGTTAATAATGTCATATATATTAAATTATGAGACAAATATTATACATTAATTTAACAATCATATAAAATTTATTAAAAAAATAATAGAAAATTATTCTTATTTTTTTACTTTTCACCACCGATATTCCTATCAAATCTAGCATCAATAACCGGCCACTAGACCAATTAACGATTGATATAAAAAATTATTATTAATGACGGTCTAATGACCATTTTACAATTATTTTATGTGGAATTTGAACAAGTATCTTAAGATTACAAAGTCAAATTCTTACCACTTATTTCACAACTACTGGAATTTGGAATATATAATATATAATAATATAAAGATATAAATTGTGATTGGGAAGGATCCAAAACTACTACTCTCCAACGCAACAACATTCATGCCCGTTTTCTTTACAACTAAAAGTTTGATGGAATTTCTTCTCTTTACAAAAGATGGTGCATGTTTCTCTTGTACAATTTTGCAAACCAAAGCACTGTATGTGGTATCCAACCACTCCATGATGAACCATCAAGGAAGAGATGCACATAATTACCAATGCAAAAGTGAGAAAATTCATCCTGACTGCCCTAATATTTTGAATGGTTAACAACAGCCGTGCAATAGCCTATTTATAATATGACTAGGGAATATTTTATTGATGACAAAATTAAATAATTATAAAATTTTATAGGTTAAATATGTTTTTATCTTTATAAAATCTTAAATTTTGTTTTAGATTCATATATAATAAATGATATATTTTGATTCCTACAAAATTATTATGTACGCAGTTTTAGTTAATATTGTTAAACGAATGTGTATTTTTGAATAATTATTTTGCAGACATGTTTAGAACGTTTTAAAAAGTTCCTTGGAAAAAAATTCAAAATTTGATTTCTAAGTCAATATATTCATTATTTTTATAATTATCTTTTAAAATTTGAAAGATTTATATTTAATTCTTCTCATTTTAAAAAAATAAAAAATTTGATAAATTTTTTTTTACAGTATTCTAAACATGTATAAAAAATTATTCAAAATTTTTAAAATTTAAGAGTAATTAAACAGCTTTTAAAATTTTAAAAAATAATATGACTAAAATTGCATGCATAAAAATTTTAGAACGACTATTTATTAAAGGAAAATATTTTAGAAACTAAAATTAAATATTGATTTATTCATAAAGACGAAAAATATATTTAACCCTATAAGTTAATATATGCTATTAATATCGGAGTAACTTTTTCTTTTAATGATAAATTATTAATAACTGTATTATATTTAGAGTCATGCTAACGAGTACCTAAACATTCCTAATAAAGAAAATATGTATATTCAATGCATTGAATATACACAATATTCTTTAAAAAAAAGTTATCTATTTACTTTATTAAACATTGTTCAATTTACCTTTTTACCTTTTTAATCTCTTGTATTTATATCTTTGCCATGAGTTGAATTTTAGGCATTCAACTCTTTTAATCTTTAATTCAACTAATTTAAATCGGTTGAGTTATCGATCTCGCACTTATAAATATTCATTAATAATCAATTTATATGATAAAATTATTAAAATATGATTATTTTTTGTTGACTATTTAGTATTTTTAATTACATTTTAATTTTAATGTGGCCTATAAAATATATAGTTTAAACTACTAGTTGTTTTTGTACTAAAACATTTTTAATATTTAAATATAAAATAATATTTTATTTCTCTGTACGATGAATACATCTAAAATATGACTATTTAGTTTAGAAAAAGAAAATTTAAATTACATATTATCTTTATGAATAGGTAACCAATTTTATTTAATAATGAAAAAAAATGTAAAATTATTTATAAGACAATCTCACATTAATATTGTATGTAAGATAATTAAATATAAAATGACCTTGTTTATAATTAGCTTTTATTACAAAATATAACTTTCATATTTTTTTTATATATAATTCTAGGTTAAATTTTTTTGTTCTTATAAACTATTAAATTTTATTTCTGGTTCCTATAAAAACAAGTGACATATTTTGGTACCTACAAAATTATTATGCATGTAGTTTTAGTCTTTACTGTTAAACTAATGTGTATTTTTGAATGATTATTTTGCATATATTTTAAAAAGTTTCTTGAAAAAAAAGAACTCAAAATTTGATTTCTAAGTTGAGATTTTCATGACTTTTATTATTATCTTTTGAAATTTGAAAATTTCATATTTAATTGTTCTTATTTTAAAAAATTTTAAAGTTTGGTAAATAAATATTTTACAGTATTCTAAACATGTATTAAAAATATTATGAAAAAATTTAAAAATTAAAGAGTCATTAAACAGTTTTCAAAATTTTAGAAAAGAGCAGAGACTAAAACTGCATACATATAAACTCTAGAAGGAATTTATTGGAATTTTTTTTTTAAAATCTAAAATTGAATGTTGACTTATTTATAGGGACGGAAATCAAATTTAATCCTATAATTAACTTGAGATAGATGGAGTAGCTCAATTATTATGTGTTACTTGAGTTATACGCAGGACCGTCTTCGAAGGAATTCATTTCTAGAAATTGTTTCAACTATGTAAAATCAGATGTTGCCGAATTAGTGCTTGACAAATGAGATGTTGCCAAACCATGTTGCTAAATTGAATATTGAAGAATTAGATGCTAAATCGATGTTTTCATGTCAATTATTGAAGAAATAAATGTTAGAAAATATTTTATGACTGAATTTTTTTACTTCAAGAAATGATTTGTTGGACTGAATTTTGAAATTGCTTTGTCCGTAACAGTGTGATTTTATCTCTATTTTTTTTTTTTTTTTGCATTTTAGATATTTTGAATTTATCCATTTTTCATATCTTTGATTTATGAGAGTATACATGTCAGTTATCTTTGATTCTCTCTTAGGTTGGAATCATTAGACATATATATTTTTTTTAAATTATGCAATTCAACAAATGCCAATAATTTATGGCTTGAATTACAAGTTAGAAGATTTGAAATAAAAAAATTAAACTTGATTAGAGTCACAACTTTTTCTGACTTTTGAGTCCGGGGTAAATGGGAAACATGAATTTTGGTGCTAAAAAGCTTGATTCGAATCAAGTTCTTGCCTAACTCGAATTAAAGGCACCTTAACTCGAGTTATAATCATGTCTGGCTAGAACCTTAAATGTACTCAAACGTTTGGAATTTGTTTTGGGAAACTTGACTTTAGTCATAATTTTGCTTGACTCAAATCCAAAATACAAGTC
The DNA here is from genome assembly GCF_029867415.1 of Vicia villosa. Classification (NCBI taxonomy): domain Eukaryota; kingdom Viridiplantae; phylum Streptophyta; class Magnoliopsida; order Fabales; family Fabaceae; genus Vicia; species Vicia villosa. The sequence goes on along the minus strand of NC_081180.1, from coordinate 99,294,614 downwards.
ATGACTTGAGTCAAATATGCCAAATCTTGATTTTTTTTTTCATATTGATTCTAGTCATTATTTCATTTGATTCAAAACATAATTTTGGATTCTGACTCGAATCATATTGCTAGTTTTCACTTATTTTGTGTCATATCTTTAGCACATATCAAAAGAGAAAAATTTTCTCCCTCTAGAATAACAATTGAGTTTTCCAAAAATCATTCATGTTTGAAAAAAAAGTATTCACATTCTTCTAACAATATTTGAATAAAACCAAAAGAGTGTATTGTCAATAACATAAACTTTCTTTCAAATCATCCATGAAGAAAAACTTCTTTAATGAGGTGATTTCTTAAGTGTAAATAAGTTGTGTGTGAGATTCTTTTAAAAAGGTTGATCTTCAACCTTTATAAAAAAACCCATTATTGTGCTTGCTCAACTCTAAGTGAGCGTGTGAGTGGTAGTTGTAAGGTACATTAACAGGTTCTGATGTTTTTGTGAATTTTATTTATGCTTTCAGATTGAAGAATCAGATTGTGTTTGTGAATTATGGAGATTGACATCCAGTGAAAAAAAGAGAAGACTTTCATATCCACGAGTGAAGATCGATGCAGACGAAAAGTTGGAGATTCTAGCTCCCTCATCAGTTCAAGAACTCAGACAAGAGAATTTTTGTTGATCGAGTAAAGATCATTGCAAACTAAATATCGGAGACTAGAATCTATGTTATGAAAAGTTTGTTGGCTCAAGATCGAATGAAGATATTGAAGGATTTACATCCTAGTGATTTATGTACAACATAAGGAAAATCAAGATTCAAATATGTGTTGTTTAGCAGTTGGCTTACAGTCTTTAGTTTTATGTGATTATCTGTTGTATCAAAAGAAACATGTAGTAATTTCAAATTAGTGGAAGACCATCGAATTTTTAATGATTCTGTTGGGTTTAGACTCCCTCCTTATGTGGAGAAACGTCCAAATATACATAGACCATTTGTCTCACTTATTTAATTGGAGAGTGTCAATTTAGGGTTAAGAGAGATAGAGAAAATAAGGATTCTAAAGAGAAAAAAGAGGAACAAAATCTATTCCCATTTTTTCTGCATCAATCTCACTAAATCGAAAATCCCCGATTCGTTCACCGTCAAATTGAGCTGAAATTTGAGGGCATGTTCGCAACTCATGTATCTAATTTTTTACCATTCAGAATTTGAAAATAAGGTATGAGCTGAGAGATATGGGTCTCGCATTGGAGCTGCAAATTTTGGTTATTTTTCACTTTTTTATTCTTATTTGTAAGTTAGTTTTGCTTTAAGATTTGCGGTTGTTAGCACTTTTTGTGAATCACTTTAAGACTCTCTTGTACCCTCAATTGATTATAGTGAAGCTATTTCTTTCGTCTTGACGACTCATGATTTTTACTCTCATATTGATGAAGTTTCCACGTTAAAAATATCGGTGTTCTTTTGTGCGTTCATTTGTTTGATTTTTCGTCTTATATTCATTGTTGATCCTCAAGGTTCTAATAAGTGTGGAGAATTTTATATCTGTTGCATATTGGTATGTTATTCAGTCTTAATTTCTCATTAGGTTCATCATTGGAGAATAAGTTAGGTGCAAGCGAGGAAGACGCACCAAACCATTATAAATACCGATGTATCATTTTCATTATCCTTGTCGTTTAATTTATCGTAAGATTTGCATATTCATAGACATTCTTATCAATTTCTAGTATTGTATGATTTTATAGGCTTTATCGTTGTCTAGATTAGTATGTTGTCAAGATTAATGTTCATAGTGTTTCAAAGTTTAAGCTTAGGTTGTGTTAGATCTTGTTTGTTAAACATTCTTTCTGTTAATTATATATGTACAAACTTGTAATATTATATTCTTATTTGATTAATAAAATTATGTTCAAATATCTTGTTATGAATTGAATTTGTTTATTTGGCACATTATTCTTTAGTAATTTTATCATTCTAACATTCATTGCATTTTATGTTCATTTAGTAAATCGTGTCGCTAGTCCAAAATGCATCTTTCAAAAACATCCATTCTTACGCAATTTTAAAATTTTGATGTTAGAAAACTTTTTGAAACAATTTTTAATTGGAGAAGGTCTATTCTAGACTATTTATAATTCTATTTCTAGACCATTATACTTCCATATTCAACCCAACATATTTGGGTGAAGTTGTTAAGTTAGATATTTTTTCATAATTAACACTAGGTCAAATTTTAGTTCAAATAGAAGAAAACAATTTATTTTGTCAAGGTTTAAAAAGATCATGTATAAGAATAAAAAAAAGACTATGACATACTCTCTTTGTAACAAATTATAAGAAAATTATGTTTTTTAGATTCAATGAATAATTGAAGCATCTGACCTAATGTGATTTATAGACTAGATGTATCAATTATTCATTGAATCTAAAAAAGTGGAAGGAGTGGGGTTCTGGTTGGTGACATCCGTAATTGTAATGTTCGTATCTTCATAAGTGAAAGAGACTTTAGGAATAGAGAAATCAGCGACGAGGGGGCCAAGAGTGCGCAACCATTCCATACCCAATACCACGTCAACCCCTTCAATTAGGATTAAATAGAAGGAATTAAGAATAAATGGTCCTGAAGTGTTATAGGAACTTGAGAGCATAATCTTGAACAATGTAATTTGGAGCCATTTTAAACCATAACGAAAAAAAATTAGGAATGGGAGTGTTAGGAATTTCGAGGTGGTTCACAATTCTTTGTTGGAGAATGTTATGAGTGCTTCCCGTGTCAATTAGGACTGTGACGACTAACCCGTCGAGTAACCCTTTGAACTTTAAGGTCTTTGGTGAAAATTGACCAGTAGCAGCTTGTGGGGATAGTTGAAAATAGGTTTCTTCAAGTTCCTGATTTTCACGTGCAGCCTCGATGTCTTGAAGGATTTGTGTATTGTCTTCTGTGGTAACAACAGATGTATCATCATCTATCATAAGTAACAAAAACTTTTCATTTACACATTTGTGGCCGCGTATGAACTTCTCATCATCACTATTGAAACACGATCCCTGAGCTCGTCATTTTTCCTGCTGGGCTGGAGTGACTCGACGGATTGGGAAACAACCCATGCTTATTGTTGGTTGCGATGCAGCAAGAGGTTTATGGGATGGGGTAGTGAAGGGGTTCACATATGGTTGTTTTGGGTAAGTGGGTTGCGTGGCGGTTGTGAAGTTAGAGCTTTTGAACTTAGATTTTGAGTCTTTGATCTTGGCTTCAGTGAGTTTTGCTAAGCCAAACAACATGTGTGATATAATGGGGACGTTGCACCGCTAATTCATTACGTATTTCTGGAATTAAACCAAAAATGAAACAATTTAAAATTGCATCTAGTGGTAGTCCAATCACTCTGTTTCCTAATTTCTAAAAATTGACTTGATATTCTGTAACTGAACCATGTTGTCTAAGTATACATAATTGGGCTTGGTGGTTCTCATAAGTTGAAGACCCGAAACGTAATTCCACTGCTCTAGAAAATGCTTCCCATGTAGTAAGTTCATTACTTTGAAAGATATATTTATACCAACCAAGGGATCTCCCAACATATAAAAAGATGCCATAGACAATCGATTTTCAAGGGGAATGTTATAAAATGAAAAGAATTGTTCAGCTTGGAACAACCATTCTAAAACATCAGTCCCATAAAAAATGCTGAGCTCAATCTTGGGATGTCAAAAAGTGGGGGGTTTTGCATAGTGTTATGTTGTTGGTGAGGGTAAGGAGGGTTTTGTGGTATAGGACTGATATATGGGAAAGTGGGGAAAAGCGAAGGGATTGGTAGTGTGCTGTGATGTTGGAAAGAGGGAAAATTTTGTAGTGGTGGTTATATTAGGATTTGTGGTGGTTGTGTGTAGTCTAGTGGAAATGGGTTTGTGAAGGTATGAGAAAATGGGTGAAAGGGATAATTTGTAGAATGTATGGTTGAGATAGGGCGTGTAAATGAGGGTGGTGGTTGTGGTGTAGAAAGTTGAGTTGATATTAGTGTTGAGCTTGGTTGGGAAAAAAAGTTGGATAAAAAGTAGTGTTACCTAATGCACATCTGGGTGTTGAAGTAGGAGTAGATCTAGGTGTGGATGTAGGTGTAGATGTATATGTAGATCTGGGTACTTCAGTAGAAGTATTCATAGCTGCAAATTTTTGAGTCATGAGGGATGTGAGTGTTACAAAATTGTTATTCATGGCTACCTCCACATTGGTGTGGTTAAAGTGGATTTGACTAAGCTATAAAACAACAGCTTAATTATTAGCTTCCATAGAGGATTCAAGGTTATGGGTAGAGATTAGATTCTCATTACGAATATTTGTGGCTTGAAGAGTATCTTCTAGGTCTTTGGGTGTGAGATTATAGAGTTTGGGAGGTATTGAGGGAAAAGATGAAAGCACTAAATGATAAGAAGGGTTTTGCTACTACCATAAAAGTAGGGTTTTATCCAAAGATAAAAGATAAAATTGAAAGAGAAATGAAAAACATATATTGATTCTGCATACTAAATTTTAGAGATATCATCTCTATAAATACAAGACCTAAAATATGGGTCTAAAAACAAACTTCGGGCTGAGCCCACTTGAAGGAAAATTAAAACTAAACCCAAAAAAGAGTGTGTTTGGATGAAGAATTTTAATGAGATAATGTAATGTTTTGAGGGAATTTAAAATGATTTGCACAAAATTTATTGTTTGGATACAAAAATGAATAATTGTTAAAATGATAGAAATAAATGGACTATTTTATCTAAGTTAAATTTAATCATTTTAAAATGGCACCAAAAACCAAAGAATTTGAAATTTCTCTCATACTCCATAGAATGTATTTGTTACTATTATTTATTCAAATTTTGCAAATTGGTCCTCATATTTTTAAAATTTACAATTTGGTCCTTCAAATTTTTAAAAATTGCAAATTGATCCCTACTTTTCATTTTTTACTTTGTTCCAAAAAGTTTAAATTTTATAAAAAATGACCCAAAAAATCTAACAATGAGTTATCTTAATACTCCATCTAAACAAAATAATTTAAAAATAAATAAATTTCAATTGAATCATTTAAATTGTTTTAGATTTTAAATTATTTTAAAATTTTCAATATCCTCCTCCAAATACACTCATTTAAAAACGACGTTTTCATGCATGCATATGGTAGGTTTTCACCATACTCCTTGCACATTTTCCACAATGTAATAGAGAATGCTACAATATTAAGGTCTGAAAAGAAAAAGGTTATATCTTAATTGGAGAAAATTTATAAAATTAATCAAAATAATATATTAAATTATATTAACAATTTTATTTGGAGGAGACATGTTTTTTCACCCAACTTCCTTATCTTGAAACTTTTTGAATCTTATAGCTGACTGACCGTACAAGTAAGCAAGGCAAGGAAATTCCATGTATTCTCTTGAAATAAGTATATGTCTTCGCAGTATTTTAGGTTTATAATATATTCTCGTGAAATGAGTATATGTCTTTGAAGTGTTTTAGGTTTATAATATGTGTATGTGGTATTTTTACAACAAAAGGACTTTACGCACCAAATACAATGGATATGGAATGATCACATATATGATATGATGATGTCGAACCTCTTCCTCGTCATGAAGAACCAACGAGGCAGTAAAGGCCTCCAATACTAATAAGAGTGATAGGCCCATTGGAGAAAAATGGAAATCAGTGTTAGACTTTTATTATTAAGGGTGCAGTTAGTATTATATTTTTTTAAAACAAATTTGTATGCTTCTCTCCAAGTGGCCCGCGGCCCATTAAGTAGTAGTAAAACCCTAGTTATATATTGTAATCATCAACTTCAAGTTGATTGAGGGATATGAAAATTTTGAGGAAGTTGTTCAAACAGCTAACCTTCACCTTGAAAATGTTATGACACAAACCCAACAATAAATGGATGAGAGGTTTAATAAAGCTACTACAAATTTGGAGCTTCAGGTGGGACAAATTCATACTAGATTGGATAATGGCAAACATCTTGCAGATTCTAGATATGAGTCTCTCATGTCCATTCTAAACTAAATTGCAAATCAAAGGGAACAACAACATACGACTATTGTTCACTTTGCAGCAAGCTCCTTAGGTATCACACAAAACTCTTCTTCTATCTCCTTTACAACCCCTGTGACCCAAAATGTCACCCCCACCAACACCCCCCTAAGACACTCAACCACTTTTTCCAACTCACCCACACAGCCCTCTGTTACAACTCCTCCACGTATCACTGTTCATCCGCCCCCACCACCTTTCCCACCTTACCTTTCATCCCCAACAACATTTAACACTACACAACCATTTAATATTCCCTTATTCCAACAAATTCCCTATTCTCAAATCCCTAATATACCCCCTTTACCCCCTTTTAGAACACCTAAACTTGAGCTTTCTATTTTTGATGGTTCCAACCATTTTGAGTGGTTATATCAAGCTAGGCAATTTTTCAGTTTTTATAATTTACCTCCTGAAAATGAGTTATCTTTAATTTCATTTTACATGAAAGGTGATGCTTTATCTTGGTTTAACTGGATGCACCAAAATCATCTTTTGACAGATTGGTCCTCATTTATTCGAGCCTTAGAATTGTGTTTTGGTCCTTCTACTTATGAGAACCACCAAGTTGAATTGTTTAAATTAAAACAAGATGGGTCAGTTGTGGATTACCAAACTAAGAGGTTTTCCGCTTTTATATTGGCTCTTCTGATTCTCCCCTTCTCTGATCTTTGAAAGTCTAAAAGTCAAAAGATTTCACGTCTGTCAAGTTTCCTTCTAATTATTGCTTCTTTAATTCTCCACATTTTCTTCTCTTGGAAGTTTGAAAGATCTTCTAATTGACTAGCTACCATAAGCTGTTGAATGATTACATCTCTTTGTCTTTTCAAATTTCTTTTTTTCTTCTTTGAAATTCCTTCCACTCCTTTTTACACATAATTTGATGTAATGATGTGTACATTATAGGTTTTTGGTTCCTGATGCAATTGTGTTATTGATGTTATTATTGTTCTTGTTGTTGTTGTTGATATTCTCCATTATAGTTGTTGTTAAGAATATTGATCTATTACCTCGGTTCTTCAAAATACCAAGTGTTAATATTGGGCGCACCATCTAGTTCTGAAAATGATAAAAATGTTGACGCTGGGAATCGATCCCATTTGCAGTTAACTTTACCCCTCGGTATTTTAATATCCGAGGTGATAAGGGGTAGTTTTTCATGATGCCCTTTGTTAGCTCGCTTCCGTAGCCGAGGTCAAACGCATTTCGCGTCCGAGGTTAGATGTGTTTTTTGTATGTTTTATCTTCAACTCTAAACCAAGTATCCTTGAACCTTCAATCATTCTTGATCATTAGGTAAGATCTTCTTAGGCATTAGACACTCTTTTTCTCCTTTAATTGTAATCCCCTACCTTGTACAATAAGAAAAGAAAGCAACACATTTTTGTATTTTGAATAAGGTTAGCCAAATTAATTGGCAAAAATAAACAATCACAAATGCACAAAGAAACACAAATGATGATTGGTGATCTCCCACAAGATCCAAACCAAAGGGTTAAGGGTTAAGAGTATGTCATGCTTGTGATCTTTGGTTAAATGCAAATGATATGATAGGTGGGATCTTAGGGGTAAAAATTAGGGTATAAGACGTCTGATATTGTTCCATCACACGTCGTAGGAGATATATCACTTTTATGGTTGACCTTCCAGGCATAAAACCAAATTGATTCTCAGTACTTGAGTTTCTTTTTTTTATTTATTTTCTATTTAATCACTCTTTCCCATAACTTCATGGTATGACTCATAAATTTATTCTCTCTATAATTTGCATAATTTTATATATTCCTCTTGTTCTTATAGATTGGAACTAAAATACTTCTTCTCCATTCATCAGACATTTTTTTTACCTCATAATTTCATTAAAGAGTTTGGTGATGCACTTAATACCTCTCTCTTCAAAAATTTTCAAATTTAAAAATGTTGGTTACAAATAATTTTAAAAAAAATGATAAAACTCAATATAATCCTACAAATTCTTAGACAAAAAAATATGTCTTTTTTGAAATCTCAATCCAATACACCTATAAGATTTTTAAGAGTTTAAGGACCAAGCACATGACTCCGTGATCTTTTGTCCACTTTGTTTCAATGAATAATGTTTTAAACATATATTAAGCTTTCATGCTAACTATATTTTCTATCGGTTCCAAATCAATATTGTCAAATAATAGGGAAACATTTAGTAGAATTCCCTTTCCCCATCTCAACTTTCCACTAAAGAATTTTATATTTCTTACAATCAGTTTGAACTAACTTAATACTGTTTTTAAATTTATCTACATTTGTTCACTTTTGACTTCAACTATGGGACAAGCTTTAACATTTACCAAAAGTGAAAAACTTGACCCTTGAAATCTTCAAACATATATGCTGCATTATTGGTTCAATGTGTTTCTTTAAATGAAATTAATTGCCTATTCTTCTTCCAAACATTTATAGAAACAACAACTTTATTTTTTAAACCCAAAAACCAATTAAATTTGGAGACATGTAGCTTCCTTTTCTCTGGTTTGGCCAGCCACTAGCATGTGATTGCTTCCTAACTAACCCTTAGATTTACAAGTGTATTTAAAACATGGATTTAACACCTCTATCACTATTTATTGTCCCTTTCATCACTCCCCTCATGAATGCTATGGGGTCTTTTTGGTTAGTGAATAAGATAGTTTGTTTACTACTCCCTCTCTCTAATTTATTTATTTTTTAAAAATATATATCAACAGATGAAGGTAAAATAATACTTATTATAAAAATAAAAATAAAATTCACATTGATATGATGTGACAAAGTTGCAGAAGAAGTTTTAAAAAACAAGAGTTTAAAGTAAGGCTGTCTATGTGAAATTGAAATGTACCAGTTATTCTCATATCAAAATAAATTGCATCCCTGCAAATATACTTACTTATGTTAACAAAATTCAAAACCGTCTGAACTCATCAGAAGTGGTGCAAGTTTGTGTTTTATCTTGTCGTAAAAATCTGATTATAACCACATATACCATGACTTTTGATGTGTAGTAAATCTAATTAACTTGCCAAACAATTTAAAAAAAAAAAAAAAACAAGATAACTAATAATACAATAAAGATGTGTATCAAAAGAGATTTTTTTTTAGTATACTTTTTGAGGTAGTTTATATAGCTCGGCCAGTCAAGCCCAATAAAATATATTGCTTTGACTTAAAATATATGGTGATATCAATTTAACCATCAATTATTTTTTTATTCTCTTCAAATTTAAATAGTGTTTGAGCTTTGATCAAGGCCATTATATAAACTTGCATCCAACCATCATTTATTTCTTAGGTAGTATCATAAGCTCACAAACATGATTCTTCATCAATAAATTCATTTCATCATTTCCAGAATTCAACGACTTTTGAGTATCTTTGCTTTCGAATGCCTCCTCAAGGTCTTTGCTTTTGAGTCTTGCAACCCTTCATCCACAATTAAAGAATCACAAATAAAGTCAACATAACTATATGTCTAAGGTGGTACAATTTTCTTCCTATTACTATATAACGATTGCAGGGGAGAACCCAAAGCAATGACCTCTGACATTAACTTTTTTGAAACTTCCACTTCATGCATCATTAAATCCTTTAGGCGGGTTAACTATGAATTATATGACAAACTTAGGTTAAAAAGGTCCAATATTGGGAACAGTCTTCATGATCTGAGAGTACTCAAGCACCTCAATAACTTCATAGCATTTTAAAGCTTCTTTTGATAGCTCCCTTTCAGGGGATATTCTTCTATGGCACACAAACTTCCACTTTAACACACTTTCTTTTTCTTCTGAGTGAAAGAGACATTATCAAGGGGAAAGACATGTACATTTTATGGCATATTCTTTCCTCCTAAAATTTTCTCGCTTTTCTTATTACGGGAAACCAATATGTCATTGAAGTTGTTATCAACATCCTTCTCTACATCTTGTATAACAAGAACCATTTTTCTTTTTGGGGCTAACTTTTTCTCCCTAATTGATTTTTCAACAATCACTCTCTTTTCATCATGATTCTTCATTTTATTAAGGTCATGCTTCTTCTTTGGATTTTTCTTATTCTTGGCAGGAGTGGTGGACCTTTCGGACAAAGTCTTCTATGTTTTCCCCTTTGACTTCTTTTTCTTTGTTATTTTCTTTGACTTTTTAGCATACTTGGTGATGGTTATTTGTTGATAGGAACATCATCATTCATCACTTCATCATTAACAGGAACAAAATCGGTTTGAACTTTATCATTACCAGAAAAAAACATTAATTATGTCAGTATTATTTTGACTTAAATCATTCATAACTTCTTCAACTCTAGAATTTTCTAGCAAAGCTTGCTCAACATCTTTTTGGGTTGGAGACTCAGTCTCCAACATGTCAGTCAAATTGACTGGGACATTGGTAGGAACATCGTCATTTCCACTTTCAGGTCATTAGTTAACACTGTCACCTTCTTCTTAATTTTCATCTTCTCCGGGTTCTTCTTTATTAGCCTCAGGTTCATCTGCTTGAGAGTCTTCCTTAGTTTCTTCAGGAATTTATTCCCTTTCCTCCGAGCTAGTTTCAACACTTACTTCTTCACTACTCTATTTTTCAGACTCAAAATCTTCAGACATTTCCTTTTCATTTTGAGGGATATCATCACGAATGTAAGTGGCATCCATAATGACATTATCATGATTGGTTGTGAGGGCTTCATCACTTGAATAATCAATTTCAGATTCATTATCATTTAGAATATTCTCAATAACACCATCCAATACATAAACATCTATAGGTCTTTCTACAAAATTTTCTTGGATCGGTTTTTCAATTGGCTTTTCATTCCGAATATTATCAATACTTCTTCTAGGGATTATTACGCATGCATTATTTCTAGGGTTTGGTCAATTTGTCAGTATCAACATCTTTAACCTTCGTGCTAGGTTTTTGAAAATACTGATGCAGTTTTAGTAGAAATTTTTACTTTAAAGGGATTGACAAATTTTGAAGATTTACCTTTTCTAGTTTCTAGGAACATGACTTGGAGAAAAATGATCTAAAGTAATTCCTTTAAAGGTTGAGATGTGTTATCTGCTTGAGTATTGATGGCTTCCTTGATGTCTTTTGGATCAGTAGTGGTGACATCTTCTTTTCCCTTTTCCCGTTATGCTAGACATTATTAAATGGACAAGAATACTTTGATCATTGGTCTTTTTCAACTTATTATTTACAAACCTCTTTTGATGGTTTAATGGTGGAAGGACTTTTGTCCAAACCATCAGCCTTCATTTCAATAACCACTCAATTGATATTCACACCATGCATGTTAACAACAGGTTTATCTTCCATGGAGTTTTTTACTGTCTTAGTGCTTTTCTTATCCTTTACCGAGGTATTGATACCTTGCCTAATACATATCATTTTAAAGATAAATATGGGTGGGAGATGAAATGACGGAGTTAGGGAACCAAATGGGCCACCTAGTCGGAAAGGGAACCAATAAGCTTCAAAGGGGAACAAAACAATCTTCACCCTAAGAGAGGTAGAAGTTTTCTTTATTTCATGCAGGCACCTATCCAACTGAATCTTCAAGTCGCGAATGTTGTCATCCAATTATTACTTTTAAGCACGATGCTAGTCGAACGAAAGGCATCCCAATGATCGTGTGCACCAAGTGTCAAAACAGCCAATGCACACCGAGTATACCAAGCCAGAGCACCCAATTCTCGTCCAGAACAAACCTAGAGAGATTAGCCAATTAAAAATAATCCTCCTATTGGCGGATCCTAGCAGAGCAAGAATCAGATCCCGTTAGCAGATGGCAGGTAGTCTGGCCGAGGACATTTGGTAAAGCCAACAAGTTCTCTTCGACAATGTCATTTGTGATCAGTTTTGCTCCTCTCTTTAGAATAGTTCTTCATTATCCATACATTTTGCATATGTTTAACTAAAGAAAATTTGTCAGCACCTTACAGACGAAAAATATCGAAAGACCTGGATGGCCTAAATCTTACCAAATATGCTTTTTCTCTTTTCCCGAGACCGAACTCTTAAGAGAAATTTGACATTAATAAGGCATTGTAAGCATTTCTTCTCGACCTCTTCTACAAGAACACCTCCTCTAGTGTATCCAAGATTATTGATGAATTTCAATAATCACTCCTTTTGATACTGAGCCTCATCAGGAAGATCTTTTTCATTGTATACATAAAGGTGATTCCCTAGCAGAAAGTGACCATCGGTCCAATACTTGGAGAACAATTTGACACATCTTCCCTCCAATCCAGCATCGATGTCACAAACTACGGGCATGACTCCTCAAAGGACTCAAGCTCTGGAAGAAGCCCAAATTTGTGATTAGTTGAATTAAAGTAGAGTAATCCTCTACCCCTAGTCTGAGATGTCGGGTCACGAAAACATTTAAAGATATGACAGAAGAGAATCACACAAGGTTTCCCATTCATGTACTGACACAAATACTAGTAGGCTTTCATATGTGGTCAGCATGAAGGTTAATGTTGTGAAGGAGCCATGGCCAGATATTTAAGAACCTCTATCTCCAAAGGAGTGAAATGGAGATAAAGGCCCGTGGTGGAAAAAACCATCCCTAAAAGGAAATGATGCAAGTGCCATACTTGTCGCATATTCTTTCATCTACATAAGGACTCAAGATTCCCCAATCAGAAGATAAACCAATTTCCATGAAAGCATTGTTAAGAAAGTCTATGAGCAAAAGAAAAAATAGTGGGAGAATAAATAGGACCCATATAAGAATATGGAGTATCCTTATGGGATTTATGAACCATTTTCGGTGATTTCTAGCTCATATTGCACTAACTTTATAGTTGCAGGAAAATGAAACGCTAAAGAAAAAGGTAACTATTAGACTTGAAAAGAAAGACTTAGAAGAAACGAGTATTTACCCTTCTTAAAACAAAATTATATTCTATAAGGAAAAGAGACTTCACTAAACACATCAAATCACTCACACGTGACACTCAAGTGTTTCGGTTCCAAAGTGTTGTAATGATGATATCTATGAAAATATGTTTGATGTATGGTGGATTAAATGTAAGATTCATTAAGAACTGGAACGCTTCTAATTCATTTATCTTAAATATATTAGGAGGTTGTCGGCATTTGGGGATGCAATATCAAGCCGCCACCTATTTTAAATTTCGATATGGGGGAAACTAGTTTGGGCCAACCAGATTGACCTCGAATTGTTCTAGGATGACCACATCGACACCGACCAACCACCAAGAAGGGGCCCCACTCCTTCCATAATCTTCCCAGTATCTGAAAATTGTCATCCTTATGATCCCAAGAGATCTAAACTTTAAATGCATCCAACAACCCTCCACAAATAACGACTAACAAATAGCTCGTTTATTATTTTCCTATATATATATATATATATATATATATATATATATATATATATATATATATATATATATATATATATATATATATATATATATATATATATATATATATTAGGCGCTGAATTGAGGTAACAAGTTTCAAATTCAATTTTTTTTCACTTTTCTTCCTCATATACTAACTTGAATATTTGAGTGCTAACCTTGCAGGCCCCTAGTCCATTGCGTCGGAAGCTATGATCCGCCATCACCGGCACACATCTTTTCATTTCTAGTTCCATAACAAAATAGAAACAATGATGAGTGATGGAAATATAACAAGAGGAAATGAGTAACATAAGAAAATTAATAATATTGAATATGAAGCAATTTATCCTTTTCATTGGTCAAGACATGAGACATCGTACATTTCTTGCCAATATGGTTGACTAGAGAGACACAATTTCGACCCAATTACTCTCTTTCCACCTGGACATTAATTGCTAAAGATTTTAAATCATGCATAGACCTATGGCACGTCTCACATTTTCAAATTGTGTAGCATCTAAGGCCATTGTAAAATTGTTAGCTATTTGATTTTCAATTGACTCGTGATCTAAAGAAACTATCTTCTCTTCCACTAGTTCTCTAATAAAATGGTGTCGTTTACCAATATGTTTGGTACAACTATGCTGAATTCGATTCTTGGAAATGTTGATGGAGCTCATGTTATCACAGTATAATGTCATGACATCTTACTTGACATTATACTCTTTCAACATTTGCTTGATCCATGAAAGTTGAGTACAACTGCTTCTAGTAGCAGTGTATTCAACTTTAGTAGTGGATAAGAAAACACAATTCTACTTTTTTGAACCATGAAATAAGATTATTTACTAAAAATAAACATCCATCTGAGGTGCTTTTTCTATCTTCAGCATTACCGGCCCAATCAACATTATAATATCCAACTAGAATAAAGTTGGTATTACATGAGTACATGATTCCATAGTCACAGGTTCCTTTAATTTATTTGACGATTCTTTCTGCTTATGTAAGATGACTCGCCTTATGATTGGCTTGATACCAAGCACATACACCAATAGAGAAGGAAAAGTTAGGGCGACTAGCATTGAGATACAATAGAGTTCTAATCATATTTCTATAGAGACTTTTTTCCACATTCACTCCTTGATCATCTATAGTGAGCTTTACATTAGTGGCAACAGGAGTACACTTATGGTTTGCATTTTCCAGGCCATATTTCTTGACAAAAACCAAGAAAGTAGGTAAGTTCAACTACCAAGCTTATATCGAACTCTGACTGCATTTTCTGGACAAAATGCTCTGCCATCTTGCTTGAGTTTTCTTAATACAATATCGTCCATATATATATTTGTGCTATCATGAGTTTTCCTTTTTCTTTCTTGACAAACAAGGTTTTGTCAATTCCCTTTTTTACATAGCCATTGATAGTGAGAAGTTCATTGAGACATTCATACCAAGCTCTTAGAGCTTGTTTCAACCCATAGACTGCTAAAGAGGTGTGCAACTAGGAAAATATGATACTGGTAAAGAGATTTGGATACATTTGAATAATTTGTATAATCAGTATAATTTTGTAAAATGGTATCAGTTGGCGAGTGACATTAGGGCTCTTAAGTAAAACAATGTGACCATTTAAGAACTTTATTCACCCATGACTGATTCATGAGATCAATTGGCTCTTATTGAATCAGCAGATTAAAAATTTTCAAAGCATACATCCAGCAAAGAGAAAAGCGATGTCTCATTCAATTTCTGATGGCCCTTCGAGATTATTTTGAGAGTCTTTGTGGAAGCATTCTACATCGTAATCATTTCTTGTTTCTTGATTGACAAACTCTCGATACTTCATATTAATACATTAATGGAAGATATTAGATAATAGTATTATGTTATTATATATTTATCATATATTAGTAAGAATAACTTAGTCTTTTTCTATTATCTAATATTAATACTTTAGGATTAAATATGTTTTTGGTCCCTATAAATATTTTAATTAAGTTTTGACTTTTAGTTCCTATAATAAAAAATCATATTTTAGTCTTTATAAAATTGGTTTTGCATGACGTTTTAGTCCTTCTACGGAAACTAAAACTACGTGCATAACTAATATTTTAAGACCTAAAACATGATTTTTTTTTATAAAAACTAAAATTCAAAATTAATAATTTTATAGGGACAAAAACATATTTAACCCTAATTCTTTTTCTGTCACATTTTTATAGTTCTAATAGAAACTTTTTCTCATAAATATATAGTTAAAACTTCAATTCCATGTTCATGTCTATAGAAAAATATTTGTTGATAGAGATGTATAAATAGATCTCAATAATAGACACAGTACCTAAATTCACCCAAAAAAATATTAAAGTAGGACATGTACCCTTGTCTTTCTCATGAGTCCTTACCTTATATAAATTAAAATGTGAAGAAAAAAACCTATAGAACAAAAACCAAGTGATCTACCAACCAAACAACACTCATCTTTTCTCTCTTCCAACAATGGACTCTTCACCAAATCTCACTCATCATCATGTCAAAGATCCTCCAAAACAATGTGAAACCTTCTTCTTAACCGGAAAGTATCCGTCTTCGCGCCGAACCGCTTCATTCTCCTCTTGTTCATCCTCACTCTCACCTTCATCTTCTTCCTTTGAATCATTATATTTTCCTGATGATCCTCATTTCAGTCCTGCATCTCCACTTAAATTCTCAGGTGTTCCATTTTCTTGGGAACATTTACCTGGAATTCCTAAGAAACATAACAACTCCAAGAAAAAACAACAATCTTCCATGAAACTGTTGCCATTACCTCCTCCTACTATAGCTACTACTACAACAAACTCTTCTAAAAAAGTGATCAACCATGAAGATGCAAAGATTTGGAAGAAGAATTCAGTTCAAAGTAGCTTTCAAAGGGATGATCCTTTCTTTGCTGCAATGGTTAAATGCTCAAAGGATGGTGGTGGTGATGATCATGAAGAAACAATTGGCAATTTATGGAATAGTGGAGGTAAGGTTTCAAGGAGTATTAGTGATCGTTTTGGATTTATTAGTCTCTATGGTTCTTGCAAGAGAACTTGTGCAGTTTCTGAATCTTTAGTTCTACTTCCAAGCTCAAGAAGAAACACTTATCAACAAGTTAATGGCAGGTCCCTCTGAGATTTTTCCAATCAGTGATCCCAAAATCTACTTGTGTTCATCTTGTTACTAGGAGAAAAAAAACCATAAAGAGGTATTTTAATTTTTAACTTTTTACTTAAACCTTCCTCTATTAAAAAACACTTGAATGAGATGAGAATGGTCGCTTCACTCTTAATCAGAGATTCTCGGTTCGAACATTCGATTTGAACATAGTTATGAACACGTCTCAAAGATTAATCTCTGCAGTTGTGTGAAGAGGATTGTCGGTTCATAAAAATTTTATGTCTGTTTTGTTGTTTTGTAAAATATGGTATGTGAAGACAAATTATGTCTTTGGAAACCAAAGTGTTGTTATTATTATTGTAATATATTAATATAAGTATAGGAAGAGGTGTTTGTCTTATTTTCTAATTTGTTATGATTTTATTTTTTGGAATCTTGTGTCATTAGACATGTAAATCTCTGAATACAATATATGCTTTTTGATGTATGTCATGAGATGTATCATATTTGGAGTGAAATTTAGATCATCCCATGTGGAAATAATGTATAGGACCATGGTGGAAAAAGACTGTCAAATTATTGATTTGACTTTTTTATTTTATGTGTATTTGTATTTTTTTTAATGAGCTAGATTCCCTAAATATTTTTAGTGATTGTTTTATTTTTGTGTATGATGATGATGTTTGATAAGAAAAGTTGTTGAGCTATGTCATCTCTCTTGTCTCAAACTTCTTATCAACTTATTAACCAAAAACATAAATTTTAATTTGCTATCATCAATTTAACATAGCTCAATTGGTTTGAACTAATCGAACAAAGAGTTCGACGAAGTTGGAAATTTAGAGTTCGAGTTCTTACAAAAATGTAAATCTATTTAATGGTTAAATATGTTTGAATCTCGTTCTCAAACATTAGTTTAAAGGGTGAGATTGTCCTCATATTTATATATTTCGAGTTCAAACAAACTCAAAAAAAATAAATAACAAATATATTTTACATTGCTATTGTGTTTCCACTCTCTTAAGTGAAAAAGAAAAAACATAAACGTGTGCACCCAACTCAACTATCATCATAATTGATATAGACAATCTTAGAACTCAAGTTATGTAAATGGGCCCTTGTTGTTTTCCCCCACATGATCTCAATACATTTAATGCATTTCTAATAACAGATCTACTAGTACTAACTACTAGTATTAAATCCATTTTTTTGAGGGAAAATGTTACTTATTTTGTTGTTTAATGCCTCTATGCTCGTGTAAAAAGTTTCTTTTTATATTTTTTCACTTTGGCTGTGAAGCATGCAATGAAAGTTACATAATCATATAGTATCTTTGTTTGTCATATTTTGGGTAGTGGATGAGTTCAAAGCATAAACAATATAATTAGCAAGAGGCCCAGCTGGTTTTCATGATAATAATACATTATTTTATTTAGAGGTATCATGACCTATGCTCAAAAGGGCACTCATAAAAAGACTAATGATTCAAGTCAATGAAACCACAATGTTAAATAGTACAGTATCATATAAAAAAACTACAATGCTGGGTTGATATTTTGTATTGAAACACCAAACTGTAGTGTCACTACTCTAATGTAATAATTTAAATAAAAATTATCTATAAATAATTAAAAAAATCAATATAGATATTCAAAACAGTTGACAACAATAAAAAAATTATAAATTCAATAATGTAAATAATATAAGTAATGATGATAAAGATTATATAAAAAATATATAAATATAAATATAAATTGATTAAATTATACTTAATTTAACTATAATAAAACATCTAATATGTACTATTTAACATATCATCTCACTTACAATGAATTAAAAAAATTGAGAATTTGATATAAAAAAAAATTAAAATTTTTGGGTAAAAATATGGAGTAGAGAAATGGTTTAGAGGGGTAAATAGACCCTTTTAAAAATTTGACCAACATAGAAAATGAAACATCAAAGTTTTTTCGATGTCACGGTTGCAGATTTTAATCAGCACGAAAACACAAATAGGTTACGACTCTAACAAAACCTACACTTATGTAATTAATCGCCACCAATAAGAATTGACGATAAATTACACTAAGAAACTATTTCCTAAACATGCAATAACCTACGGAAATTAAAATGAGAGAGAGAGAGAGAGAGAGAGAGAGAGAGAGAGAGAGAGAGAGAGAGAGAGAGAGAGAGAGAGAGAGAGAGAGAGAGAGAGAGAGAGAGAGAGAGAGAGAGAGAGAGAGAGAGAGAGCGTCGAGATGTATAGTGGTTCGGCTCTATCGTCCTCGCATGAGCCTACTCCATTCTCAAATGGTTTTTCCTTAAAATTTGTTCTTCCACTATGTTTTGATAAATATTACAAGAGTTCATACAATCATAGAATCCACAATAATACTGAGAAAATAAATCTCATGTCTAAATCTTGACTTGTATACAGCTTTGATGTTGAACTCTCTGCGAAATCCTTACTCAATTATCACTTCTTGATTCTTCTAGCTTCACCAATCTTCTCCAAGTCTTCATATGTGGTAATCCCCTTGATCCCACTGGTTTCTGGAGCGATTAATTGTCTGAAGATTGAGAATAACTCCTACCTTGTCTATAGGTTTCCACACAACACTACCAACGACATCCTGGAGAGAAGATCCTCCGTCTTTTCACTGGAATTTATCACCACCAGTCACAACTACCATAATCTTGTAAGCCTCCTGAAAATCTTTACACACTCTTCAACGAAACGTTAGTTCCAAGGCAAGTCTTCCTCAACAATTACACATCTTTTCAATTAAGATTTAAATTCAAAACATGAGGTTGAAGATGAAAGAATTTCGTTTGTAAGATATTTTAAGTTTTCAAAAATTGGAAGTTGTTGTTACGTACATAGTTAGTTATGAAAGATATGAGATGACAAAATGATGTATATATGTCAAAGATAAAGCACAAAAATAGATATAAATGGTTGTCTTATTCGAGTCAAGAACATTTGTTGATTCGAGTCAAATGAGAAAGTACAGTAGAACAAGATCAACATAAAGAAGTGACATGTTTCCTATGATACGAGTCAAGTTATACCTGTGATTCAAGTTATGAAGGATCATTATTCGAGTCATGTATAAACTGTGATCCGAATCAATTTGGACAGAGCCAAACAGGAAAAAGTGAGAAACTGTGTGATTCGAGTCATGTGTAAGTGGTGATTCAAATCAAAATGGACAGAGGCTAACATGACTTGTGTGATTCGAATCATGTGCAACTTGTAATTCGAGTCACCATGTTGCATGATTCGAGTCAAGTGAAAATTGTAATTCGAGTCACAGACACAAGAATCCTTCCTGTTTTCCTTTGTTTGATTTGATTCGATTCGAGTCATGGTTTGTGAGTGATTCGAGTCACACACATGAAATCCAAATTTTTCAAAATAATTTGAGATTCCACTTCCCACATAACTTGAACCAACATCAAATATGGCTCTTATTCCATTAACTCAACCAATTGACTTAAAATATAATGATCATACTCAAATAGAAACACATGAATTATGCATGCTAAAAACGAGTGGATCCAAAACTTAATCAAAAAATGTACAATTGAAGAGGAGACTCAATAACAATAATAATAATAATAAAACAAAAGTTTAAGATACAAGTAACAAAATCGTATTGGAATTGAAATTCTGGTGCAGCAGACTCAAATGTTCTATAGAATGTCGAGACATCCGGTCTGTCATGAATTACGCAGGCAAGATATAAACAATTTCACGCAGTACTGAAAAGTAAAGAACACAAGTGATTGTTAACCCAGTTCGGTGACAAACACACCTACTCTTGGGGCTACCAAGCCAGGAAGAAGATTTCACTATCAGTAGTATTATTTTATGTAAACAACCTTCGGTTTACAGATAAATTACCCCCGGTTTACCTAGTCACTACCCAATGCAACCTTTATCTTAGAACTCCATCTAATACAAGAGAACCTCTGCTCACTCCCTAGTGATACCTAACTATTGCAACCCTGCAACAACTATTTAAACAACAACTGAATGACACACTTCCATGACAATACCTATCCAAGACTCTTGACTAAGAACAATAACTTAGATTTGCTTCAAAGCTTCCTCCAAGAACAATACACCTCTTACCTACAGGCTTCAAGGTGGACACAACTTCTCTTGCTTCACAGCTTTGAGAATCACATGGTGACCTTCCCACAACCCGGGAGATTCACCTAGACAAACCCTAGACTTCTACATCTTGAATTCGTACCAAACTAGGTTACAAACCCTTCTTTTTATATCTGATTCCCAACTAGATTTGGGCCTTCAAAATGCAGCAAAGAGAATGCAAAAAGGTCTGCTACTTGTTCTCCAAGAAACAAGGTCTTCACATCATTAGTTTCCTAAAATATCTCCATATTTAGAAACCTTATGAATCTTTCGAAAACCATCAAATATATCTGTTTTAAATCAATCTTGCATGACACATAAGCTAAGTGAATATTCCTCAATATTCTGTAGCTATTGAAATGGCTGATTCATATGACATATCAACTCTGCACACGAGATTTCGAATGCTCCCTCATAGGACATTTTTCTCAATATGTTGTTCCAGATGTTGAAATACTTCAACACAACATGTCCCAACATTAGATAGAACTTCTTGTTGTACCTATTCCTGTTAGTAGGTTATTATATCCTATCTAACATTAAATTATTGCTTCTATTATTTGTTTTACAAAAATTTAGCCAATCCTAAAACAAGAGAAATAACAGGAATTATCCCCACTATTGTATTAGAGACATGCAACTTCAAAAACTACTAACATTCTAATCAACAAAATTTTTAAAAAAGCAAATAAATTATCATAGAGAAAATGAGCAAAAGAAGACCTGAACTAAAATAAAGAAACAAACCAAACGAATAAGAAAGAGAAGAAGTCAAACTGAAGAACCGACTGAGAGAGAAACAATCAAGCAAAAGAACTAGTAAAGAGAATAACAATCAAACAGAATAATCAATAAAGAGAGAAGTAAAAGCCAAAGTGATAAACCATCCGATAAAATAATCAAATAAAACCAAACCCAGAGACTAAATTTGAAAAAAATAAAACTAAATCAAACTAAACAAACCAAAATAATCCAAATCAAACTAAATGAAACCAAACTTAATCAAACCAATTAAAACCAAAATAGAGAGGAATTAAATCAAACCAAACCAAAAATAAATATTAAATTACATTGGAAACATATAAATTGATCAAAGCATCAATGTGTTATATATACAAGGCATTGAAGATTCACAATAACTATTATGTTGTACTTTATCTAACAATTTCATATATGCCAAGCAATGGAATATGTAACTAACTACTTTTTTTTACTAACTTCTTCATTTGGAAATAGCCTCCCACAAGTTGAACTTTGATAAATGTTGATCAAATTCAAGTTAGATATAAGGAATGAGAAAGGCTTGGGAAAATAACTTGGTGAAGAAATCTGAAATGTTTATAGGAAGAACCAATAATGAACTTCATTACTATAGCTTGGAACTTCTGTCTAACAAGGTGGCAATATATTTTTAGGTGCTTAGTTCTTTAATGGAAAATAGGATTAACTTCTTTGTGTAAAGCACCTCGGTCACAAAATAAAATTGGAGGTTTGGAGAAGCTAATTTGCAAATCAAACCACTAATATATGATCCATTGAAGCTCACAATTTACAGCACCTAAAACTCTATACTCATACTTAAAAGATGACCTTGACACAATATTTTATTTCTTATTTCTCCACGAGATGAGAGAAGAACCAATCAACAAATAAGAACCTGTAAGTGATCTTCTAGAATCTGATAAACCTAGTAGATGGAAGGATGAATCTCTAGGAAAGAATAAGCCTCGACTAGGAAAATGCTTGAGATACCACAAAACTCTCCATGCAGCTTTGTAATTCACAACTAAAGATTGGGATAAAATCTTGATCAATTGGTGAGTGAAAAATGATATATCTAATCAGGTGGTATTGAGGTATGTAATGTGAATACAAGATTACACTCAAAGATGTTTTTGATTCATGGCAAACTCAATAAGCATTCAAACAACAAAGCGGGAGCAGAAAACTCAAAGAAAAGCAAGCATTGATCACTCATGACAGAACAGGTTGACCTATTATGCTTATAGGTTGACTCAACACAAGCAAAACAAGAAGAATGCAGAAAAGCAGCAGTTAGGTCGACCTACTGTCAACCCAGGTCGACCTAAAATGAAGAAAAATCCATATACCTCTGCTAGGTCGACTCACACATCATCCAGGTCGACCTAAAATGAAGAAATTTACATATCAGTCTGCTAGGTCGACCTACACAACAACTAGGTCGACCTAATCTGAGAAAATGTCCCCAGAATGCATCTGAAGAGGATTCTGGTCGACCTACTCCTTAAACAGGTCGACCTAACTGGGAGCAAAATTCTGCAAGCTCTGCTAGGTCGACCTAAGCACTACAAGAGGTCGACCTAACTGATCAAGAATGCCAAAAATTATGTTTCTCTCATCTCCAACTGTTAAGCTATCAGATATATTATCAAAGGTTCAATTATTCAATGCAACACCAACGACTGAAAGATACACAAAGGCTTCTCATCTTCGTTCTTCGTCATCTCCAACACAATTACACATAATCATTCTTGCGTTGAGGGTTAGTGATCGAGTTCGATAACGTCCATGGAACGGAATTGAAGATTCCTAGTGGGTGAAGATTTTTGGGGTTTTTGGTGAATAAAATCTGCGGGTTTTGTCCTCCAAGATAGGTGTTTTTTGGGGGTTTTTATCAAGAGGTTTCATCGAGGATCCGGCTGAGTGTGAAGATTGAAGAACAAGGGTTCGAGGGAATTGAAGACACTGCAGAAAGGGATCAAAGTGAAGCTCTTGGATAACCTTGATCTGACTCAAGATTAAGGGGGAAGAAGATTCAAAGGATCAACATAATTGGTTTATGGTTTATCGCTTTGTTATCTTCTTTGTATATACTACTTTCAACATTAATGAAAGATTACCCAATTTCAGTTTGGAATTGGGGGCAGACGTAGTCGTAGCGAGGACGATCGACGAACTGCCTAAACAAATATCGTGTTCTTGTCGCTTTTACTTTTTCATTTACGTTCTGTTCATATTTGGTTATAATAGCAAATTGATCAACGATTCGAGTGTTAAGATTGTGAATTAAGAACTTATATAAACATCACAATCCATCACATATTGAATCACCGTCAATTTGATCATTATCACCAAGTGTTTGTATATTTGTTTCTATCACTTTTACTGCATTGCAAACATTGTCCATCATACAAGAAGTTAATATGATTTTCAATAAGAGCAACGCTTTGATTCTGCAACATATACTCTTATCACTTACCTCAAGTTTTTGACTGGTTTTAAACACATATACAATCGTTTCAATAGTGGTTCGGAATAGACGCGAGTCGATTCAGAATCACTTCCACTGAAAAGACGTTTAACTCCGTAAAACTGTGAACGATCTATTCACCCCCCCTCTAGATCCTAAGGCCAGCGTCTAACATGTAAGTCTATAAATGAGTCTTCTATATGATGGTATGCCTTTAAATGAATCATTATTGTCATGGCGCAATTTAATAAACGGGTCAGATGGTGTAGAGATAGGTTTTTGAACCAAGTAATCATAAGTCTACTAAAAGATCAATGCAGTGATTCTTTTGACATAAAGATATGCCATGGTTAGAGTGTGATAACTCTAAAAATAAGAAATATTTAAGAAGGCCAAGATTCTTAATTTTTAAAGCTTGATGTAAATCATCTTTCATATGTTTGAACTCAGATAGAGAATTACCTACTAGAATCACATCATCAACATAGATAAGCAAAATGATAAATTATGAATATTTGCTTTTAACAAATAAAAAGTGGTTTGAAATGGCTTATTTGAAACCATGATGAGTAAGGATAAAGGCCAATTTATCATACCATTGTCTATTGGTCGGTTTAAGACCATAAAGAGACTATATCATCTTGCACACTTGATTAGGTTTATAAAATTTAACACCATGTGGAATAACCATGTACACATCTTTATATAGATCACAATGAAAAATGAATTATTTACATCAAGTTGATGTACATTCCATCTATGGATAATGTAAGTGCTATGAAAAGCCTAATTGTAGTAAGCTTAGAAACTTGTAAATATGTATCTGAGTAATCCAAACCATATATTTGATTGTATCCTTTAGCAACTATCATTGCCTTAAATCTCTCTATACTTTCATATAATTTATTTTTGATCTTATAGATCCATTTGCGTCATGTTGGTTTAACATTGGATGGAAGATAAGAAGTTCCTAAGTCCAAGTTTTATCAAGAGCATGAATTTGGTGATTCATGTAAGTTAGAATTGAGTGAATTAGACTTTGACTTGTTATGCTAGTCACAGAAGTATTCCCAATTATGTGTGGAAAATGGATTCTAAATTTGATATGATAGTATATGTTTATGAAAAGTAACATTCCTAGATATAAATATTTTTGTGAATGAAGATCTAATAGTGATAACCATTTGAAACCAACAACATATCCTAAATACGAGGACTTTCTTGTTCTACAAGGAAGTTTAGTTCTATGATTTTGTCAAGACCGTCTCAATATTTTGGAGGCCCTGTGTAGGTTAGTCATGGTTTAACCATTACAAAATAATTAGAGGCCCTAATTAACCTCATTTTAATAGTGGAAAATATTTATGAGGCCCTTTTTAGTTACAGTTTAATCATAAAAAATTTAAGGCCCTATGCGGTAGCCCACTTTGCACGCCCTCAAAGACGGCCCTGGATTTTGTTAGGTAGAAGCATAAAAAAGTGAATCAAATACTTTTATTTGACTCATATCAGGTAATAAATTATGAAGCATTTGATATGGTGATTTATTATTTAGTAAAGGAGTATTGACTATATTTATAATAAAAGTAGCACATGAGACAACATATGACCAAAAAAAATTGGGAGGTTTGGATTGATATAGTAAAGATTTAGCTACATTGTGGAGGTGTTAATGTTTTCTTTTAACCTCCCATTTTTTTGAGGTGACTCTACACAAGATCTTTGATGTATGATACCTTTAGAGGCACAACATTAAGGATTAAGAAACTTAGGACCATTATCAGTTCAAATAAGCTTATCACATGTTTGAAATTGGTTTAGGATCGAGTGTAATGAAATTTTAAACATGATTAAAAACTTCTGCTTTGCATATATGTAGAATGATCCATACATATTTGTTAAAGTCATCTAGGACTATGAGGAAATAGTTATAGACATAAATGGAACTGGTAAATAATAGACCCATATGTCAAAATGTAGTAACTAAAATTTGCGACTGGCCTTTAAAAAACTAGAGTTATAAGGAAGCTTTTTGCGTTTGGAAAAGTGACAAATGTCATAGACAGTTTTATTATCATTCGTAATATCTGAAATGCCATATGGCTTAAATAGATATCACACTGATATTATTTATAGAAGTAGAGATTAAACTACGTTTAGAAACATAAAACCTAATAGAACTAGTCTGAGAAATTGGTGGATCATCAATTTGAGCATCAACAACAATCATAAGCATGTATATATTGTCCTTCGGCTTGACTTGTTAACCCAATCATCTTCTATGATTTAAAATTTATCAAAATATATTTATTATGAAATAAATGGAGCATCCAATTAAGGATTTATGGGAAAATCAGAAGTATATAGCTTATTTGTCAAGTAAAGTTGAGGTGAAAAAGTAACACTACCAATGGATTAATAGGTTTAATTTTATGGTATGAAGTAAACCAATGTCAAGAATAACATACATGATCATTATCACTTGATTTTTAACAATAAAAACATTGTCATTCAACTTGTCAAAAATTGGATGACTTGATCATCAAGACAAAATTTGCACGCAAAGAGCATTGATTCACATCTACATTGATGAATGCGGGTACAAACTGGCATATACAGGTGAGAATTAAGCTCTTCCCAAATTCCACGCATCTTATTCAAGCACAGAATAGGAACCTTGCTTGAGAATATTGATTTCATCATGAAGAATTGAGATACGAATATGATCATCTTTAGAAAAATGAACCTTAAGATCAATCCACACATTAAAGGTGTTTTCCAAGTACAAAATAGTTTGAGCAATTGGTGTAGTAACAAAGTTAAAATCCATGAATGCATAATATAGTTACATCATTTGCACGAGATCAAGAATCTCATGGACTAGAATGAATTCATCGATGAAAGTGAGTTTGTTTTTGGCACCTAAAGATTTTTGCATAGATCTAAAGCATGACAAATACTTTGGCCCATTAAATTGAGTTGTGAGATTCACATAATTGGGACCCTCACTTGAATGAACGTAATAAACGAAATCAACATCGTCATTAGAAAGATGAGTTACAGCAGGAGTTACACGTGTTGGCATGATGAAGGATCAAAAAAATGCACCGAACAAATGCATAGAAGATGATTAAACAAAGTGTGCACGAATCAATGGCTAGAAATAAAGAGAATCGGTGAAAAATTGTACGTTACCAAATGACAAAATTCATAATAAAATTGAGCTTGAAGAAGGAAATAATGGTAAAGCATCAATGTACTATATATACAAGGCATTAAAGGTTCGTCATAACTACTATGTTTTACTATATCTAACGGTTATCTACACGCCACACAAATATATATATATATATATATATATATATATATATATATATATATATATATATATATATATATATATATATATAGGGTTAATATTTATTTCACCCCTGCCATATGGGTTTGGTTTGAAAAATCCCCCTGCCAAAAAAAAAGTTGCAAGAATGGCCTCAATAAATTTCAAAATTTTCATTTTGGCCCTTTATCAGGCCACATCATCAAAAAGTCTACTGTGACAGTGTTTTTTTTTAACTTTTTAATAAAATGAATTTCCACATCATATATTCAGCCAATGCAATGACATTAATACCCTTAGTTATCCAGCTTTTCATATTTCTAATAATCATATCAATTAACTGAAGGATAGAAAAACACTTAGAAAGGGGGGGTTTGAATAAGTGTAGCTTTAAAAACTTGACAGATAAAAATAAATTGCACAGTTATTTTTATCCTGGTTCGTTGTTAACTAAACTACTCCAGTCCACCCCCGCAGAGATGATTTACCTCAACTGAGGATTTAATCCACTAATCGCACGGATTACAATGGTTCTCCACTTAGTCAGCAACTAAGTCTTCCAGAGTCTTCTGATCACACACTGATCACTCCAGGAACAACTGCTTAGATACCCTCTAAGACTTTTCTAGAGTATTCTGATCCACACGATCACTCTAGTTACAACCTGCTTAGATAACCTCTAAGACTTCCTAGAGTATTCTGATCCACACGATCACTCTAGTTCCTTACAACTTAATGTAATCAATTCTAAGAGTATTACAATTGCTTCTTAAAAGCTATAATCACAAACTGTGATATTTCTCTTAACGTTTAAGCTTAATCTCACTAATATATTACAACAGCAATGTAGTGAGCTTTGATGAAGATGAAGATTCTGAGTTTTGAGTAGAACAGAGTTTCAGCAAGTTAATATGAGTTGTTTTGTGCAGAATCGTTAACCTTGCTTCTCATCAGAACTTCATATTTATAGGCGTTGGAGAAGATGACCGTTGAGTGCATTTAATGCTTTGCGTGTTCCGTACAGCATCGCATTTAATGTTATACGCTTTTGTCAACTACCTCGAGCCTTGTTCACGCTGTGTCTACTGACGTTGCCTATTATAGCTTTTAACGTTCCTTTTGTCAGTCAGCGTAGCTTGCCACTTGTACTTCCTTCTGATCTGATGTTTGTGAATACAACGTTTGAATATCATCAGAGTCAAACAGCTTGGTGCAAAGCATCTTCTAATCTTCTGACCTTGAAGTGCTTCTGAGCGTGATACCATCAGAACTTCAGTGCTTCTGATCTCATGTTCTTCTGATGCTTCCATAGACCCATGTTCTGATTCTGCTTCGACCATCTTCTGATGTCTTGCCAGACCATGTTCTGATGTTGCATGCTGAACCCTTGAGACAAAGCTTCTGAGCGCTGAATTATGCATACTCTTTATATATTTCCTGAAAAGGAAATTGCATTGGATTAGAGTACCATATTATCTTAAGCAAAATTCATATTATTGTTATCATCAAAACTAAGATAATTGATCAGAACAAATCTTGTTCTAACAATCTCCCCCTTTTTGATGATGACAAAAACATATATAAATGATATGAATTTGCGATCAGAAAGAGCAGACGGCAAAAGACAAATTACACAGCTATAGCATAAGCATATGAATATGTCTCCCCCTGAGATTAACAATCTCCCCCTGAGATAAATAATCTCCCCCTGAAATAAATACTCGAAGAACTTTAATTAAAAGACTTCCCTGATTATTTCGGTAGAGACGATCATATAAGCTTCTGTCTTTAGAGAATTCATAGCTTCTGACTTCTGCTTCCATTGGACAGCTTCAGAACTAGAATTTCTTTAGATCCCTAGAACACTCACAGCTTCTGATTCCTGCTTCCATCTAGGACAGCTTCAGAACTTGAATTTCTTTGATCTTCTGAACATTCACAGCTTCTGATTTCTGCTTCCATCTAGGACAGCTTCAGAACTTGAATTTCTTTGATCTTCTGAACATTCACAGCTTCTGATTTCTGCTTCCATTTAGGACAGCTTCAGAACTTGAGTTTTCTGGATCTTTAGAACATTCACAGCTTCTGATTTCTGCTTCCCTCGGATAGCTTCAGAGCTTTGAATTTCTACCAACATCACTTCATGCTAGATTTGTATCAGAACATTGTTGAATGTACCAGAGCATCATCAGAGCATCTCTACATCCTGAAATGTTACAGAACAAAAACTAAACGACAAAAGTCAGCATGAACGAGTCAGAACATAAAATGTATATTTGAACACATGATATGTATCAGAGCCATATAGACTAAAATAATGTATCAGAGCAAATAGAATTTTGTCAGAGCAAATAGACAAATATGGATCAAATTCTATTATCAGTGCTTCTGATTCATTCTTCTTTCTTGCTTCTGATTTCTGAAGCTTGATAGCACTTAGCTTGCTTCAGTTTCCATGAGCTTATTCTTTTTACAGAATAACACTTCTTATGGTTTTGCTTCTTGTGTTTGCTTTGAAGATTCTCTTCACTTCTTTATACCTGCAAAACACTTAAACCATATAGAACTTGCAGTTCTTGTTAGTAAATGTGTGGGAGCTTTACCCAGCAACTGATAGATTAATCAAATCATTTATCATTTATCTTCTCCCCCTTTTTGTCATAACATCAAAAAGAATATTTCAAAAGATTCAGATGAATAAAACGACAAATAAAATCACTGGAATGTAAAAACAAAGAAACTTTTCATTGATAATCAAAAGATATTACAAAAGGTTCCTATGTTTAACAAGATGAGAAACATTCCTAGCAAATACATAGAAAGTCATCCCAAGAGGAAATGACTACAAAAATTAAAAACAGCGCCCTAGCAAGACACATTCTGTGTCAACCCATCAAGAATCCCTGTGGTCTTCTTGTCTTCCAGACTAGAACCTCCACTGTAGGAGAGATCCAAGAGACCAAAGAGGAAGAGAGGGACAGTTCACAGACAGAGAGCTACTGTTGCAAACGGGGCTTTCTCTTAACATAGAAGTTAAGAATATCATTCTTAACCTCTTCCCATAACTCAAGAAAGTCTTCTGTCTTTGGGTGAACGTTGATAACAACATCACAGAAGAGGTCTGACTTGAGAGGTATTAGGAGAGCCATCCCGAGATATGCAGAGATCTGCCGCCTTTGAGTCATAGATCTTCAACAGGCTTAGAGCATGATTAAGAGATCCAGACAAAGGATTCAAGATGAACGCTAGGTTTGAACTAGGATTTTTAAAGAAACCTTTATGAGGAATGCAAAGAGATAGAGAAGGAAAACACAGACAGAATGTAAAAGAGAAAATATAAGAGGGAAGGAGAAGCGTTTGAAAAGTATTTAAAAAAAATAAAATGAAACAAATGATGGATAGCATTTAATGTTACGTGACATGAGGAGAGATAATAAAGACAAATGAGGTGACTAGCACAGTTACCTATGGTCGGCGTCCCTTCAACTGCACGCGCACTTATCCATGAACAGTAACGACAGGTTTACCATCCCGAGATAAAACGTTACAGCTGTTTTGCTTTAAAAGAGGTTCTGAATCAACTTAGACAATGAAACGTTAGTAATAACTGAATCATAATTTCTAAAAGATTTCAATCAGAACTTCTGATTTTAAAAAAAAATCCACATTCATTTCAGAAGATACTCATGCGTAAGAACTTCTCATCTTCTCATTCTGGGCATAAATCCATACTGATGTTCTTCAGAATGAACTTAAACCTATCTTCAGCCAGGGGTTTTGTAAAGATATCAGCCCATTGATGGTCTGTATCAACAAAGTTTAAAGATATAACACCCTTCTGAACATAGTCCCTTATGAAATGATGTTTAATCTCAATATGTTTAGCCTTTGAATGAAGAATAGGATTCTTAGATAAACATATAGCAGAAGTATTATCACAGAATATAGGAATGTTACTCTCATATATCTGATAATCTTCTAACTGACTCTTCATCCAGAGCATCTGTGTACTGCAACCAGCAGCAGCGACATATTCTGCTTCTGTTGTTGATAGAGCAATAGTTGCTTGCTTCTTGCTATACCAGGAGATCAAATGACTTCCAAGAAATTGGCAACTTCCTGAAGTACTCTTTCTTTCAATTCTGTCTCCAGCATAGTCAGCATCGCAGAATCCTACTAAGTTGTATTCTTTAGATTTTCTGTAAACTAAGCCAACATTAGTAGTACCTTTCAGATACCTTAGAATTCTCTTAACAGCAGTTAAATGAGATTCTCTAGGATCTGATTGGAATCTAGCACACAAACAAACACTGAACAGAATGTCAGGTCTAGAAGCAGTCAAATATAGAAGAGATCCAATCATACCTCTGTATAACTTCTGATCTACCTTCTTACTTACCTCATCCTTACCTAGGATGCATGTTGGATGCATAGGAGTTTTGGCTTCTTTGCAGTCTAGAAGATTAAACTTCTTCAGAAGTTCCTTCACATACTTGGTTTGGTGAACATACGTTCCTTCTGATGTTTGATTTATTTGTATTCCAAGGAAATACTTGAGTTCTCCCATCATGCTCATTTCAAACTCAGCCTGCATAGACTCAGCAAACTCCTTTCCAAGTGTAGCATTAGATGTTCCAAAAATAATATCATCTACATATATTTGACAAATTAAAATATCCCTTTTAAAGGTTTTACAAAAGAGAGTAGTGTCCACTTTTCCTCTAGTGAAACCATTATCCAGAAGGAAAGAACTTAAGCGTTCATACCAAGCTCTGGGAGCTTGTTTCAATCCATACAACGATTTCTTTAGTTTAAAAACATGATTAGGAGACATAGAGTCTTCAAAACCAGGAGGTTGATGGACATAAACTTCTTCATCTATATAACCATTTAAGAAGGCACTCTTAACATCCATCTGATAGAGAGTGATGTTATGTTGAGTGGCAAATGAAATTAATAGATGAATAGATTCTAACCTGGCCACTGGTGCAAAGGTTTCTGTATAGTCAATCCCTTCTTGCTGACTATAACCCTGAGCCACCAGTCTGGCTTTGTTCCTTACCACTTCACCTTTCTCACTGAGCTTGTTTCTGAAGACCCATTTTGTACCGATTATATTGAATCCATCTGGTCTAGGAACAAGATCCCAAACATCATTCCTTGTAAACTGATTCAGTTCTTCTTGCATAGCAATTATCCAGTCTGGATCTTCTAGAGCATGATCAACAGAAGTTGGCTCGATCAAAGACACAAGGCCTAATTGACAGTCTGCATTGTTCTTAAGGAATGCTCTTGTTCTGATTGGATCATCCTTCTTTCCAAGAATGACATCTTCTGAATGAACAGAGATGAGTCTGGATGATCTTCTGACAGATGGTTCTTCAGAAATGCTTAGATTCTCCAGAGAAGCTGATACTTGATCTTCAGATTCTTTGCTTCTGAGAAGCTCTGCTTCCGATGCGTTGCTTCTTGGCTCAACAACTTCTGATATATCAATATCACAATCTGCAAAATTATCAAACTGCTTTGGTTTTTCAGAACCAAGCTTATCATCAAACCTGATATTGATTGATTCTTCCACAATCAATGTTTCAGTATTGTATACTCTGTAGCCTTTTGAGCGTTCAGAATATCCAAGAAGGAAACATTTTTGTGCTTTGGAATCAAACTTACCAAGATGATCTTTAGTGTTCAGAATAAAGCATACACATCCAAAAGGATGGAAATATGAAATGTTGGGCTTTTTATTCTTCCACAATTCATAAGGAGTCTTATTTAGAATAGGTCTGATAGAGATTCTATTCTGAATATAGCATGCAGTGTTTATTGCTTCTGCCCAGAAATGCTTAGCCATATTGGTTTCATTGATCATGGTTCTGGCCATTTCTTGCAGAGTCCTATTCTTTCGTTCTACAACTCCATTTTGCTGTGGAGTTCTAGGACAAGAGAAATCATGGGCAATACCATTTTCTTTGAAGAATTCTTCAAAGGATCTGTTCTCAAATTCACCACCATGATCACTTCTGACCTTTATGATTTTACACTCTTTTTCAGATTGAATCTGAATGCAGAAATCAAAGAACACTGAATGAGACTCATCCTTGTGTTTCAAGAATTTTACCCACGTCCAGCGGCTATAATCATCTACGATGACTAATCCATATTTCTTCCCTCTGACAGATGCTGTTTTGACTGGGCCAAACAGATCAATGTGCAAGAGTTCTAATGGCCTTGAGGTAGAAACAACATTCTTGGACTTGAATGCAGGTTTGGAGAACTTGCCCTTCTGACATGCTTCACAAAGAGCATCTGATTTGAATTTCAGATTAGGGAGTCCTCTGACAAGATCCAGAGCCAATTATCTTGCCCTTCTGATCTCCTCCAAACTTGACTTCTCCTCCAGACTTAAGCACCAGGTCTTGGAACATAGACCTTCTTCCTGTCATGTGTCGTGAGCATCCAGAGTCCAGGTACCACGACATGTTGTGCTTTGTCCTTTTTGCAGCCAAGGATATCTGCAATAGGAATAATCTTATCCTTAGGTACCCATATCTTCTTGGGTCCTTTCTTGTTAGATTTTCTCAAGTTCTGATTGAACTTGGGTTTAACATTGTAAGCAATAGGAGGAACAACATGATAATTTTTAATGTGAGTTTCATGATATTTCCTAGGTTGTGTCACATGCTTTTTGGTGTGTGTTATGTGAAAACTTTGAGCATGTGAAGTGTGCTTAATATCATGGGAGTGGCCATACTTGAACTGATCATACAATGGCTTGTATGTGAATTTCATTTCATCAACAGGTTCAAGTTTGTATGGGGTTTCACCCTCAAAACCAATGCCGACTCTTTTGTTTCCAGACACAGCATATATCATAGAAGCTAGCTGACTTCTGCCAATACTTCTAGATAAGAACTTCCTGAAACTTAAATCATATTCTTTCAGAATATGGTTTAGACTAGGAGTGGATTTTTCTGAATCAGAAGGAGATCCAACATTATTGGATAATTTTAAAAGTTTTTCTTTTAATTCAGAATTTTCCAACTCAAGCTTCTTTGTTTCAAATTCAAATAGCTTTTTCAGCTTTTTGTATTTGAGACTAATCTGAGACTTGAATTCCAGAAGTTCTGTTAGACCGGAAACTAACTCATCTCTAGTAAGTTCAGAAAATACCTCTTCAGAATCTGATTCTGATGTAGATTCTGATCCGTCATCTTCTGTCGCCATCAGCGCACAGTTAGCCTGCTCATCTTCAGAGTCTGAATCATCTTCTGACTCATCCCAGGTTGCCATAAGACCTTTCTTCTTATGAAACTTCTTCTTGGGATTTTCCTTCTGAAGTTTTGGACATTCATTCTTGAAGTGTCCAGGCTCATTGCATTCATAGCACATGACCTTCTTCTTGTCAAATCTTCTGTCATCAGAAGATTCTCCACGTTCAAATTTCTTTGAACTTCTGACGCCTCTGAACTTCCTTTGCTTGTTCTTCCAGAGTTGATTTAGCCTTCTGGAGATCAAGGACAGTTCATTTTCTTCTTCAGATTCTGATTCTTCAGGATCTTCTTCTCTAGCCTGAAAAGCGTTAGTGCATTTCATTATATTGGATTTTAATGCAATAGACTTACCTTTCTTTTGAGGCTCATTTGCGTCCAGCTCTATTTCATGGCTTCTCAAGGCACTGATAAGCTCTTCCAGAGAAACTTCATTCAGATTCTTTGCAATCTTGAATGCAGTCACCATAGGACCCCATCTTCTGGGTAAGCTTCTGATGATCTTCTTTACGTGATCAGCCTTGGTGTATCCCTTGTCAAGAACTCTCAATCCAGCAGTAAGAGTTTGAAATCTTGAAAACATCTTTTCAATGTCTTCATCATCCTCCATCTTGAAGGCTTCATACTTCTGGATTAAAGCGAGAGCTTTAGTCTCCTTGACTTGAGCATTTCCTTCATGAGTCATTTTCAAGGACTCATATATGTCATAGGCCGTTTCCCTGTTAGATATCTTCTCATACTCAGCATGAGAGATAGCATTCAGCAAAACAGTTCTGCATTTATGATGATTCCTGAAAAGCTTCTTCTGATCATCGTTCATTTCTTGCCTTGTCAGCTTTACGCCACTGGCATTTACTGGATGTTTGTAACCATCCATCAGAAGATCCCATAGATCACCATCTAGACCAAGAAAGTAACTTTCCAGTTTATCTTTCCAGTATTCAAAGTTTTCACCATCAAATACCGGCGGTCTAGTATAACCATTGTTACCGTTGTGTTGCTCAGCAGAGCCAGATGTAGATGCAGGTGTAGACTTTGCAGTTTCATCAGCCATCTTTTACTGAAGCGTTTTTCTCTTCCTGAATCTTTTTTAAACACGGTTAAGTGCTTGCACCTTAGAACCGGCGCTCTGATGCCAATTGAAGGATAGAAAAACACTTAGAAAGGGGGGGTTTGAATAAGTGTAGCTTTAAAAACTTGACAGATAAAAATAAATTGCACAGTTATTTTTATCCTGGTTCGTTGTTAATTAAACTACTCCAGTCCACCCCCGCAGAGATGATTTACCTCAACTGAGGATTTAATCCACTAATCGCACGGATTACAATGGTTCTCCACTTAGTCAGCAACTAAGTCTTCCAGAGTCTTCTGATCACACACTGATCACTCCAGGAACAACTGCTTAGATACCCTCTAAGACTTTTCTAGAGTATTCTGATCCACACGATCACTCTAGTTACAACCTGCTTAGATAACCTCTAAGACTTCCTAGAGTATTCTGATCCACACGATCACTCTAGTTCCTTACAACTTAATGTAATCAATTCTAAGAGTATTACAATTGCTTCTTAAAAGCTATAATCACAAACTGTGATATTTCTCTTAACGTTTAAGCTTAATCTCACTAATATATTACAACAGCAATGTAGTGAGCTTTGATGAAGATGAAGATTCTGAGTTTTGAGTAGAACAGAGTTTCAGCAAGTTAATATGAGTTGTTTTGTGCAGAATCGTTAACCTTGCTTCTCATCAGAACTTCATATTTATAGGCGTTGGAGAAGATGACCGTTGAGTGCATTTAATGCTTTGCGTGTTCCGTACAGCATCGCATTTAATGTTATACGCTTTTGTCAACTACCTCGAGCCTTGTTCACGCTGTGTCTACTGACGTTGCCTATTATAGCTTTTAACGTTCCTTTTGTCAGTCAGCGTAGCTTTCCACTTGTACTTCCTTCTGATCTGATGTTTGTGAATACAACGTTTGAATATCATCAGAGTCAAACAGCTTGGTGCAAAGCATCTTCTGATCTTCTGACCTTGAAGTGCTTCTGAGCGTGATACCATCAGAACTTCAGTGCTTCTGATCTCATGTTCTTCTGATGCTTCCATAGACCCATGTTCTGATTCTGCTTCGACCATCTTCTGATGTCTTGCCAGACCATGTTCTGATGTTGCATGCTGAACCCTTGAGACAAAGCTTCTGAGCGCTGAATTATGCATACTCTTTATATATTTCCTGAAAAGGAAATTGCATTGGATTAGAGTACCATATTATCTTAAGCAAAATTCATATTATTGTTATCATCAAAACTAAGATAATTGATCAGAACAAATCTTGTTCTAACATTAACAATATATTAATCAATTTAATAAACAAAAAATAAAATAAAAAGAAATTAAAGGAGGATTAGGGTACTGAAACAAAATCACATTCTTCTTCCTTCTCACAAACACAGGACGGCGAAATTAGCCACCTCTTTTCCGATCGAAATCCGACGACCCGCCGTCGTCTTTCTCTAATTCTCCGCTCAACTTACTTCTTCCTCATGGAATCGCGGCGGATCCTCTCTTCTTCCTCTTCGATTTTCGTTCACTTCTCTTTTTTGGAATTGATTTATGATTTGTTGTTATCTCGATGTTGCGAGTTCATCGGTGTTTGAAAGTGATTCTGTTGTAACATTGCGTTTGTGGATT
The DNA here is from genome assembly GCF_029867415.1 of Vicia villosa. NCBI lineage: Eukaryota > Viridiplantae > Streptophyta > Magnoliopsida > Fabales > Fabaceae > Vicia > Vicia villosa. The sequence continues at coordinate 99,257,310 of NC_081180.1, read as the reverse complement.
TTTGTTAAATCGAAGCTGCGAATGTCTGCCTGAACGGTTTGGCGTTGGAGTTGCAATTGATAAGTTGCAGCGTTGAGTGGTGGTAACGTGTTCAAGGTTAACTTCATTAGCAGTGATGAAAGAAGAAAGGTATGAATAAGCTTATTGTTCAGTAGTGAGATTGAGAGGGTTATTATTGGTGTAGAGTTCAAGGTTAAAGTGGTATGATGATTAAAGACGTTTTTGTGGTGATTTTCTGTTTGGAAAGAAAAATCGGAAAAGTGAAGGTTTGTTGTTTGAGGTTATGTTGTAGCTGGTTGAAAGGAAATTGATGTGTAGTTGTGAGTTGAAGTTGTTGTTACAAGTGGAGTAGAAACGGTTTGGTTGAGCAAAGCTTGTAGTGGTTATCAGAGAAATGAGTGTTGTTTCGGTCGATTTTGTGTAGGAACAAGGAAGAAAATGATGTGATTTCTGAAGAGAAATTTTGAGATGGATTTGAGGTTTGTTTGGTTATTGTGAATGGAAGAGGTTATTTGGTTTTGTTACGGTGGTGATGTTGAAAGAAGAAGGAGGTGGTTTTGTAACACTGTCGTTGCAAGTTATGAACGATTATGCTGATGGTGGTGTGTGAGATGTGATGAAGGTGAGAGAAATTTGTTCTGTGTTTTGATTATAGAGAGTGAAATGAGGTAAGGTGATTTTAAGTGAACAAAGATAATGAAAGGTGATATGTTGGTGAAATGGTTTTGATTGGTGAATAACTAAGGGTATTAATGTCATTGCATTGACTGAATATATGATTTGGAAATTCATTTCATTAAAAAGTTTAAAAAAAACACTGCCACATCAAACTTTTTGATGATGTGGCCTTATAAAGGGCCAAAATGAAACTTTTGAAATTTGTTGAGGCCATTCTTACAACTTTTTTTTTACAGGGAGAGTTTTCAAACCAAGCCCATATAGCAGGAGTGAAAATAGGTATTAACCCATATATATATATATATATATATATATATATATATATATATATATATATATATATATATATATATATATATATATATATATATATATATATATATATATATATATATATATATATATATATATATATATATATATATATATATATATATATATATATATATATATATATATATATATATATATATATATATATATATATATATATATATATATATATATATATATATATATATAACTTACTAACTTCTTCATTTGATAATGATATACAAGTCCAATATCACAACCAATTGTGAGAGGATCATCCGAAATAAAACATAATTCTATCTCGATCTTCAACTACCCAAAGTGAAAGACAACATACCAAAAATAATGTAGCACTTCAATACAAATATTTCTTACCAAAAACAATTTAACAATTCAATACAAATATTTCTTTTTCAATAGATCTCATCATAAAATATAAAAAGAAACATTTTCAAATTTTTAAAAACTCAACAACATTAAAATAAATATAGCAAAAATAGTAAGAAAAAAAAGTAGAATTTTAATAATGTAAATATCATTATTAATCCAATTATAACAAAAGGTTATTATATGTTATCTCACGTGAAGAACTTTGTAAGCAAAATGTGACTAAAGTCACAAACAGTTGCTGTTCAATTTCATTGTAGTACAAAAATGTGAATCTAAATTGCACGTACAGAAAAAACAGTATGATGTTCAAGAAAAACAATAGTGTACACAATTGGACATAGTAGAGAGAGATGTGTCAACAAAATATTTCAAATCAATTCGGACGCATTAAATTTTTCATATCAATTCATTTAATGACCACATGTATAAGGGTTGAAATTTGTGTTGGCGAAAAATCAGCGCCCAATAATTTGATCTTAGATGAAACATACAACATACAAGATTAAACAAGTAAGAAATAAATAGTACACAAATATTTATAGAAGTGGAAAGTGACTTTTATTTATGAATGTGACAAAATGAACATTAATTCTCTCAACCTCTCTTTATAATTATATGATTTTTTGTCTGTTTACATTCATTCACATTTATAATGTACTTCTCTCTTTAATTTCCACTTATATGATTGCCTTTAGTTGAAGTTTTAAATTTGATTTTTCTAACATTTTGAAATTGAAACAAGATAACATGAAGCAGGTTGTGTTGGATTTAGATGCAAAAACAACAAAGTTCAACAATAAAGAAACCACAAAGTAAAGTAAGGAAAATAACCGAGCTGAGTCGTAAATTAGACTTTTTGTCTTTGAGAATTTATTAAGGTATTATCTTAAATATTCTCCAGGATTAAACATCACCTTCTAGTTGCAGTAACCAAGAACTCAAGAACTAGCGAGAATTTCAAATATATATTGCCCAAGAACAAAGAAGGAGCAGAAAAAGATAATTTTTTGGTATCTTATTACATGAGAAATAAACCAACTATTTATAAGACAAAATTAATGAATTACCGGGTAGAAGAAGGAAATATAAGATGGGCGAAAAAGTTTCATAACTTGGGTGGCAGCACAAGAAACCATAGTGATTTAATCAAAGTAAACGATACAAAATTTAATAAGTTGGACGACAAATCATACTGATTTCGCACTAAACTTCCACTAATGGAAGTTATTCTAAAAATAGCTACAGTAGTCGCACTAACTTCTATTTTTCAACAGGTTGCATATTTACAACTATTAGTACAAATACTTTGTACTTATTTATGACGACTATAAAGAGTTTTTTTTTTCTTAACTAAAAATTTTGGATTCAAATTTAAAGTATACAAGTGTTAAATCTTTATAAAAACTTTATCTTTCTGTTATAATCTTTTTCAATTAGACGGTTTGGTCTCTCCAATTACTCGCAAAAAATATTTAATTTATATATTTTTTTAAAGTAGTATAATGCATATACGTAAAATTTGAGATCTTTGCAAAACCACCCACGATACACAATTTTCTCAACAACACCATTCACAACATGGTTAAGATCATCAGGTTTGCCAAAACAAACTTTGTTACGAAATTCCCAAACACCATAAACCGTTTCAGCTACAGCAAGCTTGAATAGCTTAGCTCTCCAACCCTTGCCTTTACCATTCCTTATAATCCAAGGTACCTCAGCAGCCCAATTCCTAGGGGTATGCCAGATGTGCAACCAATCCAAAACAACAATCCAAATCTTCCTAGTTTCACCACAGTCAAAAATAGATGATCTATGGTTTCCTCCTCATTACAAAAGATACATATATCACTGCTAAGAAGGCCAAATCTCATCAATCTACTCTTGGTAGCAAGCTTTCTATGACAGAGCAACCACAATATCACAACTGCACGCGGTCTCGCAAGATTATTAGAGCAGAGTATACACCAAGGCACATATGGGATATTGGTGAGAGCATGATAAAAATCCCCACATTTGAATCTCCCTTTAAGGCACATAACATCCCAGATCTGTTTTTGATCCTGTATAAGCTATCTCATACTTAGAATCTCACGAATAATCCAAGTGCTCGTGGCTTTGGATTGAACCATAAGAATGCTCTGATTCTTTAGGTAATAGGCATGCACCCATTTCACCCGAAGGATGTCAGGTTTGTTGCAAATGTTCCACAGAAGTTTAAGCATTGTACATTTGTTCCACAAGCTCAAGTCAATGATACCACGACCCCCCTGCTTAATGGGTTTACAAACAGTAGACCAAGCTACAAGGCTCTTGCGACTAATCGAATCCTTACCAATACAGAGAAAGGATCTACAGATGGAATCTATTTTACTAATCACAGTTTTAGGCAAGGGAAAACAAGTCAGCCAATAGTTGGCCAAAGCAAAGGAGACACTCTTGATGAGTTGAAGTCTCCCAGCATAGGTTAAGAGCTTAGATGACCAATGTCTTATTCTGAGCAGGATTTTATCAATTAGTTCTAGGTAGTGATCAACTGAGAATTTCTTGTGAGTTATGGGAACCCCTAAGTATTTAAAGGGAAGAGAGCCCTCCTTAAATTCAGTTAATCTTAGAAGATCCTCTCTCAAGTCAGGCTGGACAGCACCAAAATACATTTTACTCTTAGAGTTATTAATTTTCATACCTGTAGAATTCAGAAATTTGTGGAAGGTCTTCAACATCAGCTCCATAAATATGAAATCCCCTCTTGAAAATAAAGTTTCCAAGGCATGCCAATTAATTCTGGAAGTTAACACTCTAGAGATTATCTTGTAAACTATGGTACAAACAATTATAGGCCTAAAATCCTTTATGTATTTGGCAGACTTACTCTTTGGAATAAGGGAAACCAGAGTACAATTAAAGGGTTTATACAAATTGCCTTTATCAAAGTATTCCTGCACAGTAGTAATCACATTAGTTTTGATGATATCTCAGCTGGCTTTAAAAAACTTAGTTGTATACCCATCAAGACCATGGGCAGAATTGTCATCAATACCCTTAAGGGCGGTGTGGATTTCTTCTTCAGTAACAGGTCTTTCAAGATTAATTCTCTGCATCCTTTGTAATTGATTGCCCTCCTCAAAGCTCCAATGTCAACACAGTCTAAATCCTGCTCCCTGAAACCCATGAGGCCCCCATAAAAAGCAAGGATTTCTCCTTCAATCTCTTCATGAGAAGAAAGCACCTGACTATTCTCCTTCTCTAGCATAGTAAGTGCCTTTGAAGCTTGTTTAGCTCTAATTGAAGCATGAAAATAAGAGTTGTTACCATCTCCAGCTTTTAACCAATTGATCTTAGCCCTTTGCTTCAAATTGCTCTCCTCAATGTCATTCCACTTAACCAGGTTCTCAGTATATTTCTTAACATTGGCTATTCTATCATTATTCATTCTGTCAGTAATAAGCTCTTCTTGTGCCTTGGTGAGTTGCTCTCTAGCTTAAACTATATTATGCCTAGCCAGAAGTAAGGTTTTGTTCATCTTGTATAAAAATTTCTGCAGCTTCTTCAATTTATGCCAAAGAACATAGCTAGGTATACCCTTAATAGTTTCATTCCAACTATCTTGGACAGTCTTCTGATAATTATCACAGTCTATCAAGCAATTGAGGAACCTGAATCTTTTATGCTTCTTAGTTGGGACATGATGATCATACACATACAATAAGGAATGATCAGAGACATTAGGGGGAAGAATTCTGAGAGAGGAGTTTATGTTATCCTGAAACCAAGTAGTATTGCTTAAGATTCTGTCAATATGAGAGTAAATAGTCCCTATCTGGTGCTTATTAGACCAAGTGTAGTAATCACCATTACTAGGCATTTCAGCAAGATCATTGTTATCCATCAGCTCCTTTAGGTCCTTGAATTCAAATTCAGTGACTCTTTTACCACCTATCCTATCTTGGGCAAATAGGACATTATTGAAATCACCTGCAAGGCACCAAGGACCTTGAGGTTTCAACTTAGCCAAGTCTTTCCAAAGGCCTCTCCTTTGCTCCAACTTATTCATACCATAAATGGCAGTAAGCCAATACTTAAAATTACCATGAATATCATAAACCCCTAAGTAGATCATTTGAATAGTGAATGTAATCACATGTAAATCAACATTATTAGAATTCCAATGAACCCAGATCCTACCATTATGATGGGATTGGTAATTGTCAGTATACATACCTCCAAGGTTGAGTTTATTTCAAACAAAGACAGCTTGACCTTGTTTGACTCTAGTCTCTATCATGATGCTAATGTCAGCTTTAAGCTCTAGGAGACGGGAGCTTATCTCCCTAAGCTTACCTGGCTTATTTAGCCCCCTTAGGTTCCAAGCAACTAACATTGACTTGTGTCTTGCAGCACTTGCATGTCCTTCAAAATCTACAAGGCATCAAACCCATTTTCACAAGTAAATTTATCTGTTGAATTAGTAACCATTGGTCTTTTCCCTTGATCCCTACCACTGGTACTAACTATTGTCCATGTCTGCTTCTCTTCAGCCTTCTTTGCAGTCTTGACTATTCCAGTCTCTGCCATCTGAGTAACTTTTGGTACCTCAATTTGATTTGGTACCTCATTTAGAGATTTTGTTGCCAATTTACTCTTGTCATCTGTTGGGGATTTTGGGCTTGGCTTCTGTTGCTTTGTCTTTGGTTTGGATTGATCATAGTTATGTCCAGGTTTTTGTCATCTTTTACAATACAGGGGCTTCCACTCATATTCAATAGGTTGCTGCATCTTGTTTCCATCATTGTCATGTATTGTAACTTCAGTAGGGAGCTCTTGTGTAATGTCCATTTCCACAAAAATCCTAGCATAAGAGATTCGCAGACGATTAGTTGTGCATTCATCTGTAACCAATGGGTTCCCTAAAGCAATTCAAATTTTGTTGAGACTCACTTCACCCCAAAGGTGCAGGGGAAGTTGGGGCAATTTTATCCAAATGGGAAGAGTGCGCAAAAAATCATCCTTCAATTTAAAATCAGGGCTCCACTCTCGAATTAGAACAGGCATATTCCGAATTGAATATGGTCCCTTCATCAGCACATCATCCCTGTCACTGAAAGATTTGAATCTAAGAACAAAGTAACCTTCTTCATTGTAGTACATATCAGGCAACTGAACAAAATTCCAGGTTTTGGTCATGAAGTTCTTCAAAGCATTCATACTTAGATCTCCCCCAATAACATACAATATGAGGGATGATGCCCAAAAGTTAACCTCAGATACTATGTCTTCAACGGCAATGTCAACTTCCACTACTCCATTAACAAGCTTTGGAGCAATGAATTTCATGGATCTACCCTTGGCGGGGTTACGATTATCATTCAAAACATCAACCCAGAGTTTTCTATCTTCTCCACTCTTCAGATTTGGGACTTCATCCAATTTAGGTTTAGGAGTTGAGATTACAGAAGGGGTTTTTCCACTCACAGTCTCAATCGTCAGTGTACTAGAGCTCGCTAGGTGGTCATGGGTGTCAACAGTCGTATCCTTCTTCATAGGTGTAGCCTTCACAATGGATTCCGGCGGCGGTGGAACCGGTTTTTTCGGCCTCCCTCGTCCAATCCTTCTTTCTTTTTTGCCTTTTCGTTTACCAAAGATTAGCTTTCTCCTTGCGTGATTGGCATTTGACTCTTAAACCATCCTTAAGTTATCTTGCAGTAACTTCTCATTGGAATATTAATATAATGGAGTTGAATTTAAAAAAAATATATCTATAAGTCTCACATTGTAAAAAAAAAAAAGTGTTTGTGTGTTAATGGAAAAAATTCATTAGTTCACATTGCTTAAATTAGATATATTGACTAACTTATTTTATTATGTAAAGAATGCACGTGCTTTATTCTAAAATATATCAAAAATTTCTTTTGAGTTTTTTTTTCTTCGCTCTCATTACTTTTTTTTCTTCGAATTGTTGATGTGTCAACTTCTCCTTCTTTTTTCTACTCATCAAATTTTTTTAAGTATTTTCTTGAATTCTCTTTAAAGAATTATTTTAATTTGTCCTTGTTTGAGAAATTATCAAGGATATTTTTTATACTCTTTGAAGAATTATTTGAGTTTCTCCATGTTTGAGAAATTATTTTTAATGGTCAAACGACCATTATTAATTTCTCTTTGAAAAATTATTTGAATTTCTCATCGTTTGAGAAATTATTGTGACTGGTTTTAATATCATATATTTATAAGTGACATTTATATCATATTCGATCGGTCTTTATACTATTAAAGGATGTATTTCTAGAGTGATTTATATATCGTGCAAGTTGTAATCGTACAATATATAATTGGGTTATTTTATCCATAAAATGTCATGATTGATTGATAGCTTTGCACAATTTTGGACAGTGTTGCAAAACGTCTTAAAGAGAGCAACCTGGTTCGCGACTTAGCCTGGTAATTTCTTATGTGGAAATTTTCAAAAATTGTGAAACAACAATTTTAAGATATTTTTCAAATTGCCATGACTGCCTAAGAAATTATTGGTGCTTCTGTTCTTGTCTCTGGCAAATCTTTAAGTTTGTGGGAATTCATTTCAAAAGTTGGCAACAAAAAAAAAAGAAGCTATTTTTCTTAACCTAAAAAAGATTTGCCAATGTTTTGACCGATGAAATTTCCGTTGTTCCTTCTAGATCAAATGAACAAACTAACAATAAGTAATATGTGGATTCATATGGAACTATTGATTCTAGTAAAGTTGAATCTGACGTATAGGTTAAAGAAAAGGATTTACATCCAATAAGAGAAATTTCCTGATGGAAAGAGAATGATTATCTCTATAAAAATCATATTTTGAATGGACTCGTATAGGCTATTGTTAAGTAATGTGGTTGGACCTAAATCATCCCTAAAAAACGGCTTGTAGGGTGAGAATTGTCCCCCACTTATAAGCACATATTCAGGCATATATTGTCTGATGTAGAACTGTTAACACACCCCCTCACGCCCAGGACTAGACAATTGGAGCGTGAAAATAAATGATGGGTGGTCCGATAGCGGAAACCATAATAGGTGGCCCAGCGGATTTTAAACCAGACTACGATACCATGTTAAGTAATGTGGTTGGACCTAACTCATCCTTATAAAACTGACTTGTAGGGTGAGGATTGCCCCTATTTATAAGCACATGTTCAGGCTATATATTGTCCAATGTGGGACTCTTAACAACTTTATATGATTACTACAGTATATACGATATTGCAAAACAGGTTTGGGAGGCATTGAAAAAGAAGTATGATACCAAAGAGGCTAGAGAAAAGAATCATGTTGTTCATTGCTGCTTGAAGTATCATAAGGTAGATGAAATTTTTGTGGAGGCTCGATGTCAAGAACTTCAAAAAAATTCTTGTGAGATCATCACTGAAGGTATTTCTTTAAACAATTTCAAATTTCTTTTATTATTGAAAAATTATTCCCTAGTTTGAAAGATTCTAAAAATTTGCTTTACCACAAAATAATTTTTTTTTCAATTAAGAGTCTGAGTATTCGTCTTCAAATTGAAGAAGAATATTAGAGACAAGGTCAAAAAGAAAAATTCTTCGTTTTTTCAAGCAAAAACACTAAATTTGATGCAGTTGTGAAGCCATATGGAAAACCGTTAAAGAATCCGAACCTCAATATTATGAACTGAAGTAAGAATGAGAACCCTTTGAGGGCCAAATTATTCCAATTTCTAGGCAACAACTACCACCAAAAAGAAATGAAACTGGTATTTTCTCTTGCTTTAATTATGGAAAACCAATTCATATAGATAAGAAATGTAAAACCATACCTAAACTTGGTGTTGCTCCTAATACACAGGTTAACCTGACTAATGATAAATCTATTGATATGATCATTGAAATCAACATGGTTGATGGATAGACACTAGCGCCTCTTATAATATCTAAAATGATACACGACTATTGAAAATAAAAAGTGTTGTTTGGAGTTACTCACACCACTAATGTTATCAGTATTGGAGACGTGGAACTAAAGTTCCCCTCCGAGAAGACTTTAACCTTAAAGGATGTTTTGCATACTCCTGAGATTATAAAGAATCTTGTTCCTGGGTTTTTTTTTAATAAGATAATATTTAGTCAGATTATTAGGGTATATTTCTACACCATCATTAAGAATGATATCTTCATAAAATTGATATGTTTAAGATATTTGTGAATGAAATTGAAAATCAATTTAGTAACAATATTAAGGTTTCGTAGTGATAAGAGAATAGAGTATGATTTTAGTTTATTTATTTAATTTTATACTAAAATAATGAAATTTTACATGGAACAACTGTACCATATTCTCCTAAAATGAACGGTTAAGCAGAAAGAAAGAATAAAACTCTTACGGAACTACTCATTCCTATTTTGTTGAATTCTGGTGTTGCTTCTCACTGGTGGGGGGAAATTTTATTGACTATTTATCATGCCATGAATTGAGTTCTCAAGTCTAAAAATAAAATCTCTCTCTCTCTCTCTCTCTCTCTCTCTCTCTCTCTCTCTCTCTCTCTCTTTACGAGATACATAAGAAAAAAATAATAAACTTGTCTTACTTTAGAACTTGGGGTTGTTTGACTTGTGTCAGGATTCCGGATCCGAAGCGAGTTAACTTCACTAGTAGAGCATATGAATGGGTATTCATTGGGTATGCACCAAACAGCAAGTGATATAGGTTTTATGGCCTAAATACTAATTTTATTATAGAATCAAATGATGCTGAATTCTATGAAGATAAATTTCCTTTCAAATCGAGAAATAGTAGGTTCACTTAATCAAATTACATTCTTGTGATAAGAAGCACTGAAAGCAATGATGAAGTAGAAACAAAACTTCGACAAAGTAAAACAAAGACTATGGGATGGATTATGTGGCCTATATAGTACATGAAGATCCAATAAATCTTCAATAAGCTTTGTCATCTTTGGATGCATCTTGTTGGCAAGAAGCTATTAACAATTAGATAGATTCTCTAGAATCTAACATGACCTAGAACTTGTAGACTTGCCTCCTGAGTGTAAAATAATAGGTTGTAAATCGATTTTGAAAAAGAAACCAAAATCGCATGGAATAGTTGATAAGTACAAGACTCTCCTTGTAGCCAAAGGTTTTAGGTAGAGAGAAAATATAGATTTCTTTTATATTTTTCGGGTCATAGAATTACATTTATTAGGGTACTAATTTTAATTGCTTCTATTTATAACTTAGTAGTACACAAAAAGGATGGTAAAACACTTTATAAGCTGTGACTTAGAAGAAAAAATATATATGGACCAACTGGAAGGATTTATAATTCATGGGCAAGAAAGTAAGGTCTGTAACTTAGATAAGTCTATGTATGATCGAAAACAAGCTCCAAAGCAATGACAATTTTTTTTTGATAACTTAGTGATATCTAATGGGTACCAAGTGAATGAAAGTGACAAATGTGTTCATTACAAATACGAAAATGACATTTGCGCTATCATATATCACTATGTAGACTACTTACTCATATTTGGACCAAATATTCATGTCATTAATGATGTAAAATCACTGTTGTGCAACAACTTTGATATGATAAACCTCATAGTAATGATGGTCATTCTTGGAACCAAGATCATTAGATATAAGAAGGAAATATCTTTGTATCAATCTCACTATGTGGAGAAGATCTTAAAAAATATATATTTATTTTCACTATAAACTTGTTTGCACACTATATGATCCTAGTGTTAAACTATTTAAGAATAATATTGACAATGTTAGACAAACTAAGTATAAGAATATCATTGGAAGTCATATATATGTCATTGATTGTACTAGACCTGACATTGCATATGTAGTCGGATTGTTGTGCATGTTTACAAGTAAACCGAGTAATGAGCTTTGCCAATAAATTGAGAGATTCATGTGATACCTTAAGAGGACCATGAATATCACTTTACATTAGTGGAGATTTTGTGTTGTACTTGAAGGATACAATTATAAGATACAATCATGCGGATTGGAACACTTTATTAGATGATTTCAAAGTAACTAGTGACCATATATTCAATAGGAAAAAAGCTAACATGTGCCTCAAGGGGACAACTTAATAAGCTATTTATAGAAATAATTTCTTATAACACATGCATTCAATGTGTGGAAACTTTAAATATGACTTTATTACATTTAATTACATTTAATTTTTTCTAATTATAGTATCTTTAACATGTGACCGTAGGGCACATGTTAGCATGACCCTATTCAATATAGCTGGATTAGTTACATCTTGGAAATCAAATAAACATACTATTTTCGCTCATTCCACCATGGAGTGTGAAATAATAGCATTATCAATTTCGAGGTAGAATTCCTATAGTCTTCACTAAATTGGGAAAGACATGCAGGGCTATTAAAGCACGCGCTTATTAGAATACACCTTAATAAAAGGTTGTGTGCACGATTTATGTTTGAGATAGAATTCAATATAATTGTGCCATTCTTGTTGAATCGGAATCTTACTTGCTATATAAAAGTTTAAGTCGTAGACACCTTTGCTTATGCACAATCTTAAAAACGCTTGGAACATGTCAATAATCCAATATGGAGATAAATTTGAAAAAAAATCTTTAAGTCTCACATTGTTAAATAAATAGCGGTGTTTGTGTTAAATTGAAAATATTATTTAGTCTCACATTCTTAAATTAGATATTTTGGCTAACTTACTTCATTTTATAAGGAATACACATGTTTTCTTCCAAAACACACACACACAAAAAACTTCTTTTGAGTTTTTCATTCCTAGTTATCTTTACTTTGCGCTTTTTAAATTATCGAAGTGTCAATTTCTCCCACTTTCTTTCTACTCATTGAATTTTTCAAATATTTTCTTAAATTCTCTTTAGAGAATTATTTGAATTTCTACTGTTTTGAGAAACTATTGAGTGGTCAAACGACATTATTGAATTTTCTTTGGAGAATTGTTTGAATTTATCATCATTTGAGAAACTATTATGACTGATCTTTATACTAGATATTATGAGTGATATTTATATTATATTCGACTGGTCTTTATACTAGATACTATGAGTGATATTTATGTTTTATTCGAGTGATTTTTGCACCATCGAAAGATGTATTTTTAGACAGATTATCTATCGTGCAAGTAGTAATGGTATAGTATAGAAATGAGTTGTTTTATCCTGGAAGCATCATAGTTAATTGATTGCTTTGCATAATTTTGAATAGTATCGCGATACATTTTAAAAAGAGCGACTTAATCCGCGACTCGACCCAATATTTTCTTCATTGACAATTTCAAAAAAATTGTTAAACAACACTTGTATAAAACTTCTCTTTAGACCATTTAACTAGCATTTCAAAGTGTGTCTATATTTCAAGCCAAAAACTCTCTTTATTAACTTTGATAAAGCCTCACTACATCATTTTTTTTAATCATAGGGCCTAAGCTCAAAAATAATAAACACTACTCAAAAACAATGCGGGGTCGAATCCTCAGCTACATCATTCGAAATAAACACAATAATATCCTCAAGACAATCGTCATTCACCTTCAAACTCAAATTTTAATGAAGGCTCTTCTTCGTCAGAACATCCACACTCTGATTATTTTACATCTAACACAACATAATTGATTTAAATTTGAATTAAATACATTTAGCTTTTTGTTTACATTTATTCAAAACCAGCAAATAGAATTACATCTAAATTAATGGAAGAAATCTTTTAACAAAAAAAGTCTAAAGCTTCACTTTCGTCATTAAAGAAGAAAAAACCACAAGAAGCTTCCAACACCGATTTGTAATAATAATAAACAACACTTAAGATCATATCACATTTAATCTGTGTCGGGAACAAGAAAAGAAAGACACACATCATATCTCAAACTTAATCCTTAATAAATAATTGTTGGAAAATCTTCACTTCATGATAATGTATTATTTTCTTCTCAATAATTCATATCTTCTTCTGCCACAACTCTACAAGTACTCCACAAGTTTCAACTGTTCCAATTTTTTTTATTATGGTGTAGAACAAGATGGCCCCCACAGATCTCTAAGCTACCCTAGTTCGTGCATCTTAAGGATTGCCTATAAATAAAGGCAACAAAAGGGTGTTGAAACATTATAATTGATGTGAAATATTTTTTCATTTTAATATGGAAATTTTTATCATCATAATATATAGTGAAGTAATTGCTACAATGGCCTCCTACACCGACAGTTATTTTGGACTTGAATTTTTAGCAATAGTCTAGTTTTGCTTGCTGTTAAAGACTCCATAAGAATTGGGTCCTTATTTTTTTCGTTCTTTATGTGATAGCACCCCAAAATTAGGATCTAATTCTAGCATACGCTTGCTAAGAGGGAGAGTTCAGAATGATTGTCAGCTCCTGCTTAATATATCTTTGATAAAAAAAATGGGAAAACTTAAATTTATGATTGAGTACTAGTATATAGACTTTACCACATAATGCTAAGAAATTAAGAAAAAAATTCTCATGATCTGATCAGTGAAAACGATAAATACAATAATAAAACACATGTATATGATAAGTGGAACAAGTATTAGATATATAGCCTTATTGGGCTTTAGGTTTCTCTTTGGGCTTTGAGGTTATATTATTCGAGAAATTCTTTATGGACCACCCTACTTTCTTGGCCCTCGTTGAAATTCTGTAATTGCCCCATTACTTCGGAAATGCATTTTCGAAGTTAAAAAAAAGACTGATTTCGGAGATACATTTCCGAAATCTTTTTTTTTTACGTAAAAAAAAATATTTCGGAAATACATTTCCGAAAACAACATTTTGGAAATGCATTTCCGAAATAATGCGCGTTCTACTGTTTAAACAAAACAGTCTCCCCCCAAAAACACATTTACCCTAAATCACATTTCAATCTCAACCTTTCTAACATTTTCATCAAGCCAACTTTCAAGGCTACTTCAAAGGCTCCATTTACTTGTTCTACTACATTCTAAAGCATCACAATCACCTTCAATTTGTAAGTGTCTAAAACTTTAGATCTATCATTGAAATGCATAATAGGGTTGTTAGAAATTAGAAAAATGATATAGGGGTAAGTTGTTAGCAGTCTCTAGGGTTGTTTAGAAGCATAAAAACTGGTTGTGAAGTGTTTAGGGTGCTTGCCATGAAACCTGCAAAAATGGTGTTCGCAGGGAGATTTCGGAAGTTCATTTCCGAAAACACCTCCCTCACCAGTTTCGGAAATGAACTTCCGAAATGAGTCAGAATTGTACTTTTTTTTTAATTTTCTTGGTTATTTGCATTTTTTATTTTCTTGATTATTTTTATTTTCTAACCGATTTCAATTGTTTCAGGAAAATGGCAAGCAATCCAGCTAGAATTAGACAGGGGAGAGAGACACAGACAGCGTCGGCTAGACGCGAGCGGGTGGCACAGCTGGCATCGACGCAGGGACGAGGTAGAGTACGAGCACCCGTCCAAACAGATGAGCCTGGTTCCTCGTTTGGATCGAGGAGTCGGCTGGCTCGGGTATTTTCTTCCCGTCAGGAGGAGGAGGAGGAGGTGAGATACCAGGAGGCGGGGGAGGAGATACCTGATGCTGATCCTCAACACGGGGAGGAGGAGGAGGAAAATGAGGGCTACCCAGGAGGGCCTAGGGACACTTCCATGCTGATTTCCTACCACGAGCACGTCGCTCGACGTGTCTGGGAGGGAGAGGTGTTTTTTATAATTTATCCGACTTTATTATTTAACTGTTTTTTATTTAGCTTTTTATTTCATATTTTCTTCACTCTCTAATTAACAATCTTTTTGTTTTTGTTTTTGTTGTAACAGGAAAGGGCGATGCTAAAAGTGGTGAACCACGCGCGGAAGATTTTTTATCTGTTTAAACCAGAGGCGCAGTGGTTTAATGATGTGGTGACTGCTTCCGAGCTAGGTGGGTTGTGCACGACCAGGTATACCACCATCAGCCACGGTATGCAGGGGGCTTTAGTGGAGCGGTGGCATAGGGAGACGTCTTCTTTCCACTTACCGGTTGGGGAGTTGATGATCACCTTGCACGATGTGCATTGTCTTCTCCACTTGCCGATTACGGGGATGCTGCTGAACCATTCTCGGATCCAGAGGGTCGATGCGATCGAGTGGATGGAGATCTATCTGGGTATGGACCCTTATATGGCTGATTTTGAGTGTAAGACGACAAATGGGGCTCATATCCAGTTCTCCACCTTGAGAGAGATGTATGATCACCACTTGGTGGCGGCGGCCGATTCCGAGGAGGCGGGTAACGACCTATTTACGGAGTATCACCGTGCCAGCGCTCTCCGGTGTTGGTTCATGTTCTTGGTAGGCACTGCACTCTTTGTGGACAAGAGTGCAACCTACATTGACGTGACTTATCTCCGCTACTTCATGGACCTGACTACCATTAACCAGTGGAACAGGGGGTCAGCTATTCTGATATACCTATACCAGAAGTTGAATGAAGCCTCCAACTGGAGGACCAGGCAGTTGACTGGATCTGCCACACTCTTGACGGTATGTTTCCTTTTAATTGTTACACATTTATTTATGGTTCATATTTATTTTTAATACATTATCGTGCTTGTCTTTCAGGACTGCATTATTTATTTTTAATACATTATCGTGTTTGTCTTTCAGGGCTGCATCATCTCCTACTTCCCCCGCATCCATAGCTTCTCCATTAATCCTGTGTATGATGACGTCATGCTCAAGGCCACCCGATACGTTCTCCAAAGGGGGAACAACGCAGTGGGACCATATCGCGGGTACCTCGACCGCAAAGCTCACGATGACATTCATTGGACGCCATTTAGTGACTACACTGTTGTTGTCCCATTTGACCGCATCGCGTTATACTCTGGCTGGTTGGCATGCAGGGCCAACACCATGGTGAGGTATCTGCCGGAGCGGTGCATGCGGCAGTTTGGACATGTGCAGATGATACTGAGGTCACCGTTTGAGGCTGCTCCCGACACAGTTACCCGAGTGGAGCTCACTGCCATATTTGAGGATTGGGCGCATCATTTGGTCCCAGGGGAGTATCGTCGCATGCAGGCCACCCAGGAGTGGCATTGTGTATAGGGGTACGTGACATGGTTCTATCAGGTGTCACATCCTTTAATGACACCCGACGCTCCCGACGCTCCTAGGCCAACATACAAGGAGATCTTGGAGAACCATCAGGCCGAGGATGACCATGCCATTGATCTCCTGCCGATATTCCAGCGGATAGATATGCTTGGGCGGGACGCGTTGGAGCGAGGTATTATTGATCAGGACGGTCCAGAGGCAGTCGCCGTGATGGAGAGGATGATCGGTTATGCGGGCGGTGCGGCGGCATATAGGAGGCAGAGGAGGTCCCAGAGAGTTAGGGGTAGGCATACACAGTAGGGGTTCCGGTTTATTTTTCTATGACTTTATTGTATTCGGTTTATATTTTTTACATTTACGTACATTTACGCACACTATTAGTATTTTATTCGGCTTGTATATATAATTCGACTTGTATATATAATATTAGTATTTTATGTTGATATGTCGTTTATTTTATTTGGCGTTTTCGTTTAATTAAAAATACGGGACTAAACGTTGTTAAGAAAAACGTTTAAAAAAACACAATTTCTGCATATTTCGGAAGTGCACTTCCGAAAACCCCCTGAAATGTGAAAAAAAGGTGTTTTCGGAAGTGCATCTCCGAAAACACCCCCCATTTGATGTTTTCGGAAGTGCACTTCCGAACTCTAGAAAAATCTAGAAAAAAATTTTACTTCGGAGATGCATCTCCGAAGCAGGGACAAATTTGGAATTTCGCTGGGGGTCACCCCCATAGGGGTGTCAGGAAAGAAATTTTCTATTATTCAAGCATATTGTTCTTTATATATATATATATATATATATATATATATATATATATATATATATATATATATATATATATATATATATATATATATATATATATTGTAAACCATTGTTGATTACAATTCAATGAGAAAGCGGGAATCATATACCTTCAAAATATTTTCGCTTCATCTTCTTCAAGATAGCTACAATAATTGTAATATGGTATCAGTAGACCAAACAATATTAAACATTTTCCTTCATTTTCACCTTCCGTCAAGTTTCGCTCTGCATTCTATTATCAATCTTTCCCCGCTCGTTCTTGATTTCCCTTTCCTTTCACATTCTTCCTCTTCGTCTTCCATCTTTCCCTTTCTTCAATAATGGCTTCTGATGATGAATCAAACGTTCATACTATCCCTAAAAACAGCCCCAAGAACAGTCCCAAAAACACCATGACAGATCTCACCCTTAACCCCATAGATCTATTTTATGTTCATCCCGGTGAGAATTCTGGCGCCACCATTGTTGCTCTGCCTCTTGATGACAACAACTACCATTACTGGAGTAAGTCATGCGTCGTGCCCTAACCTCGAAGAACAAGCTATCTTTTATCAGTGGAAAACTCAAGAAACCCTCGATTTCTAACCTCAACTATGAACTCTGGGAATGTGCTAACAGTATGGTTCTCTCATGGATTAATTAGACCCTTTCCCTCATATTGCTCATAGTAGGATTTGCTTCGACTCCGCATTCGAGTTATGGGAAGATCTTCGTGAAAGATTCACAAAAGGTAATCCTTTTACATTTTTTGGATCTCCTTCGTGAATTACATTCTATACAACAAGGCAATAGATCCTTGTCTGCTTACTTCACTGCATTGAAAATCCTTTGGGATGAATTGGAGGATCTAAGACCTACTCCTTCTTGCACTTGCACCACACCTTGCACATGTAAATTGGCTAAGGTTGTGCACAATTACAAGCACATGGAGTATGTTACATGCTTCTTGAAGGGTCTTAATGACAATTACCACAATATATGCACGCAAATTCTCTTGCTTGACCCTTTTCCTAGTATTAGCCACGTATACTCCCTAATTGCTCAACAACAAATCCTCACTCTCTGTTACGCCATCCCCAACAATTCTTGTTGCAAACAGCTATAATACACGAGGTAAACCCAAAGGTACTTCCAAGACCCCGATGATATGCACCAATTGCCACAAAAATAATCACACCATCGATACATGCTACTTCAAGCACAATATCCCACTCGGCTACAAAAATAAGAATGCCTCTAACACTAATGTTTCACATCCCCACAACAAGGAAACGGGTCTCTCTAAGGAAGATTATCAATATCTTATGCTTCTCCTACAACAATCCAGAGCTGACAAGGCTAACGCTTTTGATACAGCTTGGATTTCAAGTATTGTCCAAATAGGTAGTATTTTTAACAAGCCTTCCATGTGGATATTAGATTCTGGTGCTTCACAGCATGTTTGCCCTTATATTCATTGATTTTCTGACATAGTTGCTATAAATCCACTTACCTAATGGAACTTGTCTTCATGCTAAATTTTGTGGTACTGTTAACTTTAATAGTCGCTTTCATCTAAAAACTGTTTTTTATATCATAGAATTTAGATTTAGTCTTATTTTTATTTTCAAACTTTGCAGCACTTTTCAATATAACATATATTTCTTACACAACTCCTGTCAAATTCATGATGTGTATACCAAAAAGATCATTGGACTTGTGACACAACTTTATAACCTTTACATCCTTCACGGGACTCCCACACAACCTTATATTGCTGGTTCCATTATATCTGCTAGTATTACCACCCTTGATAGCAATGACAATGACATATGGCATTGTAGATTAGGTAACCCTTCTAGTAATGTTTTACAAAATATGTCTTAACAATTCCCTGATATCATATATAATAAGACTACTGCTTGTAACACTTGCCATTTGGCTAAGCAATGCAAACTATCTTTTCTTTTAAGCAATTCTGTTTCTTCTAATTGCTTTGACTTAGTCCCTATGGACATATGGGGTCCCATATCTCTTCCCTCTTTAGATGGCTTTCATTATTTTCTCGCTATTGTGGATTATTGCTCTAGATATGCTTGGACTTTGCTTATGAATAATAAATCTGAAACACATGTTCATATTAAGAATTTTATATCCTATTGCCAAACTCAATTCAATTGCAAAATTAGAACCATCGGGAGTGATAATGGTGCAGAATTCAACATGCCATCTTATTATGCTTGTCTTTGCATTTTACACCAAAGGAGTTATGTTGAGACACCTCAACAAAACTCTGTGGTTGATAGAAAATACATGCATAACCTTAATGTGACTGGATCTCTATTATTCCTTGCTCATTTTCCTAAATGTTTTTACTCACATTCCCTATGCCATGCTACTTATTTAATCAATAGGCTAAGCAGTCCTACATTACAAAACCAAACTCCCTACAGTCTTCTTTTTAAAAGAAATCCTTCTTTTACCAATATTAAAACTTTTGGGTGTCTTGCATATGCTTCAACTTTACTTAGACATAGCCAAAAATTGGACCCTCGTGCTAATAAATGTATTTTCCTAAGCTTTACCATAAGAATCAAGGGTTTTCTCCTTTTTTTATCTTAACACTAGAGTTGTGTTTACTTCCAGAAATTGTGTTTTCCATGAAACTATCTTTCCTTACAAACCTTATCCTTCATCTAATGACAAACATGAACCTACTTTTGATTCTGCATATTCCATTATCCCATTCCTTTTTTATGCAGAACCAATTCTATCTACCCCTAAGTCTATTTCAAAACCTCAGCCTAACCCTTCTTCTCTCAATAATCATATTTCACCCAATCCAGCCACTTCTCCCAATCAAGATATATCCCCTCCTGATAATTCTCTTATTGATATTGAGTCCCAATCAACCCCTAGTAATGTCACACCTCATGTTAATGCTACTAGAAAATCTGCTCGAAATAAATCTGCACCTGCATACTTACAGAATTTTATTTGTAATACTCGTCATAATAACATCATTCATGATATTTTTGGCTATGTTTCATAAAAAAATATTTCTCCTGCATATTTCAATTTTATTTCTAAAATCTCTACTACTTGTGACCTTGTCACATATAAACAAGCTAGTCTTCACAAACATTGGAACAAAGCTATGAATGATGAAATTCAAGCTCTCACCAACAACAACAACACTTGCACATTCACAACTTTTCCCCCAGGTAAGAAATATATAGGCTGTTAATGGGTTTACAAAACCAAGTTCCACTCTGATGGCACATTAGAAAGACTGAAAGCAAGGTTAGTTGCTTAAGGTTTCAATCAGGTACAATGTATTGACTTCTTTGATACTTATTCTCCTATCATTAAACTCACTATTGCAAGGCGCATTCTTGCTCTGGCCTCTTCCTTAAATATGCATCTTTATCAACTAGATGTTCACAATGCATTCCTCCATGGTGATTTGGATGAGGAAGTGTATTCCCCCAATCAAGATATATCTCCCTAAAGGAATAACACCCTCCTTCCCTAATCAGGTCTACAAACTTTTAAAATCCATATATGGATTAAAACAATCTAGCATACTTTGGTTTGAAAAATTATCCAAAGGTCTTTTAGCTAACAAATTCAAGCAATGTTCCTCTAATCACTTCTTATTTATCCATCAAGCTCACAATCATTTTACATTCATTCTTATATACGTTGATGATTGTTGCACCCCAATTTTTGACCTCTGAGATCCCATCATTTTTCTAAGTATCATGATCATTATCATTTATCATCATGCATATTTTTATTTACTAACAAAAAAAATAAAAAGAAAAAAAGAGTTTGTTGCTTGTGTGTTAAAAACAGGAGAATGATCAAGAGAAAGCTGAAGAAATTAGGGTTTTGAGGCCCACAAGAGGTTCAACATTATCTCAAGACTCAAAGGTTCTTCCAATCAATATTCAAGTCCAAGGATGGCTCAGTTTAAGGCAGACAACTCTCCAGATCGCCTGAAGCACCAAATTAGGGTTTTGACCTAATTTCACCAGAGGATTGACTTTTAATCAGGAGATGATTCCAAGACTCAAATTATGATTCAAAGGCCTTCAAATCAACATTATAGTCCATTCATGTCATTCAATTGAAGAGAAGACCTTGATTCATTGAAAGATCGCAAAACTGTGGTTCATTTGAAAAAAGTCAACTGCAGTCAAAAATCAAGATTTTTGGTCAACATCAATCATTTGAAGTAATATTCACTATTTGATCAAGGATTGATCATAATTCATCAAGAAAAGTTCAGAAATCAACAAAACTCAAAATTGCAAAATTAAGGTTTTTGACATAAAAGTCAACTGAACTTTGACCAGCCATAACTCTCTACTCGTTCATCATAAAAATTACAACCGAAGCTCATTCTCAAGGAAATTCAATTCTCTACAACTTTGATGTTGGGCCCGAGGTCAAGAAATGCTTCCGCCTAAGAGATATAAGCCAAAACATTACAGGTCATTTTCAAAGTCAACAAAAAGCAGTTTTTTGTCAAAGCCCATATCATCAAGATAACTTCTCCAAATTCAAAAACGCTTCCAAAGTGGCTTGTAGAGGACATCTTGGGCTTTCCAAAAAGTACAAGAACACTTTCATAAGATCAAAATTGAGGGAGATATGCCTTGATGAAGTTGACCTTTTTTGGAAGAATGCATGAAACAAGTAATGACCAAAATTTGATTTTTTTTCAAAAAGGCCAATTCTTTTGTGATTCAATCTTGATTCTCATATGTTTAAAGATATTCACAACCTATCCATGATTCATGACACTTTTATTTCATTTTAATTAAATTTTATTCATTTAAAGTTTAATTAAAGTGAGATAATTCAAAGATATTATCAAAGATGCTTATGGTTGCCAATCAAGACCAATTCAAGATGCTTAAAGATATTATTGCAAGATTGAAGAGAATAACACTTGAGTGTTTTAACCATGGTTAAAGAAATGCACTCATTGAAAGAATATTCCATTCTTTTTCCACAAAATTAATCATGACAATTCCAACTTGCAAGACTTCCATATCAAATCATTTGCCTATAAATAGAACTTCATTTTCTTCATTCAAGAAGAGAAAAAAAAAAGGGGGAGGAACACAAAGAACAACAACAATCACCACAAAGTCATAGTTTAAGTTTATATTTTTTGCAAAAGTTTCAAGAAACTTGTAAAAATCAAGGCTCATTCAAATAGCCACTTTCAATCAATTTCAATCACTCTATTCCACACTTGGGACATCATAGAGTAAGTACAATGTAATTTTTAATATGTAGTAGTGTTAGGAGTTCATGAATTAAAAACTCCATATTTATGCATATTTTCAATTTCTCAAAAAAAATATTTTAATTTTAGTTTTAAGTTGATAAAATGTTTATTTAATTTTTAACATAAAAATATTTTATTTCTTTTCATAATTAATTTATTTTGCTTAATTAATTAGTAATTATGTAAATATTGCTTTTTTTTAATTATTTTCAATCAATCAAAAAACTCCAAAAATATTTTCCTTTTAGATTTAGGTTTATATTTTTTATAATCTAATTTTTGACATATAAAATAATATTTTTCTTGTTAAGTTTAATTATTTGTATAATTATTTGTTTAATTAGCTTGTTAATTAACTTAAAATCAATTCCAAAAAAATCACAAAAAGAATGAATTAAGTTTAATTTGTTTTATATTTATTTTTGTATATTATTCGATATTATTTCTTATCTTTTTCCTTTGTCCCGAATCAGAATAAAAGATCAAATATGGCAGAGATTGTATGCAGTTGATTTACGACTTTTGGAAATTTATCGTGTAGTCGCTATGATTCTATCAAGCTTCTGATAAATTTTCATTAACTTTAAGTCCGAGATCATCATTCACTCACCATCGATCTTCACTAACATCGTGGATATACTTGACTAGCTTCAAGATGATTCGCGTGCTAACATACTAACAATTAACTTTAAATTCCGCATTTTATTATATTGTTCTTTATATTTCTTGCTTTATACTTTATTTTATCATTCATCATATTTATGTTTATGTTATTTTCTCTTCGTCCATTTGGACATATTATTTATGTTTCTGTCATTTTTTCTTTGTCCATTTGGACATATTATTTATATTTCTGTCATTTTTTCTTTGTCCATTTGGACATATTATTTATATTTCTGCTATTTTTTCTTTGTCCATTTGGACATATTATTTATATTTCTGCTATTTTTTATTTGTCCATTTGGACATATTATTTATATTTCTGCTATTTTTTCTTTGTCCATTTGGACGTATTATTTATGTTTCTGTTATTTTCTCTTTGTCCACTTGGACGCATTATTTATGTTTCTGTTATTTTCTCTTTGTCCACTTGGACGCATTATTTATGTTTCTGTTATTTTCTCTTTGTCCACTTGGACGCATTATTTATGTTTCTGCTATTTTCTCCTTGTCCACTTGGACGCATTATTTATGTTTCTGTTATTTTCTCTTTGTCCATTTGGACATATTATTTATGTTTCCGCTATTTTTTCTTTGTCCATTTGGGCATATTATTTATGTTTCCGCTATTTTCTCTTTGTCCATTTGGACATATTATTTATGCTTCCGCTATTTTTTCTTTGTCCATTTGGACGCATTGTTTATGTTTCTGTCATCTTTCTTTTGTCCACTTGGACCATATTTTTACCTTTGAGCTAAAACATTAATAATCAAGATAAAACTAAAAAAAAAGCACTTTGCACACTTGCACCTCTATGGTTTTCCCTCTTATTACTTTTTTTTTTAATCATACCATCATTTAAGAAAAGTATTAAATGCATAGGAAAGGTCTTATAAATTGAGAGTAGGTAATTCCTAATTGCTTGCTCAAACACTTTCATTTTCAAACAACGTATTTTCAAAACTTCTCATCTATTTTCAAAACTTTTATCTGGTATTTGAAGGGCATTATTCCCAGTGAAACTCTTCAGAGACCTATGTGACCTATTGTCCATCTTCACTTCTTCTATTTTCAAATCAACAAAGCATTTAAAAAAGTGAGCTAAGCAATTAAGAGCCCATGGATAACCATGGATACAAAGGGTGCTTAAAACCTTCCCTTTGTATAACCAACCCCCCGAACCCAAAATCTGTCAAAAGGTCTTTTTTCTGTTCTTTTATGCCTTTCCTAAATATTGGACAAAATAAAAGTCGGTGGCGACTCTTGCATAAAATAAAAAAAATCAAAACAAAAAAGAGCAAGGAGTCAGTTCGCCTCAAAAAACCGAGTTTACAATGATCTCCTTATTCCAGGTACAAACATCAACATCATTGATCAAACCAAGCAACTCCTTCAACATTACTTCCATATCAAAGACCTTGGAACTTTGAAATATTTCTTAGGTCTTGAGGTCGCCAGAAGAAAATCTGGTATCAACATCAACCAACGCAAATATACTATGGACCTTCTCTCTCAAACAGGTCTTCTTGGTTGCAAACCTATTTCCACACCAATGGCCTGTGACACCATACTTAACACAACCGATGGAACTCCTTTGTCCGATCCTTCCACATACCGAAGACTCGTTGGAAAACTCATCAACCTCCTTAACATGCGCCCTTATATTTCCTATTATGTACAAAAATCGAGCCAACACATGAGCAAGCCTACTGATGTGCATTACAACGCAGCTATACGTGTCCTCAGATACCTCAAATCCTCTCCAGCACAAGGTATGTTCTTTCCCACCACCCCCTGCCTACAACTCAAAGCCTTTTTTGACTCTGATTGGGCAACTTGCCCGAAAACACGCTAGTCCGTTATAGGTTTTTGTATTTATAAGGGTGACTCTTTGATCTCTTGGAAATCTAATAAGTAACCCACTGTTTCACGCAGTTCCAATAAAGCCGAATATCGCTCTATGGCCTTGACTGTATGTGAATTACAATGGTTAACTAACATCCTACACGAATTTCTACTACCTTTCAAACAACCTTCTCTGTTATACTGTGATAACGCCTCCGCCATTCACATCGCAAATAATCCTTCCTTCCACGAAAGAACCAAACACATCGAACTCGACTGTCACTCTGTTTGCAAAAAACTACAACAACACCTCTTTCAACTTCTCCCCGTCTCATCATCTCAACAACTTGCATATATGTTTACAAAACTGTTGAATGTTTCACTGTTCAAATCTAACATTCATAAGTTTGGATTATCTTCCATATACCCATAACCTTATGGGGGTATTAGATACATAGCCTTATTGGGCTTTAGGTTTCTCTTTGGGCCTTAAGGTTATATTATTCAGGCCTATTATTCTTTGTATATATATTGTAAAATATTGCTGATTACAATTCAATGAGAAAGCGGAAATCATATACATTCAAAATATTTTTCCTTCATCTTCTTCAAGATGGCTACAATACTTGTAATAACAAGTTTCTCTATTGAAAAAAATAAGTTTATAAATAGTCTTTACAAATACTTAAGCATGTTTCAATAAGCTTTATTTTTTACTTTTTAAAATATATTGTATAAAACTATTTTCAAAAGTGTTTTTAAGAAGAGTACAAATACAAAAAAAATTATTTAGTAATATAGCTTTTTATAAAAAAATATAAAAATCATATAAGAAATTAATTTTCAAAAATAATATTAAAGATGAGAAAATAAAAATTTTATTTAATAATTTAGTTTTTAAATTTTTTATCAGCAAATAGAAAATGAGATTTTTTTATTATAATTAATAATTAAATTTTAAATTACTTATAGTTCATATAATTTAATCATAGAAAAGAAAATAGAAACTTCTTATAATTAAATATACAGTTTAGTGTATTTTTAGAGTCACTTATTCACACATAAGAATGTTAGCGTGTATATTCTTTGGTATTTATGAATTTTAGTTGAATATCAGTATTTTTAGTGTAAATTAATTTTAATTTTAATTTTTTGAAAAGATAAAATAAAACAAAAAAGTAATGTGACATTGAATACCATTATTTAATTGAATAAAAGTACCGGTACTCAATTAAATTCAAGGGTACTGGAGTGTTCACTCTTAAGTATATATATATATATATATATATATATATATATATATATATATATATATATATATATATATATATATATATATATATATATATATATATATATATATATATATATATAACTTTTAAGTTGTTTATTAGAAAATTTAAAAGAAAGATATATTAATTATTGTGGTGTATCTATATCTCATCTCTAATAAATATTTATATTCATTTTTATTTCAGTTATATCTTTATTAGATAACTTTGTTCAGTTGTCAGTATTAAAATTTGTTCTTTCTAAAATATGATCTTTATTCATCGTTTTAGTTTTATTTCTATCCTCATCTTTTTCATCATATGGTGAGTTTTATATTGCTCCGTCTACCTCGGATACCATTGTGTAAATGGGAAACTCATTCATTATTGTGCTGATGCCTAATAATCCAAAAACAAACCAACTGCAACCTATTTTTGACAAAATGTCTAACACAGCAATAGAAAGGGACTTGGCCGTGGCTCTCCAAAATACAAAAGATGCTTTATTTTGTTTTACTTATGTGTGTACTTTTGTATTTTGGATTTTTTTTTTTTGTTACATTAGAAGAAAAAAGAAAAACAAGAATAACAATTAAGATTTATCTTAATAAGTAGAACCGGATTAAACTACACTATAATCTTTTATTAAAAATCATGATTTTATCTAATTCATTAATTTTGAGTTCCTCTATTATCTCTAAGATTTGTTAAATCTCCATCTTATCTATTATACTTACTACACAATCGGCCATTTGTTAAAACTCTCCAAGTCTCTAACATTTCATTTAATTTCTCTTTCAACTTTCTAAATAGAATTATATTTTTTACAAAAGCATATATTTTGGTGTTAACTTTTTGATGTGTCAGATAAGAATATCTAAAATCAAAATTAAAGTAAAAATATAAAGGCTTAAGATTGTACTTTGATGTAATTTCTATTGTTATGAGAATCTCATTTGTCTCTCCACTATGTATCCTCACACTAGTCGAAATTCTCTTATACATATCATGAATAACCTGATTATATGCAATCACAACCTCTTTCTTCTTTAGAATTTTTTACAAAATTTCTTCTAGGCACTTCTTCATACACCTTTTTTAAATTAATGAAAACTAATGTAAACTTATTGCACCATATGGTATCGCTTTATCACACAAGAAAATAGATCGCTTCTATGGTTGATGTCCTAAACATAAAATCAAATTAGTTATCAGTAACTTGGGTCTATTTTTTTAACCTTTGTTCAATCACTCTTTCTCATAACCGCATGGTATGACTCATAAGTTTAGTCCCTCTATAATTTGTCTAATTTTGTATATCTCTCTTATCCTTATATATCATACTTAAAGTGTTTCGTCTTCATTGATCTGAGATTTGATTTGAACTTATAATTTTGTTAAAAGGTTTGCTGAGCCACTCAAAATTTCTATCTCCAAAACTTTTATGCACTTCATTAGATATGTTTTATGCCACAATCTCTTGTTATTATCCATATTTTCAAAGTTTTTATCTCATTTTTTTTAATTTGACGATGGGTCAATCTACTTCTCTAATTTCTAGCTTATTAGAGTTTGATAAAATCACACATCCTTCATTAAATAAATTGTGAAAATACTTATTTCATATATCTTATCTTATTCAAAAACCAAAAGACTACATTATCCATCTTTAACACACTTCACTTGACCCAAGTCTCTTGTCTTTCTTTCTATTCCCTTAAATAGCCTATATAATTTATACATTTTTCTCTCTCCTTGGTTCCTAAGCATTTTTCAGCCCAAAACGTCTCTCAAATATCTTCTTTTAGAAAATATTTTACTTTTCATCCTTCAAATGTCATCACTTGATGTGTAACGCTCCTACGTGACATCTTTTATTCGCTTTCCTCAAGATTCTTACATTTATAATCAATATTATATGTTGGATAGTCAAAATCTCTACAGGTATAATTTTTCAATCCAAGCAAATCTTCGTACTTATTTTCCTAATAAGATAGAAATATATCTGAGAACATGTCACTCAACTCTTGTATGTGATAAGATGCCCATTTTTTTGCTAAAGTATGTATTATTAGTAGTAAGATCAAAAGTCGATAAAAAATTTAGGATACATTTACCCGCATTTACCTTTGTGAGGCTATACCACCTATTGAAGGACATCTCTACATCATCTACTAACCACGTTGAAGAAAGACATGAGAAATGCCTATGTAGTGTTACAAGAGATCTCTTATAATAAACACATAATTTGACAGAGATATCCGCAAAAGAGTTTTTATCTTAGAATATGATGGAACAAAATGTATCAACCCTTAATTAGATAACTTTGAACTAGCTCCAAAAGATTAACTTAATGATAAAATTCTAGTGTTTCCCTCGCCACTAACTAAACAACATGAAGGGGGTCAAAAAAGCACATGATTTTCGTGAATCCTATCTCCAAGAGAGAGTATTTCATGTTAAAGATCTTGAACCTTTGCAAATAAATTTTTTGAAAAGATCACACTACAATTATAACAAAATTAAAATTGGTTATTTGATTTGTGCACTAAGCAAAATATCAAAGTATATCATATACCTTGATAACTATATTTTGTATGAAATTTAAAAAGTTCACACTATCAATTTTAAAATATTATAGAGATAGGGGAAAATTCACGTCATACCAAATACTCATAACTTACATGAAAAGTAGAAAGTAGTTTGTTGAAGTAAGTCTTAAAACATTGAGTGATGAAGAGAAATAAAACACAACTCAATATCTAGCAATGATATTGGGGTCACATAGGCGGTCCGGTGGATGGGGGCCAATGACGGTGCCAGGAGCCGTGGTGGAAACAGTCTAGCGGTCGCCTGGTGGTGTCGTAGTTATGGTGGCGTTAGTTGTATAGTGTAGGGGGAGTTCAGAGGGCGGCGGGCGGCAGCCTCGATCTGACTAGTTCGCGGATATCTAGCATGATAGTTTCAATTTGCATATGTGTTCATTAATGTTAGACGATTATAAATAAATTTTATATTAATTTAGAGATATTATAAGATACTTAAAGATACTCTAAGATACTAATAAATACTTTAAAATACCCTTAATTAATGAAAGATATTATAAGATATTTTTTATCTTTTTTTAATATATCTATTAATGGGTTGTGTTTAGGGTCTGTTAAGGATTTGCTGGATTTAAGAAATTATATATATGTATCTCTGTCATTCTTATCTTTACAACCTTTAGAACGTAGTCTGAAAGAAAAAGGGGGTGTGTCAGTATAGAGTGTAATTTAAAAGGGGATGAATTATGTTTTAATAAACTTTCTTGTTATTTTGCTGATGTTTTGTTTCTTTAATTTTTTTGGAAGAACAATGAAAAACTTATGAATGATAGTGCAGAAAAATAAATGTGGAGTAATGTAAATGTGACACAAAGATATATCCTGGTTCATCATTTCAAACAAGGGTAGTCCAGATCCTCCATACCCAGTGAAAGACTTTCACTATGTTAGATATTCTTACATCCCACATCAAAACTCTCTTACAATCTTCTAACACAACATATTAAACCTATGGTGGACTTTGAATCTCCCCAATTCAAATGACCTTTTTACAACAAACAGAAAGAACATCACTTCCTATTTACAAATACGTGTAGAAAGTACACACACTTTCTTTATAAATAATATCACTACACACTTGGTGAATAATTTACAACAGACAGATAAATTGAGTGCATACAATTTTTGTATGCTTTCCAATATTTTGAAAATATAATCTTCTCTTTCAATGAATAGTTCAAGATATGTCAACATTAAGTGCTCAATGGTTTATGGATTTTTTCTCAATGTATGAAAATTATGCAGTAACTTTTCTAAGTCATTATGTATGAACACTTGGAAAATAGTAAGAATTGTTTGAAAATTGTCATGAAAGAGTTTATTTGAAATTTAAACATTCATGCTTTAAATACATCACAAGATGCCTCGTAAATGAGTAGAAATGCTTGGAAAATGTTCATGATTAATTGCAATAATTTGAAATGTCTTTGAGCACTTAAAGCCCGTATACATATGAATTGTCTTTGTACCTTAAATTTCACGATCCAATCCTTTGATTTCCAAAGCTTATGAAATATTGATACTTGATATCAATCTTTTTATTCTTTTATCTTTATTCATTAATAATATGTTGCCTTCATCAAAACTAAGTTAAGATAGATGATAAACATCTTCTTCACAATCTCCCCCTTTTTAAAGATGATAAAATATATTGATGGGAAGTTTTTGCTCGATACTTGATTGCTTCCCCAATCTTGTATATCTCTTATTATCTTGAATATCCCCCCCCCTTGTTTTGCAATTTATTCCTTTATTTTTGGTATCCTGAAAAATAACAAAAACAATCGTCTCTCTTCGCCCCCTTTTTAACATTATCAAAAAGAAAGAAAAAAAAGTAAAATCCAAATAAACATACTATATGAAGGAAATAACATATTAGATATAAAAATATTTATCTTTTACACAACTATTTGATGTCAAAGATGATATCAATATTGATGTTCTTAAAATCATCTTTAAAAGAAAGTTTAATCATACTATATCATATGGTCTTGTATCTTCAGAAATCAATATTAATTTGAAAATATTAGCATATGATCTCCAAGTACCTACAAAATAGAATTCAAAATTATTTCTAGCTACCTAATGTTCTTTGAGTCCTCCTGTGTTAGTTCCCTTCCTTTTCCATACATACTCACCATATACTATAGTTTCTTATGGAGGAAGCATTAGGAGTATGGTCTTTTGTATTACAATAAAAGCATGTAAGTCTAAAAACATGATTCCTTTTATAGACATAATAATTATTTCTAACATAAGGCATTTTAGAATGATTTACAACATGCACTTTATTTGGTTCCACCTTGTTGAATTTTGTGCTAGCTTTAATAAAGATGGTTTTACTCGTGCTTGTTTTATCAAAAATAGAAAATAAAAGCCCACATTTATCATTTGAATATTTTTGTTTACTTAGCACATCTTCTAAACCAATTTGACCTTTTTCATATTTCTTTATAACTTGATTTAGTTCGACTATTTTGGAATCATGTTCTTAACATTTATTACATACTAAATTTTTAACTTGGCCTAATTCCACTTTCATGTCATTAGACTTACTTTCTAGAGTTAAAATCTTTTTTTTTCTTTGAACATTTTCTAGAAAGTTTCAAACATTCCTCGTGTAATTCATGGAAGTCATTTTGTAATTCATCGTATGAAGGTATCATTAATTTTGAAATCACTAACCTCATTTTCTTCATCATCGGAATGGTGTAAAGCCATTAATGCCATGATTGCTTTCTCGTCATCTGAAGATGAACTTATCTCATTGTCATCACATGCCACTTATGCTTTCTTTGGTCGTTTGTCTGTCTTGCTTTTGACTTATCTTCTTTTGAAGTGCAGGGCATTCACTTTTGACATGTTCCCTTTTTCACATTCAAAACAAGTAACCTTCCTTTTTAGTGCTTCTTTCTGACTAAAGAAAACATGTTTCAAGATTGAAAAAATCATAACTCCCAAAAGCACCGGAAAAGTCGACCAACGAGGTCGGGTCGCGAGGGAAGTGCATCAGGTAGTGGCCACTGACAGTGGAGGAAGCCCGATGGTGGCGGTTTGGTGACCGTCCTACAGCATCGGAGTCGTGGTAAAGATGGTTCGATGGTGTTGAGGGAGTCTAGAGGGTGGAGGGTCAATATCAATAGGTCTGGGAAGTTCTCGATTATCATATTGATTATTCACTTTAAAGATCTGTTTGTGATTGTAGGATATTATAAATATATTTTATTTTAATTTAGAGACACTATAAGTTGATTAGAGATAATCTAATATGCTAAGAGACATTGTAGATACATAAAATAATTTAGAGGATATTATAATATATTTATAATTTTTTTTATTCTAACAATTAATGGGATGTGTTTTGAGCAGGATGCTTTGAATTTCAGCATTTATAAATATGTATCTCTGTCATTATTGTCTTTATAGCCTTTAGAATATAGTATGAAAGACAAACATGTGAGGTGGCATTGTTGTAGAAAACTTAGAGAAGGGAAAGTAGAAATCCATGTAATTTTGTTCTTGGAATTTGAGAAATCTTTGAAGGTATCTAAGAGAATTGGAAAATATGGACGCTTTGGACTTGTGTGATTCATATAGAGAGTTTGAGAGATTGAAAAACATTTGTGTAGAAAATAGGACTTGTTCTTGGAAACTTTAAGTGACTAGTTTCATAAGACTTTTGTAATTTCATGTAACAATTAGTGAAAGTATAATAAATCAAAGAGTTATTCTCTCTCCCATAGAAGATCGGTTTGATCGAACTAGGTAAACAATTTCTTTGTGTTCTTGTATTCTATCATCCCCTTGCTTGCTTAATGTGAATTTGCTATCAGCAATTGTAAATTATTTTGGTTGCTTTAGGCCATTTAATCTAGTTGTCATTATTATTTGTCCACACACATACAAATTTTTGATGTGTTTGAACTCTAAATAATTCTACCAAGTGTTCTGAATTATTCTACCAATTTTTTACAACATAATGGATAATAATTTTGATATTTCCAACACAAGAAGAATGTGTAGGAGAAATATTAACACATTAAAGTTGTAGGACAAACATATGTTAAAGAGAGTTGTGTCATATATGCCAAATAAAAATTAAATACTTGCGGCAAGAGGTAACTTTCTTACCCATTTTCAATGATCTTTAGAATCATAATCTCGATCTATAGATGACAATCAATGAAACCCGCTTCTGGTAATATATTCATCAATTAAGATTTTTACTACGTATTAAAGTAGTAAGTTTTAGAGGTAGCGAGGTTTATGTCTACAATTATGTTTTTATCATCAATTCATAGATCTTTGATCTTCAACCCCGTATCATAGTTTTTTTTTTTTTTAAATGTTTTGAGAGTCATGGTTAAAACCAAAAAAGATTATGATATCGTTATCAAATATATTAAAAATGCAATCTAGAATGACGTTCCTTATTAAAAATGCAATCTAGAATGACGTTCCTTATATGTGAGCTAAATCTTTTTAGTCGGGAGAGTATATTATCTTCCAAATTATATTTTATCTTCAAAATGTGAGAATCAAAATTTTTTATTTTATTACTCTAAGCTACAAACAAATTTTTCTAACAAATGAGTGTTTTGCAAACTAGCCGGGATGTAAAAAATCATCCAAATCGCAAGAGGAAAAAGTGTGCGATTCAGTTTGGTTCGGTTGACTTTTAGAAATAAAACCGAACCAAACCAATGCGGTTCAAATTGGTTCGTTTTTTTACAAAAATTTATTGACTCATACATATACATATTGATGACAACATAATTTTGTATTTAGTCATTTCTGCGTTATCAAATAACAACAAAATTCATCATATTTAGATAACAACTTTCCATTTAATATAAAAAAATAATATTAGATAAAAGCGGAATAAAAAACATAAAATAGTAGCATAAAATAATATCAAAAATATTATAATGAAATAAAAAAAAGATGATGAGAAGAAGGTGCAATACCGCTAAGAGATATTTAAGAAGACTTAAACTGAAACCTTAAGTGTGAGGAATAAAAAATTATTCGTAATCGTAAGACTAAAGCATAATAAGTTTGAGTTGGGTTGGATATAAGCTAATTAAAGTTGGGGGTTGTAACATAATGCGGTTTGGTTCGGTTTATAAAATACAAAACGCAAACCGAACCAAACCGCGCGGTTTGTTAAAAAATGACTCAAACACATCCAAACCAAATGCAGTTTTTTACAATTTCAATTTAGTTTGGTTCGATTTTACGGTTTTCTATTGGGCCGGTTTGGTTTTCAACACCCTAGGCGGCTATTGTTTCTAGCCAACCAGCAATATGTAGTACAATGCAAAATGAAATTCCTCGCAACTTCATCTATGATCTCTCAAACATATCAAGAAAATCAACAAATTTGAATACTATATATAGACACGAACATAAGAACGTCCTAGGCAAAAGTTACATATTCTGCCTTGTTCAAGAACCTACCTTTCCAAGAAACAACTTGTGGAGCTACCTTATCATAGCTTTCTAAGAAACACTTTTACATTGTGTATGTGTTTCATTTTAAGTTCCAATTATCTTTCTAATTGATCAATAAATCTAATAATAACAAGTTGCTCAACATTATCTTTAGTAGATCGGCTGATACCTTTAGAAGCATACGATCTAGACTCGCTTAGGAATTTGAAAAAGAACATAAGTTATTTAGAAGGATACAATGAGTTGTGCTTGATAATTTTTCCTTTGAAAGAAGTAGAGCAGATTATCCCAAGGAACAAGTGAGAAACTTTAAAATCATCAAGAATGATATGTAGAGGTTTTTAGCCGAAAACCTCAGCCCAGCCCACCAAAAATGGCGGGTCAAACAGACCTAACCGGCAGGACTGGCCCGTTTTGCCTGCCACCCCTGGTTACAATGCCTCGTATTAACAATCTGCTTAATTAAGCAGTGCCTCGTATTATCAATCTGCATAATTAAGCAGGCTCTTGCTGCAGACTCAATTCAAGAATGTCTTACATGTGCAACTTTGGCAAAATAATTTCATTAGTATGTATGAAATGTATTACTTTGATTGCTAACACAATCATATCATTATAAAATGTTTGAAATAATGACGCCCAAGAAAAATCTGTAACCAGTTTCTACCAAAATATCAACGTAAAACTAATTTACATCGATAATAAACCTCATAAAACTCTTTCAATGAATTTAACATAACTTGCTAATGAATTTTACCAGGACTCACTAGAAAGAAAAGTTCTATGCAGAGAATCCTACAGCTCCCAATGCAGCCCTTATGGTTTAAAGAAATTGATGACATTGGCCAATATATATTAAAATCAACAGAAAAGCAAAATCCCACCGAAAATTTGTACATGTATTATTGACACTCACTGTTGCAGGTAGATGATAAGGTATAGGTAACTTGAAGAGTATCACATAATCTCATCATTCAATTGGACAAACACATTAGACAAAATACAAACAACTCTTCTGACTTCAATCTGTCTATACAGTCCAACATTTCTCTTGTTAGCAGCAGTTAACTATACTTTGAAAAACATCAATATTCAAAGCACAAACAACACATTGGTGACTACTATACTCAACCCTCACCAACCTGAAAAATTAAGAAAACTAACATCACAAAGATGCTACAATGTACACACCAGATGCCAACAAGGAAATCGTTTGCCAGAGGAGACACAGAGGTAGGGAATGCCGAAGCGTTTACATGGAAATAGACTGACAGTCATCATCATTTGCCCACTTTTACGTTCAATGACTAGGCAATCACGGGTTCAACTGCACATATATCTCAATCATATGATTAATTCAAATTGAACAATTCAACAGTCCGGGAGGGAGCTGGCAGACACAAATGGTGAGAAGCTAGCGGCTGACTCACTATAACGGAGAGGATGTTGCTGATGACTGGATGAACCAAGGAAACTTACTGAACCGTTGCTTGGACTTGGAACATGTGAAGACAGGTATCTTGAGTTAAGAGACGACAAAGATGGGTAACCATTGGAACGCGGTGAATTCATGTGCGAAGCTAGAGATCTTTGGGATGCATTCCTAAGATCTACAGAGCTACGGCTGACGCTAAGAGAAGGGGATTGGCGGTAGGATCTTAGAGATGGCTGCATGAAAGGGGTACTAGCTAAAGAGTGGTTTCGTGAAGCAGATTGTGAATGTGAACCTATTTGTATTGCTGAAGATGAAGCATATGATGACATGAAAGAGGATGCCGCAGATGATGGGGTTGAAAACAGCAGAGGTGTGGATTCGGAAGGTGGTGGGTCAGACAAACCCGTTCTTGCATCTCGTTTGCAAACTGGGCAAAAGGTTCTCCATGACGTAAGCCAAGAATCCACACAGGCAGCGTGAAACTCTGTCAACAATTCACCAGAAAAAAAAATGAATTAAAACAATTCATAGCACAGCTCAATACGCTAGTAACTCCAAAACAGGCTACATAGACTAACCTTCCTTTGGAACAACAGATAAACAGCCAGGAAGAGTATACAAAATACAAAACAAAGAAAAACAAGAAATATAAATGCCTCGTTTCATCAAGGGGTAAGGGTGATGATACTCAGATTTAAACTCTCATATTGTTAAAGGTCAATACAGAAGATACCACAGTTTGAACAATTAAATGGAACTGAGTGTAAGAGGGTCCCCTGGAAAACCCATTTTTGGCCGACAAGTAATATAAATCATTTCATGCCCTACTGCCATCTCAAAATAAAATTCTAAAACATTTATTGAATACTTATTTTCAATAAAACCATAGTGTGGGGTTGGAATTCCGGGTAATGGTAACCTCTGAAGCACCGACACGACACCACAGAAAAACAGGTGTGTTTGTGTCAGTGTCTGTGTCCGAAACTGGCACTTGTGATTACGATTAGTTTATTTTTTCAAATTAATACCGGTGTTGACATGTCAGTGTCAGTGTCGTGTTTTCGGTGTCCGTGCTTCATAGATGGTAACTAGCATTTACATTAGAAGTTCACACCATGTTGCCACATGCTTTCATATGTCTCAACACAGGAACAACATTTGATCCAATAATCAATTGCACAGTGCATAAGTGTTCCTTGAAAATAACAATACACTGAATCTGAAAAGGAAATAAATTTAACATGGGAAGACTTACTGTGACAACAGGGCAGAATCCTGAGTTTCTCTCCAGGGCAATAGTCTTCAAGGCAGATAGCACATGTTCTTGATGTACAGTTATCTTCCAAAGCAGAAGTGAAGATCAAACTTGGCATTGCTTTCACTAGGCGACTACTCATACCATGAAACTCACGAACATGAGAAGAAGTTCGAGGCCTTTCTCTTCTTATGCGATGCCTGCGGACGAAGAAACAAGTAGCCAGCACTGCAGACATAGCTAGCAGGGAAATAAACGAAATCGCCATGATAGACCATGCTGAGTTTTCAAAAGTTGGAATGAGCCATGTTTCCACATTCGTCAAACCAGCGTATTTCTTTAGTATTTCACCCGAAGCTTTTGATATAAATACAGCATGTATTCTTATACCAGCAGCATTTCCTGCCACTGAAATTCAAAAACCGTGAATCGATAATTATCAAAATACAACTAAGGTAAGTTCGTATATACAGATATATCAAAAGAAATCAATCCAACAAGAAATTATAGTCAATATCATTTCTTTCACAGCAGAATATACATGATTGCCAAGTGTCAATTATTTTAATTGTCACCCCTAAGTTTTTCTAGAAGTATGTTTGATAGTTACTAACGTCCCAATCTCAACAAATATAAAGAATACCACATCTGAGGAGAAAAATAGACAATTATTTCTTTTAACATTCAATTTAAAGGTATCGCCCAATAAACCTAGACCTCATCGCCAAAAGAACCTTTCTTTATTCCAATTGTCTCGAGAGGTGTATATAAACTTAAGCATTCGACAGTTGATTACATGTTCAAGACTTCCATTTCCACCAGATACTGAAGGACACCTTTAATAGAGAAAAACATCTAGCCTATAGCCAATCCATTTTAAACTCTTGCAGCTTAGCATATTCTGTAAACAGAGAACTACTCAAGCACTCGGGCAGTAGCAATGCAAGATCATATAGTTGAAACTTTATTTTGTAAGTTAAGAAGATGAAAGTGAATCCCCAATTAAAATTCAAAAAATACTTCCAAATGACATTCTTTGCTTGCTATATACAACTGAGGGTACAAATGTTTCAGCAGATAAAAATTTCAAAATACTGAATCAATATGCACTGCATCGAAAGCATCAACCTGACAAATGATTTCCAACTTCCAAGAGACATTGTATTAACAAACTTGATTGCCAACTTGTAAATAAGCCATTGTAATTTCATTTTAGGGTTATAATAAGCATAATCATTGTAAAATCTACAGCTACAACAAACTCAAGAAAATGAATCTCTAGTCTATAATAAAACATTGTGCCAAAACCAGTGAGTATGCCATACAACTCCTATTAGCCTTCATGATGTGTCAAAAGAAAAAGTTTAATGACAATCGCACGTTTGAAGAGAAAGATGAAGAACAAAATATTGCCACATGAAAGAATTGGTCATTACTTGCAACTAGCATGCCGCCATCTTCATTGTCATAGACTATTGCAGCTTTGTAGCCAGCCTTTTGTGCCATCCTAACCTTGTCCTCAAAGCTACACCCTCCTCTAATCATCAAAAGAAAAGGTGAACTAGCATTCGGCAATTGTTTAGCTTTATTTGTAAGTTCTGTACATGCATCTAGTGGCTCTGCCAAGAATAAGGCTCCGTATTCTCCAGACCCTTTAACCGACGGAGCTGAAATCAAAAGCCATTCAAGTTAACATAACGATACATATAAATTAATACCAGCACAACCTTCACACCCAATACAACAATACTAGAACAATAACACACACCAAATTTTCATTCTTTTTTCACCACCTTCTCCCCAATCAAAGCACAAGTTTAATAATACAAAAAACCACAGTTTTTCTTTGGAATGTCAAGTACATGCTTAAAATCCCCACCATGGTTTTAAATTGCAGTCCGCAATCGCAATTGCAGCCACAGTATTTCTGATAGGGTAGTCTCCGCAACCGCATCGGACCGCAATTGCAGTGTAATTTAAAATCGGGCAACTGGCCACATTAGGAACTGCATTAGACTTCTTCTCGTATGTTTTTTCAAGTATTTTCATCAAAACTCAAAATTACAGAACTCCAAAACTCAGTTTACATGATCAATCTTAACATTATTGCAACAACTGCAACCCCCACAACTGCAACCCCCACAACTACAACCAACCGCGACCGCAATTTAAAACCATGATCTCCACCTCCATCAAACTCAACAAAAACATTGGAACAACAACATCACATCAATTGATCAAACTTGTATCCTTCTTGGCTTTTTTGTTCTTTCACAAAAGAAACACAAATTTAGTAATACAAAATCTAGATTTTAACTTCAGAGAGACAAGTATCTGTTATAAGTACATGCAACAAAGTACATACTTTGCATGCTTCCACTCTTTGTTGACCTATTCCAGAATCATTTCAAAACATTTTCTTTCTCCCACTCTTTCATTTTTTTTATTTATTAGATAAGATTTGACTTTTTCAACATAACAAAAACACTACCATAGTAGAAATTTTCAATACTCACAAGCAACATAAACCAAAATCATATTCAAACAAGCTAAAATCAAACCACAGTGTATCCAAATTTGAAGCTTTAAAAAACAAAAAGCACAAAAAACTCACAGAAATTAGCTTCGATATCATCGAACGAGAGAGTGATGTTATTCCCAATCAGAACCACCTTAGCAGCCGCCATAGCAGACAAACTCACCAGAGAGAAGAAAAACAAGCAGAGATTCGAGGTACCCATTAAAGCAATAGATTCAAAAGGTACGAAAGAAGAGATTTTGGGATGAGAATTATACAAAGCAGGAACTGTGAAGAAGAAATTGGGGATTTTGAAAATTAGGGTTTGGGAAAAAGTGCAAAAAGAAGCGAAACATCAGCTTCCATGTCAAAAATGAAATTTGCCCTCGTTCTATTCCTTCATGCTCTCTGCTCTCTCTTCAAATTGATTACAAAATTGAAATAATAATATTATGATGATAACAAAATGGGAAATATAATATTGCAAATTAAAAATATGTTTTTGACCTAAAGAGAAAAATAATCAATACTATGTCATAAAGTTTCTTCTAAAGTTTCTTCTATCTGATTGGTACTAACCATCAAATATAAGATATTGTTATTATCTTTGTCATAACAAATTTGTTAAGAAACAAATAAATAAACAGTATTATTGGGTAATCAAACAAATTTTTACAATGTAATTGTTGTTTTGACTGGTTAGATACTTTGTTTGTGGTTTCATGAGTGGTTATATTTTACATTATGGTATTTGTCTTGTATATATAAAAGACATTATAATAATAAAATAGATTATCAATTTAGTTCTTGTACTATTGTTTATTATTTAATTTTTTAAGACTTTTATTGAAAAAATTTCATATATTTCAAGGATCAAATTGTCAAATTTCATATTTTAGAAATTATTAATTATTGAATAAAAAAGAAACTATTAACTATATTTATATGGTTTTTGATTAAATTTAAAGGAGAGGTATATTTTAAAAGTAGGTGGTTTATTATTTTATATAATTAAATGTGCTTTTAATTTCTATAAGAGGGTCGAGCAATGGATGTGTGAAAGATGTATGAGTATTCGTGTCATGAGTCGGACATGTCATCATCTTGATCGTCTGATTCATATTACTCATAGAATAAGGGAGGTCGGGCCACATTGTAGGTTATTTAAAAGAGAGATGTTATATAGTACGAAACGAAACACACGAAAGACCAAAATGATTAGTTCCTGAAAAAACAAATTCTGTTTTTTCTGAAACATGGGTGAGATTAGTGTAATTCTTGCCTTTCTTGCATTTGCCCTTCGTCGCAAATAGTATTTTCCTATTTAAAATCATCTACAATAGATCTTGATACATTCAGCACAAAGGAGAGGCTGGTTTTAGATACAAGGTTGTTAGAGAGAGTGGTCACAACACCTATCTTTACAGTGAATTATATATCCCTTAGTTGTCGCCTTGATTTCTCTCAACCATTAAAAAATTCTTTATAAGATGATCATTGAGTCAGTAGTTGTAGGTGCTTAGGTCCGATGTCACTTCTTCCTCGTTCCACTTTACACATGGTTAAGTCTTAGAATAGGCAGAATTGTAGGTCCAAGAACCGGAAGTTCTTGCAACAACATCACATTTTAGAATGCTTGACTACTTGGAGAGACGCAAACGGTTTTGCCAAGTTAGTTGATAGTTTGTTGGTAAGTTCTAAGTAAGATAATTTGCGTCATAAGGGAGTTTGGATTGAGGAGGAAGATAAAAAATGAGCATTAACATCAAGCAATGTCTCCGCATGGTTGCAAATGGCCACTTCATTGTAGTTGTAAAATTGTTAATATCATATGAAGTGGCATCCTATAATCCAGATACCATGAAGGTTTTAGAGGTTAAATACTCGTACATGCCCCCTCCCTCCATGCCAACCACCTTGTTTTCTGAAGTTACCCTTGTGGCTGAAGTTGACATTATTCTCATATGCATTAAATTGTTTCCCAAAGTGGCATCATGTGGTAAAGATGATTTGCAAGTCCAACACATATTAGGCATGCAATGTGGTAAAGATGATTTGCAAGTCCAACACATATTAGACGTGCAATGTGGAAAAGGTTTTGTTCTTGCAAGAGATCTTTTATGCGGAATCATTCTAGTTGTTAACTTATGCCTAGAATGAAGATGATTGATGAGTTTGGTAGAGTTTGTAGCTTCCGGCACCCCTGACTCCTTTATTAAAATATGACGTTGGGATACGCCCTATTACTGTAGGTTCTGTTTTAAGTTGTTTTGTACCTAAGGTTTCTATAAAAGGAGTCTATAAAGATGTGACACAATACCTCAATGACTTATAGCTTAGGGTTGGGATATTAGATGATGCTTATGTCATTTTATACAGTGTCACACATGGTGTTGAGCAAGCGACATAAAAGAGAGTTCATTGGTAATGCTCACTGTAGATCTCTCAAATGTTTTCAACTTGGGAAACCAATTGGCACTACTGCGCGAGGTAAAGGTGAGATTCCCGTCTATTTCTTTGTGGATTTAGTTTTTCATAATCAGCAGCGAGGATAAGCATATTATGGCAGCCACTAGAGTGCAATAAGATATCCTGTTACGGTCGTTTCTTTTTGCTATTGATTTACACCTTCTTATTCATAAGATCAGAGACAATTGCAATATTTTTCTTTATGGATGTTATTTTAACGATGGTCCCATTATAGGGGATTCAAAGTAGGTGGCTAAAACCCTTGTATTATTATGAAGATGGGTCCAAGATGGGGTCTTGAATTAAATATCCATAGTAATGAGATCTTTTGACCTTCGTATGGTGGCAGTAAAGTTAATAGGAGTTATTGGAGATAAAACTGCATAGAGGTTTTGTTAGTCGGGATAGAAATTTTTTTGGGAGGTTGCCCATAGAGAAAGTTGTCAGAGCTATTGAGTTAATGCATTCTATCCCACAATTAAGAGATCCGCAAAGTAAATTTCTTCTACTTCGATCCTTCATAAGTATCGTCAAACTATTTTTTGCCTTAGAACGTCTCAACTGATTCATATGGAGGAGGGAGCTATTTGGTTTGATGAAGAGTTGCAAAGGGCGATTGAAGACAACGTGGTTGGTGGAGGTTCTTTCTTCGGGGATCTTTAATAGAGATTGGCTATTTTACCTATTAGAGTTGGGTTTGTGTTTTTACTTCGAAATAGATGTTTTCGCGTATGCTTTTGTGGTTTCCAGGGTCCAATTTTGGGTGTTACAATATAATATACTAAGAGACAATGGATATAAGGTATCTACTATGATTTTTACAAAGCTCTGGATGAGTTTAGTAGTACGATTCTAAATTTTAACCTTTGCAGTTTTGCTGGCAAGGACATCGTCCTCCCTAAAGCCCAACATAATTTGGTGAGTATCCTTTTTAGTAAAATTGTTTTGGATATGGAAGGAAAGTTTGACATGACCATCACATATAAAGCACTTTTTGGTTATTTGCAAGCAATGCGTGCTCATGATTTTCTCCTAGTTATTCATATTGATGGGTTAGGCTAGCATATTTCACCAGTAGAATATCGTGCTATCCTTAGATATCATATTATGATTTCCTTGTTTTATATTAATGAGGCTTTCCTTGTTTGTTGTAAGACGTGTTTAGATAGCTTTGAGAAACATAGCTTTTAGATTTCAAATATTAGAACGACTTTGTTATAGATGCCAATTTTTATAAGTGGATGGGAGTGTCTGTAAAGAAATATGTGTTTATGAATATCTTGACTAACCCACAAGAAGGAAGATTGAAACTTAGGCCAACAAATATTCTGGTGTACGGGAGAGTAAGATAGAAACATATATGTGTGGACTTGACTGAGATTTTCCATTTGTGAAATTGATAACTATAAGTTTTATTGTGGGAAAGACAGTCTTCAAATCCGCTTCAAGTAAAGTATTCAAAAATGAAAAAGTGTATTAAGACAATCAATATATTTTTATAAAATTTATATTATTTTCATTTGACACTTTTAAATTCCTAATACTAAAGTTTATGGATCTTTTAAAGAGAATTCGGAAATTCGTGCATAACAATGTTTTGTCTCCTAAAAATATGAACATAATTTTTAAGAAAATTGAATTCATCATTCAAAAAGCAGTTTTGACTTGTTTCAATTTGCCTTCGATTTTTATATGATTCTTCTTAATTTTTAAGTCAAACTCAAACTTAGTTGTTTCAAAAAAATCTCTATATAATTATAAATTTTTAAGTTTTTTTCCATAAAAAAGAATTATATTTTTAGTTCGTAATTGTATTTTTAGAGAATTATTTTAAATGCTAAACATATATAGTTTTTTTATAAAAAAAAAAAATTAAAACAAAAACTATATAATGTTACAAAACACAATATTATCAACATTATAATTTTAATAAAAAGTAAATTTGAAAAATCGTCATTTTGTAAATATCATACTCATATTTTTTTAACTATTTGTTAAAATTTTATCTTTCAAAAATAAATAAGATAGTATCACAAATTTAAATACATGTTTTTGTAATTAAATATTTATGTATAATTAAAAACTGAGATGGGATGCAAGAGAACTCTCAATGACTGCAAGTAGAACTGCCATGGAACTATATGGATAGCAACTCCCACCGGATGGAGATATTTTCACTTTTTTTTCAAGCCGCTTGTCGGTAAGAAAAAGAGACAGCTACTGGACACTACGAGGACTGTAAGCGATCTAATAGAACTGGCTTGTTGAACG
Source organism: Vicia villosa (assembly GCF_029867415.1). Classification (NCBI taxonomy): domain Eukaryota; kingdom Viridiplantae; phylum Streptophyta; class Magnoliopsida; order Fabales; family Fabaceae; genus Vicia; species Vicia villosa. Next base: position 99,212,934 of record NC_081180.1, on the reverse strand, counting down.
GAACGTACTGAGATATTCCCTCCATTTCTTTTTAAGTGTCGTTTTAGAAGAATTTTTTTCCTATTTAAATGTCGTTTTATAATTTAATGTTATAATTTGTCATTTATACCCTTATTTTCTCAATAACTCCACCTCAAATTTTTCAATTAGTTATTAAAAAAAAAAGTGTGTGATTGAATTTATTTGGAAAGAAAAAAATAAATAAGGGTATAATAGGAAAAATAACTCTAATAATCCACTATCTTGGTTGAAGAATTTTTTGCTAAAACGACACTTAAAAAAAACGGAGGAGGGAGTATATCATAATTATATTTAACTAAACTCCAGAAATATAGTGCATAAATTATTATTTTATCTTTATTTATTAAAAGATTAGAAATTTCCATGAATTTTAGTGTTGACAAATATATTCATTAGTTAGTATTTATTTAGAACTTGGATATGTATTTTGTTTTTGATAATGGGTTAATGAATTGGTATAAGATGGAGTGGCCAAATACATTACATTCATTCATAAACTTATTTTATTGTTATTTTTCACCTAATTTAATAATACATATTAAAATATAAATATTTTATGTTTATTATTTGCATTGTGAAAAAAAAAGAATAAAATTAAGAATGGAGTTATCATGAAGACATAAGTAGGTTACTTGAACTTTTAGGGAGTGGGGACTAGAACATTTGAGATACACGTGGCTGCATGTTGTCAATTTTGTTTTTTGGAAAATTATTATTATTAGATATAAATTCTAAGATAATAAAAAAATCAAGAATAAAATGCAAAAAATAATAATACCTTATCTATTTTGAAAATAAACAATATTTCAAAGTTTTGAAAGAAAAAAAATTGAGTTGAAATCATGTTTAATGTTTCCTTTCTCGTGGATAACATGTGTTGATGTTCCAGTTTGTTCTGATACTAACAATTTTCCAGCTAATTCCAGCTAAGTGCATGATCTTACAAAAACAATGTTTTGAAATGTGAACCTCGAATGGTACAAAATGAAATAAATATCTTGATGGATTTTATCAAATACCAATATTATAATATCTTTGGATACCTATTTTTAAAAATATTTAATATTTTCAATTGTTAGAAAAGTTGTTGGAGTCTTTGAATTTTGGATTACTTTTTGAATATCTATATGATACTTTGAATATGTATTTTAGAAGTATTAATTTTTTTTAGTTTTATTAAAAAATTTGTAAGGTATTTTGTTCATAGGTTTTGTTAAGGTGCGATTAGGGGTGACAAAATGCATCCAGATATTTCGTTTGAACTTTAGTGCGGGATGGGTCAAGAGTTTACGTCTGCATTATTTTTTGTGAGTTTTTGCGAATACTGATATTTACATAAAATTTTGTATCTTTAAACTTAAAAGTTACAATGTCTGTAATCCCGCTCTATCGTCACTTTTAGTGCGTGGTGGAAATTTTAAATTTGCACTCTCAAATATGTCTATCTACTCTACTTCTTATGAATTTTTACATGACGACTTTAAACGTGACATACAAATTCGTTTGCCACCCTAAATGCGATACAAACGAAACACAATGTTCACATTGTATTTAATTCTTATATTTTTTTTAAGATATGTTTGTCTAAAAGTTATATTTTTGTTGTTGTGTTAGCAATAATGTTACTACCCCCGGTCCCATTTATAAGAAAAGGTTGTCTTTTTAGATACATTGAACAAATAATGTATTAGAACAATATATTGTTCAAATACATTATTTATTTAATATATCTAAAAAAAGAATATTTTCTTATAAATAGGATTAGAGGGAGTAAAATATTTTAGCTTAAATAAAAACTCAAAAAATTTCTTTTAATTACACGTGTCTTTCATACATTGAGGATATAGATTCATGATGTATTATAAATATTCATTTCTTTACAAATATTTTATATTTATATAATAATATTTAATTAAATCTCATGGGTTCGCCTAGTTGTTGAGACTTGAGTTTTGAGAGTGTATTCCTCTCATGGTCTCATATTCGAATTTTAACTTTGTTCAACAGGACCCCCCGCAAGTGAACGGGCCTCCTAGATTTAGTCGGTCGCGAGATCAAAATACCAAGATTTCAAAGTCCTAACATATATTTCTTTTATAAGTGAAATAATAAGCCTCATTAAAATTCATTCACATAACTACAAAATATTATATTCGAATTCATATGAAATTATTTTGTTCGGACCTAAAGAATTTTGATAAGAGACTGAATATGGGTGAGATAGCAAAATCTAATAACATTTTTTCTGAAGTAATGCTGCTTCCGTGAATGTTACTTAGTTAAGAGAACTAGGAAACATGTATCGAACAATATCAAATATGTTTCTAATAATACAATTTAGTTCTCCATATAATGAAATTTGACCTTTAGTTGAACCACCGATGAGACTACTCTTAAGGTTTCTAGTGTCAATCTCCTAAAGATGCAATTGTAAACAAAGTCGCATTTGATGATCAAGAACTTTTATCATAATGATTCTCATCTCTTCTCTGATCCTAAAGGCCACTAAAAGCTCAACGTGTCTCAATTTTCTTGTGACCGTTCTGTCAAAATTCTAGAGACTTTGCAGTATGGTTATAGAGTTTGGCGCAAACCTGGTTTCACGTAGATATCAAAGTTCATGATATCACATGAACTTTCTTGGTCTACTAGTGCACGAAGAACGTCACGACCTTCCATTGTTGCTCTAATGAGAGTGAGTATGTGGTGGTTTCGAACGTCATTGACAAATTTGATGTCATAAATTAAACAGGTGCATCTCACTTACTTTTCCTTCAGGGTCCCTTTACTAATGGAAATGATATCTCTCGCGTCAGAAAGAGAGTGGTGATTGTCGACAATAAAAATTTGATGAAAATTACTTTTCTTGCTACTAAGGTGCAAGTTTATGGGTAAGTTATCCCAGCTAGTGCATAGTTGTCTATCGGCATAAGCCACGGTGGAGATATCTCCTTACCAATTGAATACCTTTCTGAATGGTCAGTGAATATTTTGAATGAGAGTTAGAGTTGGGTTATCACTTATCCCATGTCTTTTTTAGAGTCTTGAACCTTTGGTCATCACTCATCAAGTGTACGTGTGATATTAAAACACATCATCTTGTTGTGAAGTGGAAGATAAGAAAGTGTTGTATGATTTCCACAGACAACACCAATGATCATGTCTAGACCTAAAGAATCTTGATGAGAAACTTAATTTTGGTGAGATAACAGATTTTAATAGTATTTTCTTCGTCAAGGTTATGGTCGATGTTGTGGTGGTACTTGCAAACACTCTAATTCTCAAATTAGTGACTTAATGCGGTATAGGGAAATATATTAGGTTTTAGAGAATGTGTACATTGATTATAACATTTATTCTCTTTTTAGAGATGGATTATAGGATTTCATTCATCTAGAACATTCTTCATTTGGGGCAAGTGTCATCGAATTGTTGGTGTTGGTTGAAAATATACATGTTAAAGAAGTGTCACATCGCTTAGTTTTATAAAGGAAAAAGGAGTTCAAGGCTATATAATAACTTAAAGTTATTAATTATGAAATGCACCAATCAAATACACTTTAAATTTTCATTTGACTTTTTTTCTCTTATACTCTAGTGTTAGAATATTGCGAGATGTAGTTAAATATTTGTTTTGGAGGGTGTGGGTGTATTGGAAGTCTGACGGTGGTTGAGGATAAATTATGTATTATAATAATCTTTACATAATGCTATTATCTATTTGTTATTTGACAATAGTCGTGTTTTTTCTCTGGTTTTGAATGTTAAGAATAACAAGTATGATTAGTGTGGGGAAGTCCCATAATGATTAGAAATGTGAATACTTAAGCATTTATAAGTGAGAGAACTCACACACCTATCACGTTAAGGTTTTGGATGAGTATGTGGTGTGTCTTTCATAAGGTGTGTTGCTCATAAAGAAATATCTCATTCTAAAATGTCCCCTCGTGTTGAACCTCTAAATCAATCTCCCCACATCTCGACTTGATGTCATAACATTGGAGTTTCCACGTTATATTATTGTGTTGTAATTTTCTTATTTTATTTTCTCTAAGTCGATTTTTTCCAACATATATAACATCTAACGACTTGTCTTCGATCACGTGTCTTGATCAAGTGTATCCCTAAAATGAAACTTAGAGTGTTTCCGGAGTCTCGCACATCTCTTTTAATGTGTCTTTTCTCGAGATCCCTTAATCCAATCGTTCACAAGAATCAATGTTGAGACCGCATCGACTTTTACATAACCAATACCTTATTAAGTCAATATTATCCTCACTTTGGCCAAATAACAACATAAAGAATTGTCTGTCAAACAAATTTTAAAAATAATATGTCGCATATTATATCTATACTAGCAAGATACCCGTGCGTCTGCACGGATAAATATATTTGATACAACATAAAATGTATTTAGGTATACATGTAAATTTGAAATGAGTTAATTAATCATAAAATAAACAATGATCATATAAACTCAATTGTATTAAATAGGTATTATACTGATAGTGACTTGTGAGATAAAAAATTAGTTGTTTACATATGGCTGTTGAGTGTTATCCATTTGATACGGTATAAAATGTACATAGATAAACATGTAACTTTGAAATAAGTTACTTAATTGTAAATGAACAATGATCATATAAAATCAATTAATGTTGATTAAATATAAAATAGGTATTGTGCTGATAGTGACCCGTGAGATGGGAAGTTAGTTGTTTGCACAACTATAGAGTATTATCCAATTTGATATGATATAAAATGTATTTAGTTATACATGTAAATGTGAAATGAGTTACTTAATTATAAAATGAACAATGATCATATAAACTCAACTGTATTAAATAGCTCAATTGTATTAAATAATCGTACAAAAATAATTAAAAAACTCGGGAGATGGAGAAAAAAATTGACATTTGGAAATAAAGATTCTATCTCTCAAATAAAGATAATTGTTGATTAAAATAAAATAGATAAAATGTTCATATAGTGACCCCGTGATAAGCAAAGTTAGTTGTATACACTGCTATTGAGTATTATCCAATTTGATACGACATAAAATGTATTTAGATACATATGTAAATTTGAAATGAGTTACTTAATTGTAAGATAAACTGTGATGAGATAAATTCAATTAATGTTGATTAAAAATAAAATATGTATTGTGTAGATAGTGACCCGTGAGAAAAAAAATTAGTTGTCTGCATTACTATTGAATATTATCTAATTTGATACAATATAAAATACATTTAGATACACATGTAAATTTGAGATGAGTTGCTTACTTGTAAAATAAACAATGATGAAATAAACTCAATTAATGTTGCTTAAAATACTGATCCGTAAGATGAAAAGTTAGTTGTCTGCACGATTATTGAGTATTATCCAATTTGATACGGTATAAAATGTATTTAGATATACATATAAATTTGAAATTAATTACTTAATTGTAAAATGAGCAATGATCATATATGCTCAATTGCATTAAATAACCATTCAAAAAGATTAAAAGGATTTGTAAAATAGAGAATGAAAAAAATTAATATTTAGACATAAGAATTTTGTCTCCCAAATAAGACAATTGTTAATTGAAAATTATATATATTGTTAGATATATGGTATGATAATCCTGGATATCTTCAAGAATCGTGTTTGTTCACTTTCCGAACAAAGTATTTCGACCCTATTTTTTGTCTGGGTTCACGAAATCTTTGCGGGGATAATTCTTGAAGAACGATCTGTTTCTGACAATGGAGAACAGATCAGAATGTAGAGAGGAAGTGTGTAATTTCGTATATCAAATCGAGACCAAAAGACTCCTTATATAGGAGACCAATAATAGAAACGAACAGACACACCTTTTCGGAAAACAGTTATGTCTGTTGGAACGGGTGCAACTATTCAAACGAATCGTTATGTCCATTGGGAACGGGTGCAACTATTCAAATGAAACGTTATGCCCGTTTCTATTATTCATATTCAATTACGCGTTTAGCTCGACGAGCGTGCACTCCGCACTACCCTAACTCGTTTCAAACTTAACGCATAATTGCATTGGCCTGTAGTAAATCATATTACTACCAAAATGCATTGATGATACTAAAATCACCAACAAACTCCCCCCATTTTAGTATAATCCTTGATTTACTTTACAGGTATAACGATCAAACAAATGCATAGAAGAAAATGTCTTACGATTGAATTTTCATCTTAGTACAAATACACATTCCAAATATTCGAAAATCGGGGTGTCATAATGATTGAACCCGTCAATCCATTTGAATATCTAAAGATATAGTACACATATGTTTCTTACAATACTCTACTATTCATACTTGACACTTTACAAGCCATGTGTCCTTATCCATTAATAAGCATATAGGAAGCCAAGTCCAAGCTTCTTGAAGCGACAAAACTTCATGCTCACATAGGTGATCCTTTTAATCTTGCACCTGCATTAGCAATTTTTCAAAAGAACCATTAAGAAGATATACTTCAACCTAGCCATCACTTGCAGATCTGAGCACATACCTTGGGAAGATAAACACAATTGCTCCAATCTTTAACTATGATCTTTCCACATTGAATTCTGCTTCTAACGTTGTATTAGAAGGGAATTGGGTATACCATAGCTAATAGATTTAAATGAACTTTAATCTCATCCCAATTACCGACTTCTTCACTAAGTCTCTAGCTAACCCCTTCGTCAAGTGGTTAGCTAAGTTTTGTTGCGACCGAACAAACTCAATAGATATCACCCCATTCATGATTAATTCCCTAATCATACTATGTCTAATACCCAAATGTCTAGACTTTCCATTGTGTATTTGACTATATGCTTTAGCAGTGTGGCACTGCTATCACAACGGATAGAAATTGGTGATATCGGTTTAGGCCATATCGGAATCTCATATACCAAGTTCCTTAGCCATTCTGCTTCTTTACCAGCGGCAGCTAATGCTAGAAACTCAGATTCCATTGTGGAACTAGTTATACATGTTTGCTTCTTGGAAGCCCATGAGATGACATCCAACTAGCATCCGAATAACCCTCTAACACCGAAGGAAATCCCATATATGACAATCCATAATTCATAGTACCCTTCAAGTACTTGAATACCCTAGTTATCGCATGCCAATGATGTCTACTAGGATTACTAGTAAATCTGCTCAACTTGCCAACCGCATACGCAATATCCGGTCTAGTGCTAATCATAGCATACATCAAAGAGCCTATGGCTCTTGAGTATTCGAGTTGATCCACAGGTTTATCTGTATTTGGCATAAGCTTTTCTCCTGGATCCATGGGAGTACTTACTGGAGAACAATTTTCATAATTGAACTTCTTGAGTATTTTCTCAATGTAATGAGATTTCATAATTATAATCCCCTTATTCTCCCGTTTAATCTTAATACCAAGAATAACGTCCGCTTCTCCCATATCTTTCATGGAGAACTTTGACGACAAGAAATTCTTTGTTTTATCATCTTGATTTTGGTCGGTGCCAAAGATGAACATGTCATCAACATATAGACAAATGAAAACTCCTTTACCGGATGTATCAAATTTGCTATATACACATTTGTCAGCTTGGTTTAGAATGAAACCATTAGACAAAACAACCTCATCAAACTTTTGATGCCACTGCTTCGGAGCTTGTTTCAGCCCATACAACGACTTAACTAGCTTACACACTTTATGCTCATTACCAGGCATTACAAAACCTTCAGGTTGCTTCATATACACTTCTTCTTCCAAATCACCATTCAGAAATGTTGTTTTGACATCCATTTGATGAATCACTAGATTATGAATAGCCGCCAAGGCAATCAACAATCTAATAGTAATGATACAGGCAACTGGAGCATAGGTATCAAAATAATCAATCCCTTCTTTTTGTCTGAAGCCTTTGGTTACTAATCAATTCTTGTAGATGTTTAGTGTATCATCACTATAATACTTTCCTTTTAAATATATATCCAAAATATATTTAATGCATAGCAATCGTCGACGAAATTTTGATTTCTGTTTTCAACAATCGTTGGAGAACCTTCCTCACAAGGTTTTTAACTTGTGAGAATCTCGAATTCTTTATCCTCCGCAATAAGGTTCTCAAAATTCTATATAAGGGGATTTAATAAGACTCCAAATTCATAGTCATGAACCATCTTTAAATGATCTTCATGTGTCTTCTATGTCTTGTTTTGTTTGGTGTATCATACTGATACTTTTATGCATATATGCATTAGTGTTATCGTTTTCAGTTTGCATATAAGAATTACGGTACTGTTACGAGCATACAAAAATTCATGTAGTATGAAACCAGATTTATGATGACGATTCTTGTCCATGAAACTTGTCCAATTTTCTGAAACTTTTAGTCATCTCCTTCACGGTGCTTCCTCCTCCAGCCATGATTATCGGAATAAATACTTTGTTCGTTTGTTAGATATATGGTATGATAATCCTGGATATCTTCAAGAATCGTGTTTGTTCACTTTCCGAACAAAGTATTTCGACCCTATTTTTTGTCTGGGTTCACGAAATCTTTGCGGGGATAATTCTTGAAGAACGATCTGTTTCTGACAATGGAGAACAGATCAGAATGTAGAGAGGAAGTGTGTAATTTCGTATATCAAATCGAGACCAAAAGACTCCTTATATAGGAGACCAATAATAGAAACGAACAGACACACCTTTTCGGAAAACAGTTATGTCTGTTGGAACGGGTGCAACTATTCAAACGAATCGTTATGTCCGTTGGGAACGGGTGCAACTATTCAAATGAAACGTTATGCCCGTTTCTATTATTCATATTCAATTACGCGTTTGGCTCGACGAGCGTGCACTCCGCACTACCCTAACTCGTTTCAAACTTAACGCATAATTGCATTGGCCTATAGTAAATCACATTACTACCAAAATGCATTGATGATACTAAAATCACCAACATATATATATAGGGATAGGATCAAATGACACCAAGGTGTCAAAGTTTAACTTGACACCAAATCTCAACCGTTAAAAGAATTGGTCTAACGGTGATACTAAATAGCCTACTTTTTAGGAGAAAAATATGCTATGTATTTTTTTATTATTATTTTATTTCATTTAGTATCACCGTTAGATCAATTCTTTTAACGGTTGAGATTTTGGTGTCAAATTAAACTTTGACACCTTGATGTCATTTGATCCTATCCCATATATATATATATATATATATATATATATATATATATATATATATATATATATATATATATATATATATATATATATATATATATATATATATATATATATATATATATATATATATATATATATATATATATATATATATATATATATATATATATATACTGTGTTCATCATCACCCGTAAATTGAAAAATTATAATATGTTTTTCTTCATTTCATTCTAATGAGGTTAAATTTTGTATTTATTATACTTAAAAAATAAAAAGAGAAAGAGAAAATGGAGAGAGAAAAAATTAAAATAAAAATGAGAAAGCTTGAGAAAAAAAAGAGAGAGATGTAAAATTTGAAAAATAATTTTGTCACTTGTCAAGTAGGGGTGAGAATAGGTCAGACCGACTAACATGTACCTACGACCCAGCCTACATAGGCCTAAGTCAGGCCAGGCTTTCTATATAAATAGAAAAGGCCTAGACTTTTTTATAAGCCTATTTAGCTAAAAAGAGTAGGCCACAAGCTATATAAAAAGCATTTTAAGTCTATGAAGTCGGCCTATTTAAATAAATATAAATAGTAGTGTAAAAAAATCTTATAAACAATGTCATAAGTTGCTTCCATAAGCTCTCTCAAATAAATAGTATCACAAAATTTATGCTATTAGGTAAACTCAAATAAGTCAATCCAAACAAACATTTAATCTCACTGATTTTTTAATTTGTTAGTCTATATAAATTTGAGTTGAATGACTTATTTATAAATGTTCAAATGAAATACGCTTTTAAATAGGCTAATAAATCAAATATGCATTCAAAAAGATCAGGCTCAGGCCAGAAAAATAAACCTACGATAGACTACAGGGCATTAGGGCAAGCTTAGGCTTTGAATTTTTTAATAGGTCAGACTTAGGCTTGGCAAAGTCTATCTCGACCCAGCCTATTCCCACCCCTATTGTCAAGTTATCGTTAATTTAGAAAAGAAATAATTCATTTATTAGATAATTATTAAATAATCTCTAATAGTATAATACTATTAACATAAAAAACAATTTAAAACATTTAATAGTAATTTTTATTAACTAATTGATACTCCATCCGTCTCATAAAAAGTGTCTTATTTGAATAATGTGTGATTTTTAAAAAAATGATTAACGGTCTGTTTGGTAAAAATAGTGGTTGACTGATAAACTAGCTGATAGTTTATGGCTGATGGCTGATGATTGATAGCTTACAGCTTATAGCTTATGGTTGAGACTAATAAGTGAAAAGCTAATTGAAGTGTTTGGTAAAATTAGCCGATTCAACTAACTTATAAATGTAAAATGACATAAAAGTTATTTAATATATACTTATTTTATTTAAAATTAAACTAAATTATAAAGGATAAAAGTGAGTTTTTGTTAAAATAATAAGGATAAAAAAGAAAGAAAAAATGATAAGTTATAAGCTAAAACACTATTTAAAATAGTGTATGAAAAATAAGTTATAAACTAGCAAAATAAGTTATAAGCTCGTGATGACAAGACTGTTACTAAATAGTCTAAATTATTATTTGAGTTTATAAGCTATAAACCATAAGTTATAAACTCAAAAATTTATCTTACCAAACATACTCTAATTGTGTTGATTTCAATAATAAAACTAATATCATTTATTATAATATTCTTATTAAATATAGTTAATAGAGTAGTTGAATAAAATAAAAGTTAATAACTAAAAATATAATAATAAAAAATAATAATAAATGTTTTATTAGTAGTGTAAAAGAACAATTATTTTGAAATTGAAAAAAAAAATACAAATAAGTTATTTTTTATGGGTTAGGACTTCATACTATGAATAAAAAACAAAATATCTCAACACTTTTACTATTGTAACAAATATATTTTATAAAACCACAACCTTTTTTTATCGTACTACTACCACTCTACCAGTATTATTTTTCATAGTATATTATTATATATATTTAGTTAAGTATATACTACTACTAGTAGTATTTTGTACTATTTCCTATACAAGTTGTTGAAAGACCTATCTACCACCACATAATTTAGACCAGGTGCCGGTGTGTTTATGTTTTTATGTCTATTTTGTCTCTAATTTGATTGTAACCTTCTGCTGGGGCTCATCATGCCCACCGTTAAAAAAAATAATAGGAGCCTCATCCAAAACACTCTTTATTTTAATATGAGTAATGCTATTTAGTACGAAGGAATTTGGAGAAGAAATGCAAGAATGAACACATGTCACTATATTATAGGAAAATTTTTAATTTATTTTTAATTTAATTTCCTTTTTAATAGGAATCATGGGGTGGTGGTGATAATGAATGGTTGAGATTTATTCTTGCCTTTCTTGTTTTTATGTTTTCTTAACAATTAGCATTTTTCTTTTAATATTTATTTATTTTTGCCTTAAATTGTTCTCTATTTCCATCAAAATCAAAAAAACCCTTCACATAGTTCATGAAAAATAGATTTTTTAATGGATATGTAATGACCCCAAGAAACTTCAAGTCAAAGGATTTCAAACCAACAACAACATCCGAAATTACAAAATCTTATCTAAATCAATCAAGTGTGTGCTGTATGTATGAGTTGTCAAGTTTATCATGTTTTTTAACAATTAAACCTTAAAATAAAGACACTTGTTTTTGGCAACTTTACTTAACAATATTTCATTACTATTAATCTTTTTCTTTTAGAAGTATTGATCCTAAAGTGGAGCAAAAATGATTCATATCATCAACTTTAAAACTCTTAATCTTAAAGTGGAGCTAAGACAATAATTGAAGACACTTTCATTTCTTGAAACAATAACAAGCGAAAACGTGCAAATAACAATTTCAGTTTAGCTTGGACAGCACTCAAAATTTATGAAAAATACTAAGACTCTAAAATATTTACACATACCAAAGGCATGGTAATTCTAAAGCCAGTTAATTCAGTGATAATCATTGTATATGTTGTAACTAACTTAGTCTTCTTTGTCACCTTCTTTATACTCTTTACTTTCACCTTCTGTTGTTGAGCTGCTTGGTTGATCCACCTTATCTTGGTTTGCTACTCTCTGATATTCACCACTGTCACCTCCTTTGCCTAAGGTTTGAATCAGCATTAGCACTGCAATCATAAAAACAACTATGTACACCATTCTAATGTCAAAAGATCTATGGAGAAATTGCATGAATGTTGGCCCGCTAAGTGTTTTCTTTATGGTTCTTCCTTCTCTGTATCCTTCTAGAAATTTAGTGATTTGAGTTCCTTGATCCTCTTCCTCGATGTTTTCTGAACCAACAACCTGAAAGTTAACGTAAAAATTGGTATTAGCTTCAATTTTGTTGAACATATTTTCTAACTAATCACTTGTTCCATATAGGTTATGAACATTATGTATGTGTAACTAGTTTTGTCAACTAGCAGATACAATGGCGTTGTAACTGTAACGTGTAACGCTATAGCATAGTAAAAATTTGAACAAATCGCTATTATTCCATAATAAACTATTTAGAACAAAGTTTTGTCAAATAGCGGTTATAGTACTATAGCATAATTTGAACAAACTATTTAAAAATCATAGACTTACTGAAAGATAATCATCTTCTTTATCCCAAACGACCATTTTTGGTAGTTTAGAACTGGTATCGAATTTATCAGCAAATTCATCAAGCTGTTTAACGCCAACATAACCAAATATTAAGTCACGGTTTGCAGATGCAGCACCCCTCAATAACTTAACCAGTTCTTTTGATCTTTCTTCATTTTCATCCTCCACAATAGTCAAAACTATTTTCCTTCCATCAGCTTTTATCAACTTTAGTGTTTCATAGGATACAGGCACAACCAAAGGAATGAGATTTTGTTTTACAAAGTCTTCCAAAAAATCATCTGCTTTATGGAGAAAAATAAACATAGCAAATTAAAAGAATCCTGTAATGATATACCAAAGCTAAAGCATTTTAATAGTCATGAACAAAAGCGAATATTTTCCAGCATAACATTATATGAGTAGGAAAAATTAAATAAAATACAGTTGAATTTAAGAAGGAATGATAAGCTCACAACACCACGGTAGCGTCCAGTGAAGAAAGAAAAGCATTCTAGACTAATCACAAGCATTCGAGTTCAGATTTAATTTAGAAGTAAAAAAAAAAAAAAGTAGTATTTGACTTCTCAAGTCTACGTCGATTCCAACCCTGAAAAAATAAAGTTCTTTCAGATGGACCTAATGTATGTTAAGGTTAGGTTTCAGCTTCAGTTAATTTCTATAGGTAATTTGTCATACCCTATTTGATTTACTAGTAATAACTAGGCCAAAAAAAACTAATGAAACCAAGAGATGGAAATACATGGGGAGGCTATAAATATCACCCGATCTAATGACATAAAAATTGCATATAAAACACCCTTGTCTAACAGCTTTTCTACCACTCCAGTCACGTGAAACACGTCAAAGATTAAAAACAGAGCTTGGTTCCATACAGCCTTACAATTTCTATTCCGCGTAAAATCTGGATGAACTAATTTCCTAACAATAGAGTGCAGATAAAGCGACAAACCTAACAGTAGCAAAAATATTACTTCAAAGTTTCCAAATTATTTTTAAATCCAATCAATGGCAACTTCATGTGTACAAGTTTTTAAGGGAAAATAAAGAAGCAGTAGCCTAACCTAAACTATCAGAAACAACCAGCAAGAGTGTAGTGCTGGCCACAATCTTGCTGGTTGGAGTCCAAATAAATTGTTTAAAAACTGGCTAAGTATTAGTATCAAATGGACCTTAGATAGCGATAAGGTTTGACAAATAAACACGTGATGCAGGCAAGGTCATCATATCATGAACTATGAGTCTTAGAGATGTACAAATCAGTCTTGGGACTCCACCTAGAAGATATAGACTATAGCATTTATGAACTTTGCTGTTTGAAATTGAAATTGATGCCTCTTCGACCAAGTGACGGGGAATTTGTAAGAAGGAGTGTGCTTGGTATTCCTAGGCTCTACATAGTAACTTAAGTCGTAGGAGAGTTAATCTTTGACATATACTTCTAGGTTTCAGCCCACCAAGCATGCCTAACAAAACGAGCTTCTTATAACTTCAAGAAAATAGTTCAATAAATAAATCCAAAACCCTTCATTCGTTCATTCTTAAAAATTAAAAACAAATCGACAACCAGTTAACTATCAAAGTAGAGTATGCCAAAATCAACTCAGTGTGAAAAAATGTAGATAAGTGAGTTATACAAACTAGTATGTACAATAACTGTCAAGTGCCCTTGATCATGTGTGAAATAAACTAACCTTCAAATGGGCCATAAAATGTGTTCCGCTCATTGTACTGTTGATTGAGGGAAACTAAAGCAGGAATCTTATCAAAGTCATATGTTATCATGAGATCCTCTGAAAAATCCTTTGCGACAGAAAACCATGCATTTTTCTTATACTTTATGCCCAACTTTTCTATAACCGAACTGTCCAACCCAAAACCAATAAAAACCGGGAAAAAAGTGCCAGCTTCTTCAACAAAACTATTCACAGCAGAATCTGAGTCGAGAACAGAAACATCAGAAGCAGCAAATTTCTTAAGATAACGAACAAGCAAATCAGCTTTCCTCGGTCCACGGTATTCTGTAGGGACGCCGTGATTAAACATCAAAATGGTTGGATAGGCACTACATCACAGAATGCCCAAAGAAAGCAACACTTAAAACAAGTTAGGAAGAAATAAATTTGGTTCAAACAAACAAATATATAAAAAGGACCAAGGAAAACATACTCAACATCATGTTTTCTTGCAAGGCGGGTATGCTTGTCTGCATCTACTTTTGCTATGAGTATGGGTTCCTTCAAGTTTGCAAGTACAGGCGCAGCTGCATCTAACTGTAAGGCAGAAAAACACAAGCTTCACACCTCATTCAAAATAAAACAGAATTGGCACAAACAAGAATCTCTTATATCACGCAAAACCAAACATTAATGGTCATGTAACATATAATAACTTACAAGGCCTCTTCAGATTAGCTTATTTGAGCTTATCTATTGCCTATTATTGGCATAACTTTTGTGACACTGTTTGGGAGAGATTATCAAAACAACTTATGATATTTTTCATACATATTTTTAACTTATTTTTATAAGTTCTCAAAGATAGTATTTTAAAATAACTTACGGACACCTCCAAGAGTAGGCGTGTAGCAGTGTCCGATACGTGTCAGTGTCCGACACTTGTATGATACCCGTACGACACGTATCAGAAAAGACATAAAAGTGTCAGAAAAGTCCGACAAGTTCTTAAAAAAAAAATTGTTTTTTTCTTTGCTTCGTGACTTTTTAAATTGGTGTCTGACACCCATATAATTCACATACAAATGTGTTGGATAATTTAGACAACTTAAAAAAAAATTGTTTTTTTCTTTGCTTCAAAACACCTTATACATTTTTAAGACAAATCTGGGACCCATTTAAAAGGGTTAAACATGTATTGAAACAGTGTTAACAATGAAAATGAAAGACAATAATTTTGATTAGGATATTTTTAACTCTTTTAATAATAGATGGATCAATGAAGTTCAAATACATGTAGTGGTGTCGGTATCTTATATTTTTGACATTATTGGTGTCGGAGTGTCTTGTCATATCGTATTCTCTCGGTGTTCGTGTCGAAATCCGAGTTTCATAGCTTATAGCATATAGAAAACAACTTAAATGTATTTTATGTTTTGATATAAAAATAGCTTATGCAACGCAAGCTTATTAATAAATGCTTATTTTGATAAACGGGCTATAAACGGAAAATAAGTTGTTTATCCAAAGAGACCCCAGTCTAGCTCTATCAGAGTAATAATGGATGATGAAGTTCAAATTCACCATGCATACTATTCTAACTCCTAATTCGTAAAATACATCAATCATATCCGAAAAATGAATCACGCATTTAGGAAGCAAGCAAAATGGAATTATACCTAAAAAAGAGGAGTTTGTTTGAATGAAAATGGATAAAAAAATAGGAAAGGGGTTGGAAGAGAAAGAGTACCTCGGGAGAGAGACGCTTGCAGTGGCCACACCAGGGAGCGTAGAAATCAACCAGGATGTGATCGAAGGATGAAATGGCGGAATCGAAGTTGGATTCGTCGAGAATCAACACTTTTCCATCGACAGTTAAGGGTTCGGCGGCACGGCAAGAGTGGATCAATAGCACAAGAGAGAAAACAAGCCAAATCTTCATCGTTGGATCCAAACAGATCCTTCTTCTTGGGAGTGTATAGTTATAGGATGAATCACTCTCAGAATCACGGAAGATCTGATTCAAATCAAAATGGTGATACTTCTATTGAGTCATCACTCATCACCCCACCCCATTGCGACCACTGTTTTTTTTATTGAATATATTTATGAGATATAAATTTTGAATTTCATTAAATTAAACTAATTATTAATTTTGGAAATATTATCTTTAAATATATATACAAAAATATTTGTATTGTATTAAATTTTAATTGTTTTTATTTTTAATTTTAAGTTTTAGAATTACCTTATTATATTGTATCATATTATATCGTCAAACACTAAAATGAAATCGAATATGATTAATATATTTTATCATGTCTGTTATCCTACACATCAAAAATGTTTTAAATGCATTTCTAAGGATGATGATAGATTATTAGAAGTTTAAAAAAGCAACAAAGACTAATGTAAATGTGTGAGAAAAGAAAATGTGATTAGCTTATTTTGATGTCATACATGTGGGCCAAGAATTTTCTACCTATTAAAAGAAGTTTCTTATCAAACAATATATAACTTGAACATGTGTTTATAAACGGAGAAATTCTCACCTTACAAGTCAGTTTTGTAGAGTTTAGTTAGGCTCAACCACAATTCTTAAGATGATATCAAAGGTTTTACAAGTCACTTACAAGTCGTTTTTCTAAGGTTGAGTTAGGCTCAAACACAATTCAAAAGTGTTTTTAACCTCTCTATTTGATAAAACTCCTTAAAGCTCTTAGAAGGACCAACAAGGTATTTGTGTGATTAGTAAACGGTGTTCCCAAATATTTATGAGGCTTATATAGTGTCTAATCGATTAAGACTCATAGCCAATCGATTAGAACAAAGTTTAAAGATTCTAAATTGATTATGAACACTCCTGATTGATCATAGGGTTTCTTTTTTAGAAATTAGGGTTGTCGTTTTTATGAAGCACATAGTCTATTTGACCTAATGCATAATCGATTATGAGCATTAAAAACCCCATGGATATTTTTTTAAACCAAATTTCTCACCTATAAATAGAAGATTCTCCTCACTTTCAAACTACACCAGAAAACAAGTTTTGACACACTTTCTCACTCTCTACTCCATTCCTTTTCATTTCTCTCATTTTCACTAATTTTTCTTAGTACTTTAAGAGTGAAAATATCAGTGATGATGCTCTTGTGTATTCTGGTGTTGAGATATTACTGTAATTTGTGCAAGAGTAAGTTATATGTGGTGTAATATATTTTGTGAGAAGTCATTGTTTGCTTTGTAAGCTTAGCCAATAAAATATTTCGTTTGGTTCGTGAGATTATTTGTGAAAATCTCAGTTTGGATCGTGAGCTTCGTCAGGCATAAAAGCTCTAATTTGGTTCGTGAAATTGTCCATAAAAATATTTGTTTTGTTTGTGAGACGCACCTCATGTAAAAACTCCCATTTGGTTCTGAGATTAGTTTGGTGTAAAATCTCGTGTCTGGTTTAGAGGATAGCTAGTGTAAAAACTCCAGTCTGCTTGTAAAAAGGTTTGTGAACATAGTATGTGAAAAGCTCACATATTTAATGAAAACTCTCAAAAATAAATTCTTAGGGAGATAAGTAGGACAAGTGGTTAGTACGAAATTCTATAAATCTCTGATGTGATATTCT
The DNA here is from genome assembly GCF_029867415.1 of Vicia villosa. NCBI lineage: Eukaryota > Viridiplantae > Streptophyta > Magnoliopsida > Fabales > Fabaceae > Vicia > Vicia villosa. Next base: position 99,194,819 of record NC_081180.1, on the reverse strand, counting down.
TATCCCTTATCTCTTATTATCTATGCTAATTGTTTATTTCCATTGTGCCTTCATCTCGTATTTACTCTATTTTTATTCACTCTATTATCTATTATCTACTATTTGTTCTAGTTTTAAATTATTTTAAATAATTGCTCCTACCAAATAATTTTTAACAAAACATCATTTTCAAAGGAACACAATTCACCCCCTCAATCCCCTCTTGTATTTGGAGTCACTTGTCCAACAAGGTGTTATGATTATTGAATTTGACATCTTGATCTCACAAAGATAATTTTGATAGAAGATATTGATCATTTCTTCTTTTTGAAAAATGAAGATTTCACATAATACTATTTTACATATTGTGTTGTCATCATCAAAACCTACAAGGTCATTTGGCGGTTGTAGATTGTTGTACCTACAAGCACATAGATTCACATCATAGACGGGAATGTCATAAAAAAAACTAGAAGACAAAAAATTCAAATGAAAAAATCTAATAAATAAGTAGTGGAAGTAGAAACTGAGATTGCAATTGTAGAATCTAAGACTCTTGCTCATCCAAAACAAAAAGTCCCTTGTCTGTGACATATTTCAACCAGCCTCTCGGAATGTGGATCCTCAATACAACAAGAAATGGAAGAAAAATGTAACATCATAAACGGAATCACACAACTCATTAACAGAAGTGACACTCAATGTAATTGGGAGTCTAATAAACATCATAAAGTAACATATTAGTTGAAGAGATAAAACCAAAACTTGCTAATGGGATATGTGTACCATCAAGAATCATAAAAGACTTATATGAAGAATGATTTAAATACGCAAATTAACAATCATCATATGACATATGATGTGATGCTCTAGAATCAAGGATCCATATAGAAGGATGCATACCTGACAGACTAGAAGAGATTGAACCTTTAATAGATGGGGTAGACATGGCATGTGCCTGAGTGGTGAAAATCATTTGAAGTTGTCATGAAATATCATATATTTGATAAGTGTTCTTGAATAGATATACATAATTAAAACCAAAACCAATGCTATTAGGAACAACAACAACAACATTGGAAGAGAGACTTTTAAAAGTCTTCTTATTTGCTTTCAACAATTTGTGACACTGAAATTTCTAATGACATTTCTCCTTGCAAAAACCACATTCACCATTATCAAGTTCAATTCTAACTTGATATTTTCCATTGTAAATGGAGCAACGAAAATAGACGGATGACTCTAGAGAATTCCTTTATTTTGACTCATATTAGAGTGAGACTTAAGTTTGATTTCTTCTACCAATAACTTATTAACAACTAAATCAACACTGGGAAGAGGACTAAGATGTAAAATTCTCCACGGAGACTCTCAATATCATCCCAAAGGTCCATGAGGAATTGAATGAGACGCTAATTTTCTCTTTGGTTGGTGTATGCTTTGACAGTGTTTAGTTTCATTGATTCCGTAAGAGCCAATTGATCCCATAAATTAGTCATGGCCGAATAAAATTCTTAAATGAACATATTGTTTTATTTAAGAGCCCTAATATCACTGTCCAACATATACCATTTTGAAAAATTAGATTGATTATACAAATGTTTCAAATTATCCTAAACCTCCTTAGTAAGGATCCCATCTATTGATCCCAAATTAGATTGATTATACAAATGTTTCAAATTATCCCAAACCTCCTAAATTGATCACATCTATTGACTGGGAAATAAAATTGTTGATCCAAGTAATGATATTCAAATTAGTAATATCACATGTTTCCAAAAAATTTCACATATATTGCTTCATCTTTTTTATCTGTGGGCTCAACAGAATTTTCATCAACAAACTCCACATCCTATCTCCTTTCAAAAAGAATTTCATTACATAACTCCAATAATCATAATTTTTCCATGGGTTTGAACACTAACAGATTGAAGAGAATCATATTTTTCAATGGCCATTTTACTGTTCTAAGAATTTAAAATAGAAACAGATTCAAATGCAAATCGACCCATAAGAACTTCTATCAAATTTTTATGTGAAGAGAAATCAATCATAACACACAAATTGACAAGACTAATCAGTTGAGCGAGTAAGGAAACAAATTATAACAACAAAGTCGAAGGAGAATTTTTATTGTTGCAAATACCAAATTGAGTCAACCAAGCTTTGATACCATGTTAACAAAAGAGAAAGAAGAGGGAAAAGAGAAGGGAGGTCAGTGTTTCCATTAAAATGACAAAAGTTTGCAAAACAAGTATTATAATAGAGTATAAATACTAGATAATAGAAAAAGAACAAACTACCCATACTAAGATATAATAAAATATAATAATATTATCTAACATAATGTATAAATGTGTGAGGGAAACCTTACTCTTTGAACTAATTTTTAGGGATGAGATTCAATCACATTTAACATGGTAACAGAGTCGGGTTAGAGCTGCAATGTGGGAATTGGACTCAAGCCCCTTTTTGGCATAAGCGTGGGTATTGAAGTTGTATTTGCATTGTTGAATTTTGTTAGAATTCCCAACATTGTTTAGATTCTCGTATTGTTGAATGTATAAAAGTGTGAAAGCACACCCTTTTAGCTAGCTTTTGGGTATAAGATCCAAGCACATTTAACACAAACATTGTTCTTAACTTGATGGTCATAAAGATGGTTATTGGCTACAACATAAATCATTTTAAGGACATAAGTGACCTAGATGAAATTTATTCATCCTACATAACATGATAATTGTCTAAGGGATCATTATTGAACTAGACAATGGTGACACGGCCTATGTCTTGTGTTCAATATAGACACGAAGGTAAAAGGATATATGTACACATAAGCATTATCAAAAAAATGTTTTGTTTTGTCACTTGAATAAAAGTGGTGTGTTCCCAGCTATCGATCAATGTTTATATATTAAATGAATATAATTTCCAACATTACATGCATAAGAGATTAGATAAATAAATGAAACTTATTCAGTGTTATGGTCTTGCAATACACTAGCGTTAATTAGATAGGTGTATTATATTATAAGGTACAATGTATTTAAGTTCAATACAGAACACCGTAAGGTACATGGTGTACTTAATTGCAATACATAAAATTGTAAGATATAATGTGCTTAAGTGGAATAAGTTACACTATAAGGTACATGGTTCTTAAGTGGGTTTATTCACCTTATAGCCAACACAAGAGGTTTTATAAATAGAAACCTTTTACTTAAGTAAAATTACTTGGCCATTTATTTCATAAACCATAGTTTTCTTAAACCTAAAATCACACATTCTTTTTTTAAGCCTTCACTCTAATTAGTTAACAGTGAAAGTGAAGATATTTTGTTCGTGTAGATTGAATAGAGGTGATGTCGTTTGTGCATTGCTTATGATCACTTTTTTATTTAACTTCAAAGGTTCATCATGATCATTACAAGAGATAATCATTTGATCATTGATTATGACAATTTGTAAGGATCCGCCAAAGAAAAAAATTTGTTTATTCGTTGCGTATTTGTTCGTAATTTCTCTTCAAATCCAAATCTAGCAGTGAGAAACTGTTGTTTTTTAATTCATCGTCATCCAATCACCGCAACTCCAAAATTTATGGTTAAATATCAAAAAATAAAATATGAGAATACACTCTTTACATTTAATTTCAAAATTGAGTAAAAAAATTATTTAAAATAAAAAATTAAATTGAAAAATATTATTAGTAACGTTAATACGCTCGTTTTAATGTATGTTTTACAAAAATCCAAGTAATGGCGAGGAACAACAAATCAAAATTGTTATATTTATTAATTGGAGTAATTTAAAATTTGTAGAGAAGATAGAATTTCTAAAATATTAAATAAGTATAAATAATGACCAACTTAAAAAAAAAACAAAAGAACTAATATTATTAATAAATTTATTTTACCAAAAAAAAATCATACTAAAGAATGAAAACACCACAACAATAGAATTGTACAAACAATAATTAAGCAACTCCAAAATAAAATAAAGATACAAATCAGCCACTACATCAACATAAATTCCAATCAATATATAACACTCCTATCACAATCAATATGTAACATGTCATGAAAATCTCCTCTGCTTCTCCTACTAAAATTAAATTAACCTCCAAAAATCACTGCATAAGCATCACACGTGACCTCCAACCTAAAGTATGCAAGCACTGCTACACAAATATAGAATGATATTGATGAAGTTGAAGCACGCCCAAACGAAGAACCATTGCAGCCAAGCTTTAACAGAAAACGCAACGAAGATCTTAACCACCTTGTTATGAACTTGAGATAAAACGACATTTTGCTACATTTAAGAATTGGTTGATAAATAGTAAAGGTTATTTATATTGAGATCGGGACTCCGTGAATCAAATCAACCAAAATCAGCATAATGAGATACAAACATCATTTGGTCGCAGGATTATCATGTTAGAACACAGATTCAAAGACAACAATCTTTATTCACGGTTAGTGGACAATGTATCTCGAGCATGATTGAATTTTATTCATCACGAAGTCAAACGATATGAGAAAGTAAGTTCGTATATCTCAAATTGTGGTTGTACACTTAGAAAAACGTACGGTCTTCCATATGCTTGTTTAATTTCAAAGACGAGGTGTAACTTGGTAGTGCAATACGGATGGTTGAGGTTTACACCCACTGGAAAAGACTCTGGTTTGATGATGATGATAATGTGATGAAGGACGATAACTTGAATATATCTATCCTGATCGAATGGAAAGTGATTCAAGGGAGATTTTTGAAAGTCAATGACAACATGAAACTCCACATCAAAGAGAAACTGAGGAAGATTGTCTATAAAAAATACCACATATTTGAAACCACCCTCGCAATCGGTAAAAACAAATGGTGCTCCTAAGAAGGTCAAACCAACTCTGAGTGTCAATACAACAATGCGGTCTCCTTCATATTTTGAACATGTTGACAAAAACTTTCCAGATTCTCCAACTTCAAAATCTCAAAAAAGTTGTTGTTAAAGATGCTCACATTAGTAAACTATCTCCTTCAGCACTTTTACAAAAAATGATACACATTTAAAAATTGTTGATTTTATGCACAAATACATTGAACGAATTATAGATGTTAAGGGTGACGATAATTGCGGTTATCAAATTATTTCAACTTTCCTCGATAAAGGAGAAGAGAATCATACACTTGTCCCCAACAACTTATCAAAGAGTTGAAGGCGCATAAAGAATCATACACAACACTATACAGAAAAAAAATATTTCGATGAAATTCATGCATCTCTTATTCCTCGTGTTAAGGGTCCGGCACCGGAGGAAAAATAGATGCACTTTCCTGAAATGAGTTATCTTATAGAAAGTACATATAATAAGGTGTCTTATAAGATACAGCTTCTCGAAAATATTTTTTACACTTTCATGTTCTCTACCTCAAAATCAAATCAGACGCGTTATGTGTATTGGATGACTTTTAAAATCACTACATTTTTTTCAAGTTTATTTGAAATCAGGATGTCATATAACACGAACATCATCGGACTGGATAATGCATTCTATAAAGGAAGTTGAAACTTGGCCAAAAAAAATTTTAGATAGGATGGAAGAATTTACCAAGCTGAGCGAGATTAAAAGAGAATCAAATAAGCAAAAGTCAAAAGGAGAACCAAACATATATATAGATTTAGGTGGTGACACACGTGTTGATTCATTTTAGTTTTTATCTAATAATGTATTTATATGGTCATACATGTTTTGCATGTATTGTTGGATTGATATTAATGATGTAAACTGTCTAAACTTTAATACTCCCTTCGTTCCTTTTTAAGTGTCATTTTAGATAAAACTCTTCAACCAAGATAGTGAATTGTTAGAGTTATTTTTCCTATTATACCCTCATTTATTTTCTCTTTCCAAATAAATTCAATCATACAATCTCTCTCCTTTTCCAATAACTAATTTAGAAAATAATTAATTTTATGAAAAATGTGAAGTGGAGTTATTGAGAAAGTAAGTGTATAATTAACAAATTATAACGTTAAATTATAAAAAATGACACTTAAATAAAAACAAAAAAATATTCTAAAACGACACTTAATAGGGAACGGAGGGAGTAAATTTTAATGTATATTTCAGTTTGCTAAATTTTTTATATTTGTGTGTTTCATAACAGCTTATGTTTCTATAATAGCTTCTGTGTGAGTGGTTATACGTGAATCCGAAAATACATTTCTGAATGCACCCCATTTTTTTCAAAAAATGTTAAAGGTTTATTCGAGAGTATGTGTTAGTATACACCTTGATTTTACTAAAAAAAAACAGGGTGTATCTGAAATTACATCTCCGAAATATCTTTAGAGACAAGATTGAGCTTCTAAGGTCTATATTGGTCTAAAACTTATGTAAATATGGGTGTCCCTCATCTTGTTAGCACAAACACACACTAATGTCTCAATATGAATATCTTATTTTTGTCTACTTCAACGGCGAAAACCACCCTCTTAAATTTAGGTTCTTAGAGATTACTCATATTGTCGATCTAAAATCCATACTAGAGAATATGTACTCAGACAATCGAAGAGTTGTGAAGATATATTATCATCCTCCCTCGATTAACAAAGAAAAAATACATTTAAATAAATTTGAACTAAAGACGAATGAAGATTTAACTTATATGTAGAGTACATATCATCGTTACGAACCAAAAGGTTCGATCAAGGTGAATGTGAAGGTTACAAAATAGACCGAAGATATTCTAAAAATGTTAAAACATCATAAATCATCACTTGATGCTGAAATGTAATGTTAAATTTATATTAATGTTAGGTTTTTAATATATGTCATAACAATAATTGATGTTAATTTATGTTGATTTTTTTGCATCTATTTCGGTTTTTGTTTCTAGTTAGCACATGTAGTATTTTGGAAATACACTTCTATATTTTCCTAAAGTTTTGGTGCGTGGGAAATGTAATTCCATATTTCAAAAACATTTTGAATTTTTCACAAAAATGCGAGAGCACCACTAAAGATGGAAAAAGTAATGCCCAAATTTTTCTTATGAATAAGGTCAGATCAGATGGAATATAAACATACAAATGGCTAATAGATTCCTAAATCCAGATTAGAAATAGGTCTTCAAGTTCCAAGTATAAGTTATGGACAATGGTCAATCGTTTAGCGAAATTAAAAGAGCATTATACTTACCTATTTCCTTTTTAAAAAAGAAACATGGGTAAATAAATACAAAACATCTCGTTATAAAAAAATAGGTCAGTGATATCTACTCTAATCCTTTCTTCTGTAATAAGCATTGAAATGTGAATAAATTATGCTTTTGCCAAGATGCAAATTCACTCCTGTCTAAAGTTGGGAGTGTTGCAATTTCCAGCCATGATTTGTGCAAGTATTCCTAATAAAATCACACCGCGGTCAGACAAAAATTCTTCAATCCATGGCATGGTGGAAATTGATCAACTGCCAAGGAGGAACCTCACTCCAACTTTACTCGCTTAGAATTGGCTTCTCTCAACCATTCAATGCACTCTTCTGCATTTCCAGATGGATAGGCAAGTTGCCAAGCCATTGTTTTATCCAGCTGCAAGTGAAAATTAAACAGAATATGAAAACCTTAAAATTTGAAGGCAGTTTTGAACACAACTGAGAGAGATAAAGCAGTACGCAAAATGACTTACCCACTCCTTAACTTGCGGTCCTCCTTTAAGTTGTAGAACATTCATAATATCTTTGCCGTTGATCAATGGCTTTACGTCCCATACTTTCTCAAGGCCTGTTTATCCACCAAAACATGTTAATTAAAAATTTATTTAGAGGCCAAACAACAGACTTGAAATCATCAGCAAACAGTAAAACACATCAATAATTGTACTCCATGATAAACAATTACTTTTTTTTTTTTTTGCAAAACATCCCAAACCAAAGGAATGAGAAGGAAAAACAGAATCATAAGCTAAACACATTGACTAAGTTAAGATTCGACATAAAACAACGTTGTTGACATGAATAAGGCCAACAACTATTAGATGAAGATTTGAGAAACTGCTACAGACAAATAACTACTATAAAAGCCTCACCTAATTTGGTTATAGAATTTTCCACGGCATTAAATAGATCTCTTCGCTTTTCCAACTGCGAGTGCTCATCCTCAGAGTCACTAATGTCAATGGGATGTAATAAAATGGATATCAACAGTGCAACTCGCCAAAAATCTTTAAGATCTCTCAAGAGAAACCCTAAATCAATAAAATATAAAATATCAGTGGTATCAAAAACAATCATAATGCACACGAGCTAAGCAAATTCTACTGGAAACAGATACAGAAGAGCAGGTATCATATCAGAGTCGTCAGAAAAATGTGTGCAGCTTGTGGCTACTTTCCACAAGAATTAGAAAGCCTACAAATTAATTGAAACGACAGCATAAAGAATCATGATAAACTACATGTCTATAGCACAATATGTCAATATGAAAATAGTATAACTGGAAAGAAAGGTCAACAATAGTTTAACTACGAGAAAAGGCAAAATGCTGATATAATAGCAAGAACACTTCACCTGTTATTACCCGGGCTCTTGAAGAGGCAGGGACATCAATCAAGTCTCTCATCCAATCAAGATCAGCAGCTTGAATATCCTCACCAGATGCAAGATAAGGAATCAACGACAAGAATTTATATGATGATCGGTGCAAGTCAAGCACCTGGATTTTTACAATAAACAGCATAAAATATCAACCAAAGTAATGACAAAATTATCAACATTCTGCATGTTATAATTTATCTGTTCAGATTATATTGAGGCTCAAAGGAAACTAACCGTTTCTGCATCCTTAGCTTTTCGCTTGAGGGATTCACGAATGATACGATTGACAACAGGAATCTAAAATTCAGAATAACATATTAGGTAGTTGAACCAGCGAGTCTTTAGACATAATAACCACAATATTACACAGGGCACGCTCTCTATGCCTAGGGTGCAATTGAGCCAAGAGTCCAAGACAACAATATAACTGAATGGGAAAAAGAGGTGTCAGTGAAGCAAAAATTTTCTATTTGATTACATTAGCTTTCTTCTTTCAGTTTAAAATTCAAAAACTAAATAGAAATTGACTGAAAACTTTGCATCATATCTAATCAATCTAAAATGTTCCCTATATGTAGGTAGAATGGGGAATGATGGGGTTTTTGTGGGTAATTTGAAATGACAAATTTTTCTTTGCCTTTACCATTCAGTATAATAAAGAAAAACCGCTTTCAAAAAAGTACTCTCTATATAATATCCCAAGTAAACCATTAATAAAGTATAATACTACTTAATACATATTTCTAGGATCTCGTTCACTAAATCACATGCATTAAGAAAGTTGGTAGTAATACTAAATTTGTTGACAATTAGTATTGTGTTAGAACTTGTATCTATATTTAATAGAACGCGCTGAATTTACAATAATATTATTGATGAAATACTCTTGAAACAATGTTCGAAAGCTAGAAAAGTTACCAACAATGACAGGGATTCTAGAGCATGTCTCCTCCCTAACCAATCAGATCTTAATAATTATACACGTGATTTCTACACTGCTATTTATAATTACACATCTCCGGTCTTAAGCTCACTTGTATTAATGATTTTTTTTCTAGAATAGATCCTCGCGATAGGAGGCTTACTTCTAACATATTGTTTACCAAGATTACAATTCATAAGAGAGAATTAATTAATCCTCCTAATTCACGAGTGTTTTTTAATGGGGTTCAATAAAAATGGACAAAAAAATTCTCAAAATTGTTCTATATTTAGGGACGGAAGTAGTAAATGATAAAATAAACAAAAAATATAGTTGTTTTTGTTATGAATTTGATAATTACGAAATAAAGTAAGACATATTATAGAGTTGGCTTGCAAGATTTCTACGACATAATATAATATATGGTGTTCAACCTTCGATCCATAGTTTAATTATCGTATGATATAAAACTTTAACTCAATGTAAGTAAGCTTTGAGTTGAACCAAGTTGTCACGACTAATATTCTCAAATAACTATATTCAATTTTCATCCCTAGTAATGTCACATGATAGTCTAACGATGTGGATTCAAGTTTCTATGCATCTAACATGAAAAAAAATTCCTTGCTACCAACCTCAAGAAACTCAAGTTGAAAATCTAAACATATAAAACATTGTGCTAGATGTTCCACTTCCAAGCTCAAAGATCAAACTTAATGCACATGCACATTAATATTGTAAAAAAATAAATAGTAATACATAGAAAAAAGTGGTGTGTACCTTCTTAGCCTTCTTTTCACTATAAGTGGTTTTTCTGAGTGGTAGAAATAAAGCAGTGTAAAGTGTGAGCCTTCTTTGTTCAGCCTATATGCATAAAAATTGTGTATCAGCCAGCAAATAATAGTCAAACACTATAGTGGCACAATTAATGTAGAAAATAAATATTTAGTAAAAAGGAAACCTTCATTACTTACTGTAAAGGTTGAGTCTCCAAGTAAATGGATAAGGTTTGATGCATTATCCATGTAAGAAATGCAAAGCCTGGATAAAGTGAGAGAATTACTTGGTTAGCATGACCCACAAATTATGTGTATCTCTATACAAGAGAAAAGTCAAACACAAAATGAAGTACAAAACAAGATAAGGAAAGGAAAAAACAGAGAATTGATGCTCTGTACAATATCAGATTGATAAGAGGTATTCATGGCACAGATATAAACCCAATGCCAAGACCCGCTTTATACGAATGATTAAGGCAACTATATACTATAAGCGTGACTCTTACTGTGTTTAGAAGATGTGAAGGCGATTATTCATTAATAATGAGATTCACAGTCATTATGCACCTTTCAACATATTAGAAACAAAACACTTATAAAGTTACCCACAACATATACCTTTCACATCCATCTGAAATGACAGGTTCATACTCAGCAGGAAGAGTAAAGACAGTCCAGAATAGTGTCAGCTCACAAATATAAGTCATTGCTTTGACAGGATGATTTCCAGATATCATTAGATCAACCTACATACAAAGACATAAGCATAAGAACTTAAATGGCTAAATTTTAAGTACAACCAGTGTGAGCAAATTTGTCATAAATCACGCCTAAGTCTGAATGAAGTTATCCATAGGGAAGAAAGGGAAGAATTATAATGCACCTCAGTCCCAATGCGCTCTCTGCTAATTTTAGCAGCTAGAGCATTTTTCACGTCATCACATGCTGCAGCTTCTTTCAGATCTTCATCTAGAGCAAAATCAAATCTAGCACCTAAAAGTAATAAATTGCATCTCGTCAATATAGCAGGAAAATAAGTTCAAACTTCGCGTAAAGCATAAGACAAAAGGTTCATAGCGTATACAAAAATACAGAAGTCGTGAAAAAGTAAACTACCAAATCGAATGGCTCGAAGAACTCGTAATGGATCATCAAGAAAGGTGGCTTTTGGAGGTAAAGGGGTTACTATCTTTCCAGACTTAAGGTCCGAAATTCCTGCAGAGAACCAAAGAAGTTATTAGATGAACAAACAAGTAGCTCTTAAAATACTTGTTTAGGTAATAACATCCACTCTGACCTCTTTTAGTGAAATCTTCAACTACGTCAGTGTTGATATTATAGAATAAGCTGTCACACAAATAAATCGTTTTAAGAAACTATCATCTAAAATATGAAAAAACAATGTGAATATTAAAGCACACTAAGTCAACAAGTACAATAAAAAAGGCACTGTCCATTTTGGCAAGGTGAACTGCTGCCTGATTAGACAACACTAAGGTGTCCTATAAATCATTCTTAATGGTTTGACCTATAGTTTTCTAAGTCTCCCTAATAATTAAACTAATCTCCATAGACCATCAGTTCTACTTGGGGCTTCAACAAGCATTCTCTTCTCGTGCCTCAATCACGTAAGATGAGATCCTGCCATCTTTTCCATAATAGGTGCTACCCCAACTTTTTCTCCCAAACCAGCATATTTCTTATTTGTATCGCTTCATGAACATAAACACTTATAGTGTTAAGCACAGTCATGGTTAACTTCACCTAGTTTAGCACTTCTTTCTCTATTTTATGTAACAACACTTTAAATTAAAGTACAGAAGGATACCTGTTAATTGTTAAATCCCTCCTATATGCATCCTCTTCAGCTGTGCCAAACGTTTGCTGTTAGACATGAAGTAAACTTAATTCTGTAGAATTGACTAGCATATAGGAAAGTCAAGCCAAATGGTAGCGAGAATACGTGTTCATCTTTGAATAATTAAACTTCTTCGTTCTTAAGCGTGTAATTAAATTTTGTAAAGAAGAACATGTAATTAAATATAAGAAAGAATACAGGTTATATTTGAAGAAAACCATTAATTATCTTATATGACCAAAATGAATCAAAAAAACAAGCTACCTAATAAAAGGAGATAGGGTAAATATATACCTTAGAAGGAATGCGGCTATTCTCAGCATATTCTTCACTCCTTAGGTTGACAAAATCAATCCACATATCAAACAATCGCATCCTGGCTGTTTCCAAATGTTTGGACTGGTCAGGGTTGCTGCAAAAATGCATAATTAGACAAAGTTCAACAAAAAGAATGTAAAAAATGCAGTCAAACATAAAATATATGAATATGATTTCCAGTTGCAAAGTTTTTGTGATAAGAATTATAAGAATTATCAACAACAACAACCAAGTCTTATCCCACTAAGTGGGGTCGGCTACATAGATCAACTTTTGCCATAATATTCTATCCAGGACCATGTTTCTATCCAAATTGTTAATCTTAAGATCTTTCTCGATAACTTCTCTTATAGTTTTTCTAGGTCTTCCTCTACTTCTAGTCGTTTGATTTCTCTCCATTTGATCTACTCTCCTTACACAGAATCTACAGGTCTTCTCTCTACACGCCCACACCATCTAAGTCTATTTTCCACCATCTTTTCTACTATAGGTGTTACCCCAACAGTCTCTAATATTGTCAATTATAAGAATTATCACCATAACATAACAAAAATATCATGGATTTATCAAAAGAATAACTTTATTTCATCCGTGCTCTACATTGATAAGACTTATAACATTACTGTAAAACAAACTTCAAAAACCCAAGAACAGTGAGTATACGTGTGCTAGTTCATTAACCGCAGGCTGTTGTTACAAATTGGATATACTCATTTCTAACTTACAATCCAGTCAAACTCAACAATTCTCATCAAATTCAAAATTTGAAGATTAAGTTCAACTTATAGATTTTAATGTTATACTCCCTTCCTTATTTATTTGTAATGGATATCAGAACATGAAGTATCTACCTTCTATAGTATTTTGCTAGGACAAGTAAAATAGGCCAAATTGACAAATTACAACATGAGAAAGAGTAAACAACAATACCTCTCAATAACACAAACACCCTGCGCGTCTTCCCCAATGGTCAGCAAGTACTCCCTAACCTTATCCACAAACTCAGTACCCATCATATCATCAAGCGCAATATCAATGTCATAGCAATCTTTTCCCAAAAGCTGCAGCACATAATCAAAACGAAAAATGAAGCAGTGAACAATAATTTAGGGCTAGTAATGATTCGAAGAATTGGAGTGTATGTGCAAACCTTGTCGCGAACCCAGCCGCCGGCGACTCGGAGTTGAGTTTGGAGTTGGAAATGGGTGAGAGTGGCGAGAAGTCGGTTAAAGATGTTCTTCTCGACGGTGGTGAGGTCGATTGTGTCGCGAACTTGGTGAGTCGACATTGGTGCGCATGTAGAGTTGTGAAACGACGGCGTAATGGTTGTCAGTAGGGTTTTGGCGGGACGGCGAAAGTGAAGTGGAAGAGTAACAGTTGGTGTGAATGGGAAGGAACTTGGGGTGAGTCTGGGAATTGCGAGAAGGGAAGTTTTTAGAATGAGTCTCATGGGTTTTGTTTTTATTTATTGCGTTGCATTTGCGTGACCGTTGTTGAATGAGAGTATTGAAGTTGGGTCGTGGTTTGTGGAAATGGAGAGTACCATGATATGGGTCGGGTTTCCAACTTCAAATAGACATCAACGGAGTTTTTTTTTTATATTAATTTTAAAACAAGGAATTCTTAGAACAAATAAGAGTAAATAGGTGTCAATTTACAAATGTATATTATGTATAGAGGGTTTCTTATTCTACCCCATTATTTTCCAACGCCCCATGCCAAATTCTAAAGATATCCTTAAAAATTAAAAATATATTTTCAGTTTGCATCATGATAGACATGAATGTTAGAAGAGTTGGGAATTAATCGAAAATATAACTACGATTTAGAATCGTAAATATATTTTCGGTTGGTGGAATAACTAAAAGGTGCGATGTTTCTTCCCCTCTCATTACAGTTTCAAAACAAAATCAACTAAAATTCTCTCAAAGTCATTTTCACCAAATCAACCACATTTGCAACCGAAGTTGTTAGAAATCATCAAGCATCAGTCTCTCAAGCATTCAACCACAGTCAATCAAGGAAAACCAACCACAATCAATCAAGTAAGTTGTTTTTGAAATTTTTAAAGTTTATGTAAAATCCACTCAAATGTGTGTTTTAGATTGGCAATGTCATTTTCATGATCAATGACTTTTTTGTGAGCATATTTGGGGGGCAAGGAAACCATTAACGTTCTTTTGTAATCGCAGCAGGAACCAAAAATGCATTTCCGATTTTATCAAGAACAAAACCGCAAGTGCATTTCCGATTTTTGTCTGTATCTGTTTTCAATTTTGTTTTGAACACCACTTCTTAAGTTAACATTTTTTTCATACTTCTACAGGAGCAATGATTGACCGAGCATCTCGAATGAGGCACGGCAGGGTTGCACAACATGCTTCTGTGCAAAGAGAAAGGAGTCAGGCAACCCAACCTCCTCTTGTCTTTAGACAGGTCGTACCGGATGCACCTCCTACAGCTTTCAGCATCTGGTGTTCCTGCTTCTACTCCTATTACCTCGTCCTCCCGTAGTAGGTGGGATTCTCCCGTTCATCTGTCTCCTCCCGCAGACGCACTTCTTCACTGAGTGCATTTGAGGCGGAAAAGACGTCTAGTTCTCAGGCGACACTAGATGCCCAGCCACAACCTCCATCACAGCCTCAGTCCCAAACGACACCGGAGGCGACTCCTCAATCACCCAGGCACCTGTTCATATATCGACCACCGTGTGTGTTGAATGCAGTATAGGGCAAGCAACTAAAAAGATTTGGAAATATTGATCTAGGAATTATCGTCCTCAGAGATGGAGAGATGTCATTCGACAGTTTCTATGATTTCAAACTTTGGATTGAATGAGCAAAAAGTAAACAAAGATATAGACAGTAAAAGAATAAACACATTCTTAGAAGAGAAATAACTTATCAGGAATGTAAATATATTCACACTTCAGAAACATACACTTACCAACCCGTTATACTCAACCTACGATACTCATCTATGTCATCACGTATCTCTCACATAAGCGTCCATCTATGGAGCACAAACGAGATCATCTCACAACTAAGGTTATCTCTAACGCGAAGTCGCGAGAACATCTGTATTCTCGCGTCGGCGATCTCTCGCGCGCCGCTCAAACACGAAAGCATTAAGTACAGATACAAACAGTGAATGCTAGCTCTAAATCTATCTCTAGAGTTCAGAACCAACAGATTATCATCCTAGATAAGGATTCAAGAAGTTTATCTCTAAAGCACCCCAAATCCCCAGCATAGAGCAAAAATCCAGGATAATATCAACACAGATATGTAAAGCAAGTTAAATATAACATTATAATCGGTAAATATACATAAGATTCAAGTAAATATACAAACAAAACCCAACCAAAGAGAAATACACAAAGAAGATGAGAAATGAACTGAAAATCTCCCGGTTTGTCAGCTCCGTTCGACGCTCAATCCACCCCCAATCATCCAAATGCAACCTCCGAAGTTGTTTTCTAAGCTAATTTATCCAAAGAATGAAGGTTTGATGATTTGGGAACAATTACCCCAAAACATAACCTAAAAATTGTGTTTTTGGCCCCTTTTAACGAGTTGCTGTCTCAGCAGGTCCGCTTAGCGGCGGGATCCCGCTTAGCGGCTGACAGCAAAAGTGAATTTTTGTTTTCGCCGTAACTTGAGAACCGTAACTCCGAATTGCGCCCGGTTCGAAGCGTTGGAAAGCTTATTCAATGCTCTATCCAATAATGAATGAATAGAAACCAAAATGATGATTTTGGTCATCCTTATTTTGAGCCTATGGAAGTCCGCTTGACGGTGGCTAAGCAGGCTTGCACCAAAACTGCGAAATCGAAGTCGTGCCTTTGACACTTTATTCCTCAAGGCTCCAATAAGAATGAATACCTATAAAAACAAAGGAAAAACTATTAAACGATATATAAAACATATGAAAACTAAATAATGTGAATATATACACAAAAGTGGGGATTTTATTACAAAAACGGAATGAATAGAATCGATAAGTGCCACAATTATATACTCAAAATAACAACATTTTGGCACTTATCAGTGTGACGATACTATTTAACGATTTTGCATTGTTTACGAGTTGGTTAACCTGCGGGATTCGCAAGACGAGTGCTTATATGTCAAGAGCGGGTGATTCGTCAATTCGGGTTCACCTAGACCATTTCCTAGGATCCTATTGCATCTGATCCTTTGACGGTTACATGATATGGTTCTTCTGGCTGTCCCATCCAAACATGGTACTATATGCTCCTGGGAACCCACTGAGGCCAATTCATCAGGAGATTCTAGAGGAGGAGCAGGCTAGGGCAGATCATGCCACTGATGAGTAGCCTAGGTGGCGTCGTATCATGGAGATTGCGTCAAATGGTATTGGTAGAGGTATGTTTCCTGATGGATCTAATCTTAGAGGTGTTCTGGATGCCATCATGGAGGAGGCTCAGGAGGCTTTGTTTTAAAGTAGGCAGTTGAGGGACACCTCGAGGGTGATTGGGCAACTCATCATTCGTCATACCTAGTAGTATTTGATGAGGTATTTGTATTTGTATTCTAATTTTTTATTATTGTATTTGGATTACATTTTTGGGTTATCCCTTTTTGGGATGTGTACTACTCTTTATCTCTCTCTCTCTCTCTCTCTCTCTCTCTCTCTCTCTCTATATATATATATATATATATATATATATATATATATATATAAATATATATATATACATATATACACACACATATATATCTGTGTGTGTGTGCGCGCGCGCGTTTTTGTTCCAATTGTCTTGGTTGTATGAATTGTACATGCTTTTGTATTTAATGCGAAACAACGAGAAAAACAGTTATATTTCTCCGCCTAAAATTTTTCTGCTAATGGCAACATTAAAACTGGAAATATATTGTCGGTTTACAACCACAAATATACTTCTATTTTACAATCATTTTTAACCAAAAAGGTGCGCACATAAATATACTTCCGTTTTCAGAGGGGCATTTTAGGAATTACATAGGGTCTTTCTTTTGGGTATGGGGTGGAATAAGAAATTCCCTATGTTTATAAGAGGGAAATGCTCTATCCATCTTACATAACCGTATCACACCCTTGAAAATTTGAAATTATCTTTTAAGTGTTGACAAATGCATCTTTGGGTGCATTCAAAATCACATCAATCTTCTCTTTTTATAAGTTTTATTTCAATTTTAAAAAATATAGTTCGAAGATGCATCTCCATATACTGTTTGGGTGTATCCAGAGATGCATCTTTGAATTACCCCCATCATTCATTTTTTGGAATTTTGTTATTCACGCAATTGATTTCAATAACATCTTAGTGACATTTTTGGAAATGCATCTCCGAAAGTGCTCAGTGAGAAAGTTGATAAAACACCACCTTGCATGAGCTTCTTCTTCATGCTAAAAGAAGAAACCATTGAAAACCCCTTGAAAAAAAGCTCATTCTTGTTGGGACAATTAGGGTTTTCAAGAAAGATGAGAAAAGAAGAGGAGAGAAAAGAGAGAAAAACTATAAAGTGAATTTATGAAAAACGGGATCCCTATTAAGTGAGTTATTATTTACATTAATATAGGCAACTAAAGGTCAGCCCGAGAACTATACAAATTGACCCAAGACCAAAACTTACAAAGCTACAAGTTACACTTTGACATAACAATTGTATGTTGTATTTGACTATGTCAAATACAGCAGACTCCTACTACTTTGTCTAGTTACATCAATATAGTCGAATACCATCTTTTGGCATAACATTGAATTACAACTTTTAACACACCTCTTAATTCACGTTCTTGAGAATTTTCATTGTGATGCTTCTCATCAACTCGTCGAAGCTGACTTTCTTCAAAGGTTTAGTGAGTGTATCAACTAGTTGTCATTATGTCTTGCAATGCTCAAATTCAAGCTTTCCTTTCTTTACTTGATCCCTAAGAAAATGAAACATCTTTTCTATGTATTTACTTCGACCATAACACATATGATGATTGCCCAGGTCGATAGTTGACTTGTTATCGACAAACAACTTCATTTTCCCAGGTTCCTTGATCTTTAACTCTTCTAGCAACGTCTTTATCCATGTTGCTTGACATGATGCATATGATGCAACTACGTACTCAGCTTCACATGATGACAAAGCCACAATGCTTTGCTTCCTTGAGCTCCAAGAGATTGGAGCGCCTTCGATCATGAATATTAGCTCGCAATACTCTTCTTCTCGTCTTGGTTTCCACTAAAAAATGAATTAGTGTAGCCATATACCTCTGCATTTATGTTGGTTTCCTATTGTCTTGACATCAACACACCATGATCATTAGTCCCTTTGATGTATCTCAACACTCTTTTCACTATTATGAGATGACATTCTTTGGATTTCTCCATGGCAGGTATCTGACCTAGTATTGCAAAAGTACCATAAGGATCCAATGATTTGTTTTTATAGTGTCGCACTTATGAACTCATCATATGTCTCCTTCCTCAACTCTGCTCCAGTTTCTAATGGCGTGGCAGCTGCATTGTTGTTGCTCATCTTGAACTTTTTCAAGATATCTTAGGCATACTTCTTCTGGTGCAAGAACACTCTTTCACCTGTGTCTTTGAACTTTATCCCTGAGATATATGATAAGTTCCCTAAGTCAAACATTTTAAACTCTTGCATCGACTTCGACTTAACTTTCCTTATCCCAACTTCATCTGCACTTATAATCAGCAAATCATCGATATACATGCATAAAATGATTTGACTGACCCTATCAGCATTATTGGCATATACTTCAATATGTTTAGAGACATACTTTGTAAAACATGCTCCAATCATAAAGTTATCTATTATCTTGTTCAAATCTCTTGGGGCCTGCTTCAAGCCATAGAGAGTATTCCTCAATTAGTACACCTTTGACTCGTGCCCTTTGATTTTGATCCAAGTGGTTGACTGACATAGGCTTCTTTTCCAAAGGTCCATTCAGAAATGTTGGTTTTATATTTGAATGATGTACACTCTTTGTATGTTGTTGTCAAAAAAACAATCATGATTGTCTCTAACCTTGCAACAGGTGCATAGACTTCATCGAAATCAATACCAATATTTTGTAGAAAGACTCTCGCCACTAGTGTGTTCTTATATCTGGCAATCTCACCATTTGGCATTCGTTTAAGCTCGTAGACCCACTTGCTAGCTCTTTCGACAAGCTCCCAAGTCTTATTCTTCTCGATTTCCCCGAGTTTTTCTTTCACGGCTTTACACCATCTCAAATCATTCATGTCTTGATCCAAATTAATTGGTTTTGCTTTAGAAATCACCATCATTACTTATATTAAGTCACCATTTGCATCGACTGCTTGATTTGGAAATATCTCATATCCAGCTAGCTATGTCGACTCAGTTCTCATTCTAAATGACCCTATGACATTCTAATTGGAAATCTCTTAATTTTGCTGATTTTCTTCTTCAAATAGAATTGTGACTGCATCATATTCATGTTGAACTGACTCCTTAGTCAAGTTCCACCAATTGCTCCCGTTTACCAAAATATATCGATAGATCACTAATTTATCACCATCAGGCGAATACAATTTGTATGCACCATTAGAATGATAACCTATTAGCACCATGGTCGGACTTTGATCATTTAGATTCTTCCGGAATTACTCAGGTACATGCCTGAAGCATATTGATCCAAATCTTCTAAGATGCCTATCATTCGGCTTCGACCCTGTCCAAGCCTCATCAGGTGTCATGTCAACCAGCTTCTTCATTGGACATCTATTTAGTATGTAAGCTGCTGTCTAAACTGCCTATCCCTAAAATCTCTTTGACATTTCTTTAGCTTTCAACATACTTATGGTCATGTTCAGTATACTTCGATATTTCCTCTCATATATACTATTATGCTGAGGAGTATAGACTATAATGACCTCATGCTCTATACCTTTCTCATTATAGAACTTAGCAAATTCTTTATAGAAGTATTCACCACCACCATCAATTCTTAGTTTCTTTAACTTGCATCCACTTTATTTCTCGACATGCAATTTAAGCTTCTTGAACCGTGTGAATAACTCACTTTTCTTTTCAATAATATAAATCTACATATATCTGGTGAATTCATCTATGAAAGTTAGAAAGTAACAATTACCTAAATTCGACCTAACTTCTAAAAGTCCATATATGTCAGAATGAACAAGCTATAGCTTTTCTTTCGGCTTTATAGGTAAGTCATGCTTAAATGATTTTCTAGCTTGTTTTGCTTTACGACATTCCTCACGCACCTGAGTTGGTTACTTTACCTGAGGTAAACCATACACCATCTTCTATAGTCGAAGCAAAACATTAATGATCAACCTGTTGATCTCTACTTTGAAGGTCTTGTTGTATGTTAATGTTGCTTTCAGAGTCAACCTTCCCCTACCATCAAGCACCTTTATTTGATCATTTTCTAGCTTCATGTTGTATCATTTTGCAAGTAATTGATCCACGCTTATCAAATTACTTGTCATCAAAGGTACATGTAATACATCAGTGATGCTCTCTTTTCGACCATCCTCTCAAACTACAAATATGTCTCTTTTTCCACCTGATGTGATGTGTCTACCACCTTCTTAACTGATTCATCTAACTTGGTGAACCAGATTTTATTACTAGTCATATAGTTGTTGCATCCTAAATCCAGGTACCACATGTGGATTTCCATAGTGTTCGATTGAGTGTTGGTCATAAGTAGCACATCATTAGAGTCATCATTTCCAGCATGTGCAAATTGCGCTTCATCGATATCTTTCGCTCGTGCTTCCTTATTTCTTCGACAGTCTTGGGCATAATGGCCAAATTCCTGACAATTGTAACATTGCACCTCTTTCATGTCAACTTTCTTCCCAAAATACTGGTTACCCATGCCTTTCTTGGATGATTCAGGATGATTCTTTGAATTTTTACTTAACTTCTCATCACTAGCAAGATTATTTCCCTGCTTCGCCTTCTCTTTTCCAGATTTCTTGGTGAATCTTGCTTGTGGTGCCTGTTCAGACACCTTCTCCCTTTTTCAGTTCCTCTGCTTCAGCGTCATTCCACGAGCCTCTATGAAAGCTTGAAGTTCTTCCTACTTCATCTCATCTAGGTTCTTGGACTCTTCAATGAACTCGAAGGTGTAACTTAATTTGCAATTAGATATCTCAAAACTTTCTGAATCTTCTGCAAATCGTTGATTGATTCACCACACACCTTCATCTTGTTCATCAATAACACCACGTGTGAACGATATTCCGAGACTAATTCATCTACCTTCATATGAGTCATCTCAAATTTCTTTCTCAACGTCTGCAACTTCATCCTTTTTAGTTTTTCATCTTCGTCGTATAAGCTTTTTAACTTGTCCCACACATTTTTATCCATTTCTTCTTCAATAATTTTCTCGAACACGTTATGATCCACACAATGGTGAATCAAGAACAAAGCTTTTCCATTTTTCTTCCCTTTATCCTTGTGCGCAACCTTCTTCTTATCATCCGCATTCGCTTCCAATGCTGATACCCCATCGTTCACGATTTCAGACTCATCTTGAAATCTGAAGACGACATTCATCTCCATAACTCACTATTCATAGTTCTAACCTTTGAAAATTGTTAGGTTCGCTTAAAATTGTGTTGATGTTGTTGTTTTGTTTCCCTTTATAGATTCTCTATGAATCGCAACCCGAGCTCCTTGATACAATTTGTTGGGACAATTAGGATTTTCAAGAAAGATGAGAGTAGAAGAAGAAGAAGAAGAGAGAAAAACTATAAACTGAATTTGTGAAAAATGAAATCCTTATTGAGTGAGTTGTTATTTACATAATACTATGCCCTTTATATGGGCAACTAAAGCCCAAACTCAACTATACAAATTGACCAAAGCCTAAAACATACAAAGTGTAAAATACAATGCTACAAGTTACACTTCGACATAACAACTATATGTTGTATTCCAACTGACTCCCACTACTTTGACTGGCTACATCAATACAATTGAATAATATCTTTCGACAAAACATTGAATTATAACTTCTAACAATTCTCAATCATCTTTTCACACCAAAACATCATTATTGTATTTCATCACTTCAAAGGGAGCAAAATAAGCTGGAATTGCATGTATAAATCATTCTTTTCATCCTTTATTCTTTGCATTAATCCAAGTTTGAAGCTGAAAAATGAACGTTGAGTCCGAAGATGCACCTCCGGAGGAAGTTTGGTGTGATCTGGATGTGCATCTTCGAAGTGTCCTGATAATTTGAATTTTACACTATTTTCTGTTATTTGAGGTGATAATTATGGTGCACCCAAATGAGTTTCCTAAAGCTATTGTGAGTGTGGATGTTAAATCATTCGAAGTGAAGCATGATGAAAAACATGATAATGCGAATGATGATGTTCAATTGGGTGAAGCGAATGATAATGTTAAACTGGATGTTAGACTGACCATTGTAGATGTAGATGTTCGTGCATAATTTACAAATAAAGAAGTATATTTTGTTACAATGGGTCCGTAGTATGGTCGGAAAATTGGAGTTTGGCGTTGTAATTGGAAGGTCCGGCAATGGTTCAGATAAAAGACAAACATTTGTAACAATGGCACGCGAAAGAAATGGCACGTACCAACCAAAGATTAGGAATTTGAAATGAGATGATACGAGATTGAAGAAATGTGAGTGTTTGTTTAAATTGTGCGGATACCATATGGAGGATGAGACATGGAAATTTAATGTGATTTTTGGTATGCATAATCATGGATTGGATGACAAGCTAGCTAGTCTTCCCATTGTATGTCACCTTGTTTCGGAGGAGAGTGCACCCCTCTTGAAGATCTGAAGTACATACTGCATAATCTCCTACCATACGACGACAATTGAAAAATTGTGAATGTCGAGTAATGTTTGTAGTTTGTTTACAACAAAAGGAAGATTAAGTTCAGCAACTTTGAGCTGAAGACAAGTACATATTTAAGGACTGTGTGGAATACTTTTTATTATAAGTTGTTTTGGACTTTTCACACATATTAAGAAAAATAACAATTGTTGTAAGAAAATAAAATGATGAAGGTTTTTACAAAATTATCCTTCATTAGTGGAAGATAAATTTACATAATTGAAAAGAGAGAAAATAATAAATATTTAAGAATATAATAAAAAAATATCATTAATTATTCATTGAAATTCTAATGCGACATATATTTTATTACAATTTTTTTAAAATGATTTATAATAAAAAACAGAGCAAATATTTATTAATTTTTTAAATGTTTTGAAGATTTTTGAATATGTTGATGGCTTGATGCACTAATGCCTTCATTCAGTCAACAGTGAAGTCAAGGGTCTAGAAGTTGTTTGATTTTAATTCGATGATCAGAAAAATAGATTTTCTAAATTTCTAAAATATCAAATTTAAACCAAGACCGTTAGATGATAATCAAACATTTACAACTGCGTCACCGCGTGATTGTGGGGTGGGGTGTTCCGACTGCAGCAAATCTTTGAAGTTGAAAAACATAAAGAGCGAACTTTGAAGTTGAAAAACCTTTATCCACTCTCTTCGCGCTTCATTCTCAATTTCAATAATTTTCTACTTCCACTATCTCAATTCATTTTCAACTTCACCATTTCCTCCACACTCTCCATTCTCATCATTTTAACTAAATCAAAAATCGCAAATCGATTTATCAAAAACTAAAAATCTCAAGTTAACACATCAATTCTCTCTGCTCCTATAAACCCTAACATCAATGGAAGGAAACTCTGATAATGATGGTGGCCGCATCAACTTAACAAATCTTGCACCGGTCCCACCGGAACAATCCGGCGAAGGTTTACCTTACGCACCGGAAAACTTCCCCAATCCCGGCGACATTTGGCGCTGGAAAGCAGGCAAGAGAATTTCGTCTAACGGTAACTATCGGGACCGGTATCTTTATCTTCCTCGTCGTCTTGCTGCCTCTTACCGCGGTGGTGGATTTCCAAGCAAGCTCGCGGCTGAACGCTACGTCAAAGAATCGTTCCCTCGTGTTAATATCGCTGATTTCTTCGCTTCCTTCAGCTGGAGCATTCCTTCTGGTCTACCTGGTCCGTCTCTTTGCTCTCTTCTGATCTTGCTTTTCTTCCTAATGATTCATTATGATGCTGGATTTTAAAAGCGGTTCTTACCGCGAAAACAGGCGGGTCAAAACGGACTATACATATCTGAGACGATATTCACAGTTTTTATGATAAAGAACAAATTTAGGTTTAATTCACACCGCCATGACTATAATGAGTATCACAACAACACCTGTACTATCTGAAATCACGAAAACCTAAGGCTATTTTTGGATACAATAAAAAGAACGGAGCGGAATGGAGCGGAGCGGGATAGAATAGAGCGGAACGTAGTGGAATGGAATAAATACGTCATTCCATTGTTTGGATACATCATGATGGAATAGAGTAATTTTTTCGTTCCGCCCAAATCGGAGGGTACGAAAAATGGTGGAAAGTGATGGAATGGGATGGAATGCATTCCATCCGATACCACTCCATTCCATCCGATACCACTCCATTCCATCCATTTTTAATCGATCCAAACGATGGAACATAAACTTATTCCATTTCATTCCGCTCAATTCCATCCTATTCCATCAATCCAAACATACCCTTACGCTACCGGAACCGTATTTTAAAACCTAATAATTTGATCACGTGATTCTGAAAATGAAATGTGTTGCCATTTGTGATATAAGAGATAGCAAATATTAATCTCGCAAATTGCGTCACTGATTGTATAATTTGTATTTAGATTTATTTTCTGAGATCAAAATCAAGCCAGTTGCAGGTCGCAAGTTGCAACTTACAAGTTAATTCTCTCGTGTGGTTGTGTTCTAACTATCTTTTAATGAAATTAAAAAAAATAATCTTGTTTTTGAGATGTGTCTTCTGATCGGGGTGCCCTTTCACTTATACAGTGTATTTTTGAACAAAATCACTCAGAGTTGCAGACACAGAAGATGAGGGGACTCGTCGTGGCAGACTTCTCTGAATTGATCAGAACTGCGTCTAGAAACAAGATACATCTTCTTGAGTATGTTTAAAGAAATAAAGACAAAATGCGTTGAAAACACACTCGTCTGGTTTTGTAAGAACAGTAGACAAACCAAAAAGTAGTATGATGCTTAGAAAACCCTTCTGAATTTATATATGTTAATTGACAAGTTATACAACGGGCTTTTGAAAGTTTGAGCAGTAAAAGCTCATTTTTACTTACGTTAGTTACTAGCATTTTGAAAACTCGTAGTTATTATAAGATCATTGTAACATTTTCTTTTCTGAGTAGTTCTTATTGAAATGTAACTAAAACGAGCCATAGGTTATTTAGAAAACTGCCTGCTAAACTGCAGGATGTATGCCAACTTGCTCACAATTCTAGTTCATTGCATAGTAAAACAGTTGTCTCCATTTAGGACTTTCTAAGACTCTTTTGTGTTGCATCTTTTTTGTTTTGTTTTGTAAATTTCCTCCTACTTGTTGTAATGCTTTTCTGCACCTTTAGATGATTATAGTGCTACATAACATTCAAGGTTGTTCTGCATTGTAGGCAATATGAATCCTGTAGCTGATGGGGGTCTTCGTCAGTTAGAATTAAAACAGCAGCCAGAATCTGATTTTGACATTGGTGGATGCAAAGCTGGGAATAAGACCTGCAGCAGTTTAATTTTGGAAGAAGAAAAAGAAAACTCATCAGTGACACCATGTGATATCTGCTGCGTCGAACCTAAATTTTGCCGTGAATGTTGCTGCATTCTTTGTTACAAAACAGTTGATTCAGCTTATGGTGGCTATAGTTACATCATGTGCAAAGTAAAACTAGGCAATAATATTTGCGGCCATGTGTGTCATCTGGAATGCGCTCTTCGATCTTATTCGGCTGGCACTGTTGGAGGAACGATTGGATTGGATGCTGAGTATTTTTGTTGGCGCTGTGATGGGAGGACTGAACTGATTTCTCATGCAAATAAGCTTCTACAGACATGTGAAGCTATTGAAACAGACGGTGCTGATATTAAGGAGAAAATTCTAACGCTTGGTATTTGCCTCTTGCGTGGTTCAGAGAAAGTCGCTGCAAAGGAGCTTCTGAGTCTTATTGCATTGGCTTCGTTAAAGGTATTGTAAAATTAATTTAGTGATAGAAAAAATGCCTTTTCTTGATATTCCTCTATTAAACTTAGAAGACAATATCATGACGAATTTGGTCTTTTACCTCAGCTTAAACATGGGACTAATACTGAAGATAGCCTGAAAGCTGATGACAATTTTGCAGCTACTTCTTCAGGTAAATATTCTATTAATATTATTTGTTACTTTTGCACTGGTTATGTGCTTATGAAGGTGAGAAACTTTCCCTCTTCCACTTTAATGTAAAAATGCTGAAAAGAATACGACAACAGTTGAACATTTTGTTTATCAACAGGTTCTTCCGGTAACGGCACTGCTACCACTGATACAACAGATGATGAAGGTCCTTTAAAGAATTTCAATGTTCAAAAAGGAACAAAATCTTTTCATTATCAATCCGAGTTATTAAAACTTGATGCTGAGTTTGATAAAACTATGGAGGATCTTGAAAAATCACATAAGTATGAGTATAAGCTGGCAGAGGAAAGGCTTCATACACATAAGAAATATTTACTAAATATTTCTCAGCAACTGGATAAAGAGAAGTCTGAGTTAGCAAGCGAAACCAACTCATCTCGTTCAAGTGTCTTGCTTCAAACTGTCGAGAAAAGAAATGAACAGCTAAGGCAAGAACTGAAGAAATTTGAAGAAATGAAGAAGGTAGCTAATGGTTTTGGCAGCACATCCAAAGAAAGTTTAGAAAAGCACTTTGGCTTGTAAATTGCATTTTAAAATGAAAGGTTATAGAGATTACAGACAAGGGTTGAATAAATTACCTATGAGATATGTCATTGGTTTTACTGCCAAATAATAAGTAGGAACTAATTCCTACAAAAACAGCCTCAATTTATTTATTTTACTTGCAATAAAATATCTTTTGAGCCAAGTCCTTAGATGATTGAGCAACAAATCTTTGGGTTTTTGTTGTAGTTATAGTTTGTAATTTTTATTACTAAACTAGCTATTTTAATATATTTTACTAGTAATTGTGTCTTATCTTTTAGGTTGTTTTGATATGTGAAGAATGATGTTCCCTAGTGGTTATACAAAGATTTTGGTGTCTGATTATTTTTATTGTAGAAAGATTTATTAATTAGGTCCGTGATTTTATTTTATTATTTTGAAATAAAATAAAGTGTTTATTGTTAATTTATTTATTTTAATTGAAATAATACAGTATTGACACTCAATTCCACACCATCTTTATGTTAGCCCCGAAATTCAAATAGATTTTTTCACCTCAAGTTCGTAGTAAGTTTCAAAATGTGCATGTTGTAATTTTTTTTTACTTCCGTAAATCTTCTTTTAAATGCTAACATGGCAACTTTCTTTATCTCCTTGTTCATTTTCAAACTTAGGCCTTCATCTTCTTTTTCATTTCTAAAATTTAAAACTCTCAATTTTCATAACATCATCGTCCCTCATTTTCATCTCCAAACATGAAAATTCACAATCTTCCTAAAATAATCACCCTTAATCTTCAAAACTATTCCTACCTATTCGGTCGGATAATGTTCGATACTCATTTAAAGACATATTCTCAATAAACACTTTAACACCTATAACGGAGTTGTTTAATGTGGTGCCTCTAGCTGAAACATTCAATAATAAGTTTTGTTTTTTTTGAAGTGCTTTTGTGAACTATTGTACTTGCGCCAATTCTTCATGGTTATGTGAGAGACGGCGTCAAATCATGAATTTAGACATTTTTCATGTGTCGTGGAGAGATCCAGTCTCTCCTTGATCAAATCCAGTTATGTCAGTCATCTTATCTACTAACTTGATTATTGAATATAACCTTCCGAGAAACAATCTTCTTGATCAAATCCAGTTATGTCAGTCATCTTATCTACTAACTTGATTATTGAATATAACCTTCCGAGAAACAATCTTCTTGATCAAATCCAGTTATGTCAGTCATCTTATCTACTAACTTGATTATTGAATATAACCTTTCGAGAAACAATTTTTTGAGTTCCACCTAGATATTTATGGGTAAGGATCCTCTGACTTTTTAGAGGAAACTGCCCTCTAACTTTGTCACTATTTCTCTCTCTCACATTATGTTTCCCTCTCTTTTTCTACTCTTTCTCACTTCTCTCTCTATAAAATTTGCCTAAAGTTAGGTAAAGTTAGAGACTTGAAATGCAGAGAATCAATTTCTGATATTTATCGTTCTACTTGGTAGTAATTCTATCCAATCTTTTGTTAGAATATTACTGCCAGTGTGAGTAACTGGAGAAATAGTCCCACATTGGATAGGAATACGGTGACTTGAACATTTATAAGTGGAAGAACTCACTCGCCTATTATCTTAAGGTTTTGGGTGAATAAGTGGTGTGTCTCTCACAAAGGTGTCTAGTCCTACACTATGTACCAATGCTCCCTAGTGAAAAACTCTCCTAACAAATGATATCAAAGCCTTTGGTTTGAGAAAGGGACCGACTCATGCAAGGTGTCAACGGCGGGAACATTGTGGACTCACACTTGAGGGGGGTGTTAGAATAGTAATACAAGTGTGAGTAAGTGGAGAAATAGTCCTAGGGACTGACTCACTTGTATCGAAAAGCCCAGGAAGTGGTGTCTCGTTGCAAGGTGTCAACGGAGGTACAAGTGTGACCGTGTGAGGGGGAGCATTGTGTACTCACACTTGAGGGGGAGTGTTCGAATAGTAATGCAAGTGTGAGTAAGTGGAGAAATAGTCCCACATTGGATAGGACTGTGGTAACTTGAACATTTATAAGTGGGAGAATTCACTCACCTATCATCTTAAGCTTTTAGGTGGATAAGTGGTGTGTCTTTCACAAAGATGCCTAGTCCTACATTATATATCAATGTTCCCTAGTGAAAAACTCCCCCAACATCTTTAACTTGTCTTGTAAGCGTTAATGCAAACAAACAAATTCTCTTTTGACTTTCCCTTATTCCATTTGGATTGCAAAATGAACATGTCTATTTAAATCTTGCTAGATGCTCATAGGGATTTATTGGAATACTTCCATCAAATGGGACACCTCTCAAACTTGAAAGACATATTTTTTAATATCAATATCATGAATTCATCATTTGGAACCCGTAAGCTATCTCTCTGTCTGTTGTTTTTCGTCCAAAATCTCCTAAAGTTTGTCTACGAGGGTCGACCATTCTTTTCTATTCTTCTTTAGTTACACACATTTCTTTTCGAATTTCCCTTGGAGCTCTTTCAATTTCTGAATCAAAATGCAAATCTTCTGAACCTGCACCACGCATAAACTAACAAGCAGATACTTTCAATAGTCTTTAGGAAGAAAAAAAATTAAAACTAAAATTGAAATTAAAATAACATAATTTAAAAATTCCTAATATTAAGTACATTCGCCTATTATTTCCTTGTTGAAGTGATTAATATTTTTCAATAATGGCGCCATTTTTTTTGGTGTTAAATGCGTTGTTCAATTTCATTATAATCTCGTGCCAACAAAAATCACAAAGTGTGAATATATTTTATCATATCCAGATAAATTATCGTTAATTTAAAAAGACTGAGGAGATTTTACTTGTTATCAAATGAGACATAATCATAATAGAGGGTGTGTAGAGCGGGATTGATTGGTTTGTGTTATACCTACGAGAATAACTAAACAACTAATTGGTTGAGTTAGTCTATGGGTGAAACGATTAAGCTCTCCCTTCAAATCCTTTGTCCCTTTCTTGTGGTGTTTCCTTGCTTGAACTTGTAATGATCTATCTTTAATCACGAGTGTTTTAAAATAGTTACTAAAAATTTCATTGTCAAATAACCCCTCTTTGTTTTTACCATTACCCAAGTGATCCTAACATAATTGCAAAAAGGTTTATCACACGTAAAACATCTCATGTAGTAATTGAATATGCCTTATCTCTAACGATCATAAGCAATTCCACAATACTATTTGATTATAGTATGCAAATTTACGGCTAGTTCTCATTCCTACCTTGATCGTTTCTACCAACTTCGTATACAGAAGAAAATCATTAAGCATAACCAAAATTGAATAATTATAAGAGAAGATTCATTCATAGAGAACGAAACTTAGTAGATCACATGGTTTACATTATTGATGTAAATTCATATGGAGGAATCTAATCTTAGGGATCTAGCCATTTATCCTTAAGAGATTCACGACTACATAAAATTAAAATAAAATAATAAAATTATAATGATTGTGAATGATTCCCTAATGTTGAATCTTGTTTCTCACACTCCCTATCTATTTTAAGAATATACCTTTGTCTCATGAGAATTTGGAATGACTAAACACATTTAACATTATATAGAAAAAATCTTGATAATGCAAAGTCTCACTACTATTAACTCTAGACACGCCGTGATTAATTAATTTGTTGACTTGACAGTTTGACATCATAGAAATCACACCACTCCATATATGGTAAGCAACACTAATTTTCTTGACAGCGGATCAGAAAAGTGCCACTCGAAGTTTACACTGTCGCTATCTTATGTAAAGTCTAATTTCGTTGCTAGAGCTCCTGACATTGCCACTATTTGTTGTTTCTCTTTTCTTCAGTTTCTCGCGTGCTAGTCCTCTCTTTAATTTATCATCGTAACTTCCACAATAAAATACTATAAAATTTATCTAGTTAGAATACTTTTGACTTAAATTGATCTTTTACACAACTATTATAAATCTTTATAAAATCTACCAAAACAAAAACGGATCAACAATAAAAATATTTAAAACGAAATAAATTAATACTAAAAATATAATAAGATGGACATAATGCTTGATAACCGAATAGACACGCCTTCCACTCGACCTCCGTGTTTGTTGTGTAAAATAAAATGGATGTTAAATATATTCATCGGTTAGTTTGAACTATTACATAATACAATTAAATAAAAGTTTTTTTTTTCATTAAAGGAGATGAATTTCTCTACAAATAGAGAATTTAGAACCAGAAAGAGAGACAAATTTGCAATTATTCTAAGTCATCTCTCTTCCATTTATATCACTTTAAATCATCTTTCATTTTCATTTCTCTAATGTACAAGTGAAGTGTAGCATTTTTTTCTATAAACATATAAAAAAAAAAGCTTTGTGCAAATCACTTCAAAGTCTTCTAATATTATGAAAAGAATTCCTTGTTTATTTCATTTGTATTTAGTATTCATAAAGTTGTGAATCGATCCTATAAGTTAGTGTGAAAACACACAATTTAAAGTTCTCTAAATACAATCTTCATCAACATTCTCTTTGTTCAAGCGATGAGCATATTTCCAACAACAAATATTTCTAACACTTGTTTAGTCATGCAGCATCATTTTTAGCACAATTATAAACATGACCAAAACTGCAGACAAAACATAAAAGCTTCTTTCAACCTCCATTGCATTTACTGAATTTTTCATGCATGATCATTTAAAAGTTATACATCATCATCAACAACTAACTACACTTTTATATCACCACATTTTGTCTACAGAGAAAAGTACCAAAAATTCAAAACAAATCGAATGAATGACCCGGAAGATATTTATCAAATATGAACTCAACTTCCTCACAATCTATTTCTATTGCTATGCTAAGCTTTGCTACCTTTCTTCATCAATTGTGAAACAACCAGTGTGCATCTATACAAGTAAAAATTCAATCTTTTCAATCTCTGACAAGCAGGGCCATCAATAACACGATTCACCCTCGCTAGCTTCTAGCACTTCTTCCACCTTTTCTGCTAACGGCCTCACATAACCGGCATGGCAATGTGTCAAGGCTCACAGATCGTGTTTTCGCATAGTTACCCATTACACCACACCTTCTCCATGCATGGTATTCTGCATAGGCTACCGGGTCATTAGCTACAGCCTTTACGTACGAAGCCAGTTCTTCCAATGATTTGAATTCTCTACCATTAATTATTGAATGTGGAGGAACAAAATCCATGACATTTGGTGCACCAAAATATATAGGAACAGCACCCGAGTCCAATGCATAATATAACTTCTCTGTCACGTAACTCTCGGTGAAAGTGTTCTCGATTGCAAGAACAAACTTGTAATGAGACATGGCACAATGTAAATGATCCCACCATTTTGGTTTAGTATTTGCATCGTTTTCACACTTTGGAAAGAAGGAAAGAGCCATGTCTAGACCACCGACATTGTTTAGGCACTTGCCAAATGAATGTATAGGTAGCAAGCTGAGGAGTTTCTTGGCAAGTTCATTTCTTTGAGGAAGACACCGCGATGAAGACCAATAAACAAGTATTTCCTACAGATGATAATTTAGGTTAGGTTACTACGAGTCCTTTCTTTATCTGTCATTTAACATCCTGTTTGTAAAAATTGTTACTTACACTGTTTTTAGTATCAGAGACGTGATAGTTTCGTCCATTGTGAAACAGGGAACCGGCATAGGTTGACTGTACATCATCTTCAGCATGGTAACTAATGTATATATCCTCTCGGCCTGATCTCTTTCGACCAGCTTCGAGATCCATGTACGCACGAAGCGGTTCTCCCACACGTCTCTGAAATAGAAATAGAAATCATAACAAAGTGAGCCAAATCCAATACTACACTATATCACATATTACCAGCTAAAAAAATCTTGAGAGCTTGACAAGCATTCTGCAACGATAACAGCTCGTATGAATACAAAAAACTAATATTTGGAATAACATCAAACAAAAGGTCATTATTGAATATGTCAAAGATGAAAAAAAATTGTTCGGGCTTACAAATTCAGTACTTTCTGACGGTTGATATTATAAGAATGTTATTAACCACGCCTAAACACCTAAAGGCTCACGCTATCTTGAGCGGTATGACGTGGTGATGATATATATATATATATATATATATATATATATATATATATATATATATATATATATATATATATATATATATATATATATATATATATATATATATATATATATATATATATATATATCACATTCATACTACCAAACGAACCTTTTCGTGTTTCACATATATAATATGTTTTGTTCATAGTTTGTATGGGGTCAAAACATTATGGCGGAAGTTGATCCATATAGCCGACCCCAATTAATGAATGAGACTTGGTTGTTATTGTTGTTGAATAAGTAATATGCTAAAGACAGATTCAAAAGGCAACTTGGCTGATGATTTACTTAAATCTGATCCTTAACATTGAAAAATAGAAACAGAACCAGCACATAGTTTAACAAATAGAAGAAAAATGGACCCAACCACATCCAAATTGGCAATAAAATTCTTAACATTTTGAAAAGAGCAAAGGGACATCATCACCAACAGAACCTTTTGCGATCTGTGATTGGTTAAGCCATAAAATAATCAAGAACTTTGTCTTGCTAAGAAGTCATGAAATGGTACTACGGTAGAGGTCGGCTATATGGATCAAATGACACCATAATGTTCTATCACAAAACCATATACCTAGCTCATTAATTTCAAGATTTTTCTAGGTCTTCCTCTGACTCTGTGGTTTCACTATCTTCCATCTCATCTACTCTCCTTACAACACAATCCACATGCCTTCTCTCTACATGCTCAAACCACCTGAATCTAGTTTCCACCATCGTTTATCCTATAGGTGTTACCCCAACTTTCTCAAATTTTGTCATGTCTAACTCTACCTGGTTTACTCTTACCACACTTCCTACGCAACATTCTCATCCAGTTACACCTAATTCTATCCTGTTTTGACTGTTTTTACCTCTATCCCAAATTCCAAATAAAATGCACTCCACCACACAACCAGCAGAACTTTCTAGAATTACTACAATTAACCAGAATGAAGAAATGCTACTACAGATCCTACACTAGCAAATACTCCTCACTATGAAATCACTAGACCAGATATCTGCATTACACTCACTTTGAAACTTTACTCAAAATCATAAATGCAAGATTCACACAAAGGTCATAGTTGCAGTTTTGCAGATAAAACTGACATCAGAATTCTTAGCAAACATTCTACTACCCATCAACCTATGAGGGTTTGACCAAGGGAAGAATCTTCAATGTAATCTCCCAAATCATTGATTGGGGGTTACAATAAAGGATGGAAAAACCTCTAGATTAGTTTTTCAAGATCGGTTGAAAACAATAATTCTCATCATTATCCTAATTTGAGCCTTCAACTAAGATCAATGGTGCCCAAAACAAATTAAAATCTAAATATCTATTGTTTCAGCCATGCAAACTTAAGCAAAAGTGAAAAAATTTCGAACTCAAAAAGAATCAATTGCAAAGCAAGGATCATAAATCAAACTCTGAGTAATGGCAGCGTAGATCACCTTCATGACTCTGCCACAATACCACCACCATTGCAAAATCAGGCATATTAAAATGTTGATTATGAAGAAAAGTAAGGAACCCATTAACATTTCAACAAAAAAAAAAAACTACCTGAATTGGAGGCGTAGTCGTTTCAAACAACAAAGCATCAGGCTTATCAGCAAGAACATTAGATTTGGTCCACAAACAACTCAACCCACAACGACAAGAATACAAATTATCCAAATTATCAGGAATCCAAGTCCACCCTTTAACCAAAACACTAACATGATTAAGTTTAAAACTCTTACACTCAGAATCACCACCAAACTCTTGCAAAGAAACAACCTTTGACTGATTCAACAAAACCCCATTTGTTTTCTCTCTGAATTCAGCACACCCAACTCGCGAATCCCATTTCCTGAAGGAAGAAAGCAGATCGGTGAAGGGGTCGGAGGAGGAATTGGTAGAAGGAAGCGTGAAGGATTCGTGGATGGGCGGGAGAGAGGGTGAAACGGAAGGGAATTGGAGGAAACCGGAGGAGAAGAAGATGAGGAAGAAGGTGAAGGCTAGCATGATGGTGATTGTGATTGTGTTGATGGGTTTGGGAGGAACTACGAGCATGCTGCTGGAAGAGGAAGCAACAACAAAGTTTGGTGGTGTTTGGTTTCTATGTCAGTTTTTTAGAGAGAGAAAGTAGAGAGAGAGTGAACATTGGAATGGTGAAGTGAGGAACGAAACGTGAAATTGCTCATCTTGTTTGTTTTTTGGACTCGAAAGTCCAAAATGCTACGAGGGAAGAGAGATTATTATTATGTAATGTCAAATTAGTCGTAGAAATTTTGAGGATAAACAGGAAAAAATTTATTTAAGCATGTGTGCCACTGCCAAGTGAATCAAACTCGAAACTCGGTATTTTTCGAATATCGTCATCTCGGAGACTTATTTTTGTTCAAGCTCAAGCGCTTGTTACCAGAAAAAAATTTAAATTGAAAAATTAGTCCTTACAGTTATATACAGATGATATTAAATTTTAAAATAAATTTTTTTGATAATAAGAATTTGGCCGACTATCTAAAAATTAATCTTTAAATGTGTTTGGATGATATTAGATTTTTGAAAAAACTAAAATACTCTTTGTATTTTTGTAAATATAAATATAGACCTGACATAGGATAGTAGAGGCTTTGCCGTAACACATCAATATGTGGGTGGTCCTAAAATTGAAAAAAAATGTACAAAATTAACTAGTCATTTAAGTTTTTAGCATTGACACAATATTTCCTTCAAAAGTCACATATTTTAATATTTATTTAACGTGTTATATCACCTATCTCAAGTATTTATGATGAAAGAGTTTTTGGAGATTTTTTAAAATTATATTCTCTTCACTGATAAATAAAAATTGTTTGTATATCAATAAAATAGGTTGATTATTCAATAAACTAAAATCTTTTTATTTATAATAGTGATTTAAAAAAGTATTTATTAATTCAAAGATTTTTTTACCTTCATTTAATATTAATAATTTATTTAATATATCACACTTTTGTGTGAAAATATATTTATAAGTTATATATATTTTTAATATATTATTTTATATATATATATATATATATATATATATATATATATATATATATATATCACACTTTTAATATATTTTTAATATTTATAAGTTATATATAAGTCATCTAATCTTTTTATAACAATAAAACAATTAATAATTTCTTTGATTTAAATATTTTTTGGTTTTTCTTTCTAAATTAAGATCAACAGCAAAGGGTAACGAAACAGCTATGTTGAATATTTTTCAATCAAATTTGCCTATTCACATATTGATTACAACTATAGACCATGCATATAGTTATTTGTTAACTAAAAAATTAATAATTTGTATAATGGACCTTTCATAAATGTTGATGACTCAGCCAAATATACTAATGCTAAAGCTTTAAGCAACCATGATGAATCAGCCAAATCATATGCTTGTGTGGCAGATTATATATTTAAGTTGGAATAGTATGATATATAGTTGGAGCAGTGTTTTAAAAACCGGACCGGTCATCGAACCGGTAAGGGTACTGGGTCACTAGTTTATCGGTCGAACCACTGGGTCACTGGTCGAACCGCACGACCAAACCGGATTAAACCGGATAACTCGGTTGAATAGACCTATCATTATATCGGTATAAAACCGGTCGAACCGAATGATTCAGTCTCTAAAAAAAATATAACTAGCTTTTAAATTTTTTAAAAATATCATATCATAAATTCACAATTTCATAACTTAAATTCAAATTTTAAACAAAGGTATCACATATAACAAAATAGTAAAAAATTATAAAGTCTAATTGCAAACAAAGTCTAATTACAACATAATCTAAACAAAGTCTAATTACAACATAATCTAATTGAATAGTTTATAACAAAATAACTCCAATATGTACCAAATTTAATTCAAAATATGATCCTCCTAAAAAGAAAATCAAATAAAATTCAATATGTTTATGCTATTTAAGAAAATTTATTAGCAAAGATAACAAATAGACAATAAAGTTTTTAATTTGTCACTAACGAAAAAAACTATGTGAGAATGCTATTTAAGTAATACACTACTAAATATATTAAAAAAAAGTTAAAAAAAAAGTTTAAAAGAAATGTTAAAAAAAAATTTAAAAAAAAGTTTAAAAAAAAATTTAAAAAAAAAGCAATTAAACCGCCGGTTTTCCGGTTTTCCCGGTTTTCACCGGTTCCCGCCGGTTCGATGGCATACCCGATCTGACTATTGAACCAGACCGGTTACCTGACCGGTTCCCGGTTCGACCGGTCCGGTTTTTAAAACACTGAGTTGGAGTGTCAAAATGACAAGAGAACAAGTAACCACATACAGGATATAAAAGGTAGAGAGTCTTTTGTATCAAATAAACTTTTGTATCAAATAAAAAAAAAAGTTAAGCAGTGTTTTTTTTTACACTTTTTAAGTAATTAAAGTGATAATTTTTTTAAAAATACATACATTTTTTATATTAAAAATATATTAGAAATTGAAATATTAACTTTTATAAAAAATATTTTTTTTATTTAGTATACTTAAAGAATATTTTGAGAACACTCATTAGTAAGACCTAATAAAAAAAAGGTTAATACTACTTTACCCCCTGCCATATAAGCGAGATTCGGTTTACCCCCCTCTAAAAAAAAAACTTATTGGACAAATCTTGCAAAATAAAGATTCCATCAAATTTGCTACGTGGCATTTTTGGTAGTGCTGACTGTACAGCACATTGCTTATGTGGCACAGTCAGCACTGCCACGTGGAATTTATTTTTTTTTATTTTTTTTTGAAAAAATTTTTTATTAATTTTTTTTAATAAAAATTTAATATTTTTTTATTAATTTTGTTGATTTTTTTAATTTTTTTTTTAAAAAAAATTAATATTTTTTTTACGTTTTTATTATATATAAATTATAAAAAAATTGAAAAAGAATTATAAAAAATTGGAAAAATTAAAAAAAATTTACGTTTTTACGTTTTTATTAATTTTTTTTTAAATTTTTTTTCCAAAATTGTTTTACTGTTTTTTTTTATTATTTTTAAAATTTATTTTTATTATATATAAATTCGCAGGTATTTTCAAATCCGTAGGTAAATCCACAGGTATTGTCAAATTCGCAGGTAAATCCGCATGTATTTTTAAAGGTAAATCCGCAGGTAATTTTAAATTCGTAGTTAAATTCGCAGGTATTGTCAAATCCGTAGGTAAATCCGCAGGTATTTTTAAATCCGTAGGTAAATCCGCAGGTATTGTCAAATTCGTAGGTAAATCCGCAGGTATTGTCAAATTCGCAGGTAAATCCCCAGGTATTGTCAAATTCGTAGGTAAATCTGCAGGTATTGTCAAATCCGTTGGTGAATCCGCAGGTATTTTTAAATCCGTACGTAAATCCGCAGGTACTGTCAAATATTTTTTAAAAACGTAAAAAAATATTAAATTTTTTTAAAAAAAAATATTAATTTTAAAAAAAATTAATTTTTTTTTTAAAAAAATATTAATTTAAAAAAAAATTTCAAAAAAAAAATTAAAAAAAAATAAATTCCACGTGGCAGTGCTGACTGTGCCACATTGCTTATGTGTTGTACAGTCAGCACTACCAAAAATGCCACGTAGGCAAGATTCTAAGAATCTTGGCCAAAAAAACTGATCAGGGTCAATATTGATGGAATCTTTATTTTGCAAGGTTTGTCCAATAAGTTTTTTTTTTAGAGGGGGGTAAACCGAATCTCGCTTATATGGCAGGGGGTAAAGTAGTATTAACCCTAAAAAAAAAATAGTGCATGCTCTTGGATTACAAGGTTAAAGAAAACAAACAAACTAAGGTCTCATTCGAGAGGTAGTTTTTTATTTGCACTTTTCAAATTTTCAAAAAATAAAATCAGTTTAGGTTTTGAGTTTTAAAAATTTTAAAAACTAAAATCATTTTGAGTTTTGAATTATGAAAATTTCAAAAATCAAAATATGTTTCAACCATAAGAATAGAAAAGATATTTATGATAACCATATCTTAATTTAAACAACCCGTACTATATATTTACAAAATACTTAATTATAAATATTTAATGTATTGAATAATAATTTTAAAAATAGCGGTTAAAAGTGGTGGTTGTCGGCAAATGCATGTTTGCATGATGATCAGTGGTGATCATAATCGTGGTAGTCGGTGGTGATAATTAGTGGTGGTTTAAGGTAATCAAAGTGTTGGTTAGATTGTTAGTTAGTGGTGGTGATTGGTGGTCGAAGTGGTCGATTGTTGTTGGCGTTGGTTAAAAGTGGTTAAAGTGGCCGTTGGTGATGGTCATAATAGTGGTTAGAGTAGTGGTGGACGATCATTGGTGATGGTGTCTTAACTTTAAAACAAAAACAAGAATTTTAAAACCTGTTTTCTGGTTATGAGTTTTAGTGGAAAACTATTTTGAAATTAAGAACAAAAGAATCAACCTCATTTTTTGTCGAACATGTTTTAATTTTGAGTTGCCTCTCAATTGTATTCCCATGACAGGTGTTTTTGAAGCAATTGGTAAGGATGTTTACAATGTTGTGAGCTACCAAAGAAAGGTGGGATGAGGGTGATTTTATGGGCTATTCAAGTACAAAATCTCTTCGTCCAAGCCCAAGAGGGTTCTATCGCAAAAAGATTGTGGCGAGGATTAGATATGCCCTTTCTAGTCGAATAAATACAATCTTGGGTTGTAAGAAAACATGTCTCAGAGAGTCCAAGGTTTTGCCAAATATTTTTAGAGTCATTACAATCTCTGTTACAACGGAGGAATGACTCATCTTGCAAACCACAACGAGTGCACAAAATAAATGAACTAATATTGCGGTGATGCAAGGTAAACTATGATGATACAAGATGGATATGGTAGGAACACATTTGTGATTGTCGATCCAAAATAAAAATTTAACTTTTTCTGGTACGTTGAGCTTTAAAGTCCAAGGCCAGGAGTAATTAAGGGGTGTGGGTACCTTATTCTTTATCAAGAGTCTATAAATAACCACTTCTCAGGGTGTAGTTACCATTTTTATAATTGAACCAAATAAATATGTTTTCCATATATTTGTTAAAACTAAGATTTTATTTAAGAAAAAGTCCTCGACATTTAGAGAAAGATTATGGATATGCACATGAGAGACAAGAGGGTATTATTATACTTGTTTTGTATGTTAATGATATGGTTATCATTGTTCTGATCATGCTTATTCAGAGTCTTAAACAACAGTCACAAGTCTCATTTCATATGAAAGATCTTGGAAACATGCATTATTTTTTTGGTTTTGAGGTTAATTCTACATCAAAGGGCATCTTCCTCCATTAACACATGTACGCCACTGATTTGATTTCTATGGATGGTCTCCAAATAGCTAACCAGGTGGACACTCCCCTCGAGGTTAATGTTAAATATCATCGTGATGATGACGCTACTTTAAATTATCCCTTATTGTATATCGACAACATGTGATTAGCCTTAATTACTTGACTATTACTCGTTCTGACATATCATTTGTTGTTCAACACGTTAGTCAATTCATACATTCTCCTCGCCATCTTCACATGGTAGCAGTTCGTTGTATAATTCATTACTTAAAAGTAACCTCACATCGCGCTTTATTCTTTCCTTCTAGAATATTTCCTCAATTGAGTGCTTATAATGATGCTAATTGGGCAGGGTGTCCTGACATTAGACGATCTATCACCAGTTGGTGCATGTTTCTTGGATTTTCACTGATCTCATGGAAAAGTATGAAACAAGCAAAAGTTTCTAAACCTTTCATTGAATTTGAGTATCATGCTATGTTCGTTGCTTGTTTAGAAAAAATTTGGTTTCAAGGTCTTTTGACTGAGCTTGAATTTCCTCAATCAAAGCCTACATCACTTTATGCTGACAATACAAGTGTCATCCAAATTGTTGCAAATCTTGTGTTTCATGAACACACCAAACATATCGAAGTCTATTGTCATTCCATTCGTGATGCTTATGATGATTAATTAATATCACTTTCTCATGTTAGCG
This sequence comes from Vicia villosa, assembly GCF_029867415.1. Lineage (NCBI taxonomy): Eukaryota > Viridiplantae > Streptophyta > Magnoliopsida > Fabales > Fabaceae > Vicia > Vicia villosa. The sequence continues at coordinate 99,153,348 of NC_081180.1, read as the reverse complement.
CTCAACTTTAGATTGTAGATAATTTTACGAAGGCAGTGTTCCACATCCAAGTCATCAATTTTTTAAAAAACAAATTGATACTCATTGACCAGCCGCATCAATATGAAGGGGATGTTAATAAGGAAAGATTTGATTATCCTTAATCATAAATTTTTCATTCATAGTATAAATTAGAAAATCAAATTTAGTCATCCTTAAGTGTATATATTTTTCATTCCTAAAATAGTCTAGAAAATCAAGTATAGAAAATTTCGTAATTAATTATCTAAATGTTCATGTTGTCATAAATAAAAAGAATATAATGAGAAAAGGTATTAAGCCAGAATTTGTGACTGTCATACCCCATTTTTTGTTCTAATATATATATATATATATATATATATATATATATATATATATATATATATATATATATATATATATATATATATATATATATATATATATATATATATATATATATATATATATGAGAATGTCTTTTTTTGTATGAGAATGTGAGAATGAATCTAAATCATTGGATTTTAAAATAAATGGTAGAGATTATGTGTGAATTTTTTCTCTCTCTCCTCCATTATTAAAATAAATGATGTAGGAGAGAATGAATCTTTTTTTATGCATCATCTTATATATATTTGTGACTAACATTTTCTTGTTTTTGTGAGGTGCAATCATTGAGCTCTTTGGATATATATATATATATATATATATATATATATATATATATATATATATATATATATATATATATATATATATATATATATATATATATATATATATCTACTATCTATTCATTAATAATAGATTGACCAAATTGCCTAAATTACCCTTTCACCAAAATTTATTTACACTAATAAAAGGTCATTTTTGTAACTAACAAATTAAGTATTCACTCTTTCAACTTTATTGAATGGATGTACCAAGTGTTAGCTTTTCATTGGTCCAAATTAAATAACATTTTCCCTACAACTTTATTGCATGAATGATGACATCACATGTAAGCCATGGATGATGGAAGTCATATTTAAATTTCTTTTACATTTCATTTTCCCATACTTTCTTACTTTCATTTTAATTTTTCTTAATTTATTTATTATCACAAAAAATATTAATAATCTAATTTTAAATTTTAATCTTACTAAAAATTTCAAATTTCTTTCGCATTTAATTTTTCCATACTTTCATTTTAATTTTTCAACATTTATCTATTATCGCAAAAAATATTAATAATCGATCATTTAATTATTATTCCCAAAAATATTTAATTATTTCACGGGCCACTATCAACTCAATATTTAATTTTTTTTAATCGATCATTACACATTTTCTCTTTCTTAATTAAAATTTCAAATTTCTCTCACATTTTTTCACACTTTCTTACTTTCATTTTAATTTTTTCTCTATTTATTTATTTATTTATTATCTCACGGGTCACTATCAACATAATGTCTATTTTATTTTAATCAATCATTGTCTTTATTTGAGAGATAATATCTTTATTTTTATTTTTTTCTCCATCTCACGATTTTTTATCATTATTTAATACAATTAAATTTACATGATTATTGTTTATTTTACATTTGTTTTTAAATATATTTTATATCGCGTCAAATTATTTTTTTATTTCACGGGTCATTATCAACGTAGTAGCTATTTTATTTTAATCAACAATTACTATTAATTGAGAGATAATTTTTATTTTTAAATGTTAATATTTCATTTTTATTATCTCCATCTTATTGTTTTTTTATATGATTATTTAATATAATTGAATTTATATGATCATTTTTTATTTATAATTAAACCATAGTGATCTATATCATTTTCTTTTAATTGTTGTTGGACCGTCAATTATTAAATTACCTGACCCAATTTTGCTATTGTGTTCTTAACCTATCTTAAACATTTTTTTGTGGATCATTGTTTTCTATATAATTATTGTTAAATTTACAATTAAGTAAATTATCTCATATTTTTCATTTATATTTAAAATTTTACATTTGCATTTGTTAAAATTTTATTTTTTTCTCCAACTCACATGTTCTTTTTTATATGGTTCTTTATTACACACAAAATTAGCACATGAATACGATAATAATGATTAATCTTAAGGGCCACTTTCAATACAATGCCTATTTTATTTTAAACAATAATGACTTTTATTTGAAAACTAAAGTATTTATTTTCAAATTTCAAAACGATTCCTATGGATATTCGGTTTTCAAAGAATTGGGAGTATAACAGAGCAATCAATAAAACTCAAACTCTATTCAAGTAAAACAATTCCTTTTAATTATGCATATTACTTATAATTCCTTTTATTTATATTATTCATATCATTACAAAAATACTACACCAGAAAAAAAATCACCCGTGCGGAAGCACGGGTTTCTGACTAGTATATATATATATATATATATATATATATATATATATATATATATATATATATATATATATATATATATATATATATATATATATATCATATGAGAATGTCTTTTTTTTGTATGAGAATGTGAGAATGAATCTAAACCATTGGATTTTAAAATAAATGGTAGAGATTATGTGTGAATTTTTTCTCTCTCTCCTCCATTATTAAAATAAATGATGTAGGAGAGAATGAATCTTTTTTTCTGCATCATCTTATATATATTTGTGACTAACATTTTCTTGTTTTTGTGAGATGCAATCATTGAGCTCTTTGGATATATATATATATATATATATATATATATATATATATATATATATATATATATATATATATATATATATGTGTGTGTGTGTGTGTGTTTGTGTGTGTGTGTTAATATAATTATTATTTCTCTCTCTTGATTAATCAAATGGTTAGCATTGAATGCTCTTATCTCTTATTTAAAAACCCTCCTACTTGATACATTCTATATATATATATATATATATATATATATATATATATATATATATATATATATATATATATATATATATATATATATATATATTACTTTCACTTTAATTTTCACTTCATCCCCATTAGTTAAATTTTTAATCCCCATCCCCGAAGCCTTGAAATAATTTTTACTGCTTTCCTTTATCGCTTTATTTTACTATTGTGCATTGCATGCTTTTAACCGTATTTCAAAATAAAGAATATTAGGTTCTTCGTCGTTTTCTATAATAAGTACATTGCACTCCACACATCGCCATCAAATGTACCTTACACATGCACTCCACCCTGCATTAATTGGTCCAATTACCAAGTCCCAACCAACTCCTTGTAAGCCGATTTCTTTGTGCATCGTCATCGACCTGTTATCGAAACTCTTTTCATAATAATAAAGCCTTGACTTTTTGTCATGTGACCACTTTAAACTCTTTTGTGCACTTGCACTTTCCTTTAAAATTGTTTTTAATAAAAACCTTTTTTTTAAACTTTTGAGCAGAACTACTGTTGTGAAAAACGATGTCAAGAACAAAGTATAATAGGGAATTAGAGAAGATAAGAAGAACAACAAGGATTGGTTATAACTGCTATTCTTTTACTTTCTCTTCAAATAAGATTACAAGTGTTACAAGAATAACAAATAACCCTCTCGCCTTAAATTAGGATTTGCAATATGCAATGATAAGAGACTAGTATGCTATTTATAATAAAACCTAACATACTAAACTAATGGACTCTTTCCACCAGACCCATTACACAAGCTAACTTAACAAATTACAGTTTAAACACTAAAACCTAATTTAACATGCTAACAACCCTAGCATCTTCGACACCTGCATGCTAGACCTATCTTCGACTATAACATGCATATTTCGACACCAGCTACCCTTCGACCATACTAGAGTTCGATCCAATATCTCACAAATCTCCACCTTAGACCTAACTCTATAGCATCAAGGGAACAAACTAGCTTTCTTCATGCAGCTTTATCAACTGCATACAATGGAAAAATGTGCAACTCGGCAATATCTTGATGATCATATCAGCAGCATTGTGATCTGTCAAAACCTTCAGCACTTGGACTTCTCCACGCTCGATTACTCCTCTGACGAAATGCAACCTCACATCGATGTGCTTAGTTCTCTCATGATATGCTGAGTTCTTCGACATGTGTATTGCATTTTGACTATCACATTTAACAGTGATACCTCGACCTTGAAATTTCAGCTCATTTGCAAAACCTTCAAGCCACAATGCTTATTTCACAGCTTCAGTTAGGGTAATATACTCCACTTCAGTGGTTGATAGAGCAACAACTTTCTGAAGTGTTACTTTCCAACTAATTGTTGTGCCAAACATAGTGAAAACATATCTAGAAATAGATTTTCTAGAATCCATACAACATGCATAATCAGAGTCGACATATCCTTCGATTACCACTTTACTATCTTCACCCAAGGCTCCACCATAAATTAGGACCCTATTCAGAGACCCATTTATGTACCTTAAAATCCACTTCAATGCTTGCTAGTGAGCCTTTCCAAGATTTGGCATGTACCTGCTTACAAGACTTACTGCATATGATATATTGGGTCTAGTACACACCATATCATACATCAAAGAACCAACTATATTAGCATATGAGATGCTATTCATATAGGCTCTTTCGACATCAGTACTGGGACATTGATCAATACTTAGCTTGAATTGAGGATTTGTTGGAGTCACAACAGGCTTTGAGTTCGACTTATCAAACTTTTCGAGAATCTTCCATATGTATGCCTCTTGAGATAAGCATAATTTCGACTGCTTTCTATCTCTTCGAATGTTAATTCCAAGAATCCTGGATGAAGCTCCCAGATCCTTCATATCGAACTCCTAATTGAGTTCAGCCTTCACCCTCAATACATCTTCAACATTGTTGCTTGCTATGAGAATATCATCCACATAAAGCAACAAAATAACAAATGAATTACCAGGTCGAAATCGTAAGTAAACGCAATGGTCGAACTGACTTCTAATGAAACTTATGCGTGCCATGAACTTGTATAATCTCCTATTCTTCTGTCGAGGAGATTGTTTCGGTACATATAAAGATCTCTTTAGTTTGCACACAAAATCTTCCTTCCCCTTTTCAACATACCATTCAGGTTGCCTCATCAAGATCGTTTCATCTAAATCACCATACAAGAACGCAGTCTTCACATCCATCTGTTCTAGTTCAAGATCGAATTGTGCCACTGTGGCAAGCAACATTCGAATGATCCTATGCTTCACAACAGGAGAAAACACATCACTGAAGTCGACACCTTCTTTCGGAGTGAAACCCCTTGCAACCAGCCTTGCCTTGTATCTTTTCAACGCAACTCCTTTGATCCCTTCTTTAACTTTGAAAATCCATTTACAACTGACTAACCTGGCTCCAGCAGATTTCTTGACCAGTTCCCTGATGTGATTATCATGAAGAGATTTCATCTCATCATTCATGTCCTTCAACCATACAGTCTTATTTCGACTACTCATAACTTCCTTGTAGTCTCTAGGTTCTTCGTCTAGAACCTCACTTGCAGAGATTAAAGCATAAGCTATGAGATCTGCATACCCAAGTCTCTGAGGTGGATTGATGACTCTTCTTGACCTATCTCTTGACAATAGGTAGTCATCGACAGTTTCCTCAACTTCCTCAGCATCTTCTGCTTCTTCTTCGACTTCATCAAGAATATGCAATTCAGCAACAACATGCTCCACCTCAACAAGAAACTCTACCTATTCCAGATCTTTGTCAGATGTTTCTGTATTTCGACCAACATCATCGGTTTTCTTAAAATCCATTTCAGCTTCATTGAAAACTACATCTAGCTGGTGATACTCTTCTTGTGACGTGGCTCTACGCACCATAGCCTATAAGCTTTGACTCGTTCAGGGTATCCAATGAACATGCATTTCAGATCTCTAGGATCAACCTTGTCTTGCCTAATGTGAGCATAGGCTACGCAGCCAAATACTCTCAGTCTATCGAGATCTGGTGGATGTCCCGACCAAACTTCTTCAAATGTCTTCATATCTAACGCTATCGAAGGACATCTGTTTATCAAATATGTTGCTGTCGAAACAGCCTCAGCCCAGAACACCTTCTTTAACCCAACACTAGTCAACATGCATCTGACTCTCTCCAAAATTGTTCGATTAAACCTTTCAGCCAAACTATTTTGTTATGGAGTACGGAGTACCTGCAGTAGTTCCATGCCTTGCAATATCAAAGGCATCACAGAAGCTGTCGAACGCCTCATTGCAAAATTCAAGGCCATTATTGGTTCTCAACCTCTTGACCTTCCTGCCAGTCTGATTTTTGACCAGAGTCTTCCAAGTTTTGAAATTCTCAAAATTTTCATCCTTAGTTTTCTGGATGAAAACCCACAATTTCCTGGAATACTCATCTAATATGGATAGAAAATACCTTGCTCCTGAATATGATGGACACCTTGCAGGCCCCTAAAGATCAGCATGGATATAATCAATGGATCCATGTGTTCTTTGTTATCCTTTGTTGAACTTCACTCTTCAAGATTTTCCAAGTACACAGGGTTCACAAAACTTTAGCTTTTCGACTTTATCTCCACCAAGCAGATTTTGTTTCCCTAATTCGACCAGACCCCTTTCAATTACATGGGCCAATCTCATGTGCCAAATTTCTATCTTCGACAAAGATTTCGTGGATACAACATTTGTCGAACCACTTACAACTTCAACCTCAACGGTATACAAGCCGTTTCTTCACGCCTCTCAAGACTTCCTTCGACCCATTCATGACTCTTAGGATACTTTTCTCTCCTTGGAAAACATACCCTTTCTTGTCGAATTCACCAAGAGAAATCAAATTTCTCTTCAAATCAGGAACATACTTGACTTCAGTCAACAACTTCATTGACTCATCATGGAGTTTGAATCTCACAGATCCAACACTTGCAATCTTACAAGCTTTGTTGTTTCCTAGCAATACAGATCCACCATCTTGATCACATAATTCCTCGAAAAGTCTTTGTTTTGAGTCATGTGCCAAGTGAAACCTGAATCCATAATCCACTCCTTACTCGAAACACCACTTGAAACCACAAGAACATCAGATGATTCGAAATTATCTTGAACAATGGCAGCGTTGCCATTATCCTTACCTCCATGATCTTCCAGGCATTTAGGGCACACCTTTCTTATGTGACCCTCCTTCTTACAATGATAGCATCGAATACCAGATGCTTCGCCATTATAAGACTTCAACTGACTTTTGCCCTTCTTCTTGTCGAACTTACCATCCTCTCGTAAGAATTTGTCCTTAACGATCAAACCTTCACCAACAGTAGAAGGTTTATGCTCCTTTCGTTTGTTCAAGTCCTTAGAATACAGGACTGATTGAACTTCTTCAAAGGTCACGGACTCCCTTCCATACAAGAGAGTTTATTTGAAGTGAACATGTGATCGAGGCCAAGCGCACAATAGTAATAACACTTGATCTTCATCATCGTCTTCACATCAATATTTTCAAGATCAAGAATCAACTTGTTGAACATATCCAACTGCTCAACCAACACTTTGTCTTCAATCATCTTGAATGAATACAAAGCTTGCTTTAGGTAGAGTCGACTTACTAGTGATTTAGTCATGTACAAACTTTCAAGTTTCACCCATAACCCTGATGCCGTCATATCCTTTGATACCTGTCGAAGAACTTTATCACCAAAGCTCAACAAAATTGCGTTGTGTGCTTTCTCGATCATGGCTGTCTTCTCTCTTTCCGTTAACGCAACATCCATATCTGCCGCTCCCTTCAACGCTTCCAAACAACCCTGCTGAACCAGTAGGGCTTTCATCTTCAAGCGCCACAGACCAAAATCATTCACTCTGGTGAATTTTTCAATCTCATACTTTGTTGAAGGCATCTTCTCCACGCTCACCGCACCAATTTATTGTGAAAAATGACGTCAAGAACAAAGTATAATAGGGAATTAGAGAAGACAAAAAGAGCAACGAGGATTGGTTATAACTGCTATTCTTTTACTTTCTCTTCAAACAAGATTACAAATGTTACAAAAATAACAAATAACCCTCTCACCCTAAATTAGGATTTGCTTTATGCAATGATGAGAGACTAGTATGCTATTTATAATAAAACCTAACATACTAAACTAATGGGTTTTTTCCACAAGGCCCATTACACAAGCTAACTTAATAATGCTAACTTAACAAATTAGGGTTTAAACACAAAAATCTAATTTAGCATGCTTACAACCCTAGCATCTTCGACACCTGCATGCTAGACCCATCTTTGACTCCAACATGCACATTTTGACACCAGCTACCCTTCAACCATACTAGAATTCGATCCAATATCTCACAACTACAAATGCTCTAACTTGTTCATCGCACAGAGGAAGTATGTAGACACAAGATGCGACATCTTGCCGAGCACACTTTTGTAAATAACATTTTCTTTTCTTCTTTTATCTCTTTTCTTCTTTAGCAAACAAAAATGGTTCTAACATAACACAAAATTTCAAAAGGTTCATGTGGAGTACCACAGATGTGAGGGGTGCTAACACCTTGCACTTGCATAACCAACCCCCATATCCAGATTTCTCTTTGTGGGTTTTATCGATTTTTTCTCCTTTCTTCTTTTGGAAACAACAAAGTTCGGTGGCGACTCTTGCTTGTGTGAGTTAAGTTAATTAATAGCTTAAACTCCAAATTTTCCGCCGCTATAGTGACATACTCGATTGTTCGTTGATCTGGTGTTATGATTGGTTGAAAATATACAGATTGAAAAAGTCCCACATCAAAAGCACTTTAAGCATTTGACTTTCTATGTAGTTAAATATTTATTTTGGAGAGTGTGAGTGTACTGGGGTCTGAATTAGTTGAAGAGATATTATGTGTTGTAACAGTTTTTATAACGTTATTCTCTGATTGTCTATTGACAATGACCGTAATTTTTTTTTCAATTTTAAGATTTCTACATTATATTCTTGTGTAGTAATTATGTTCTTCTTTTTTCTCTATGTTTTATTTGTTTTTTTCCAACAATCTGGAAGATCACAAATGAGTTTGAGATTTGTTTCTTTGATCGTGATGTACTACTGCTTAGAAACAAACAAGTGGAGTGAAATGGGCTTTTGGTTTTGTGGGCCCAAACGGCCCATTAACAATTTGAAGCCCATTTTTCTTAAGCAGCCATACGTTACTTCTGGCACCCTACATTTTTCAATTGGGAGAGTATATGACCCTACTATAAGTATATCATTTTATCATTATTTATTTAAAATTAAAGTTGTGTAGTTTTAGTTTTTATTTTCCATTGCAATGATAGATATACAAGAATTTTTTTTAGCTTATGTTATACGAAGTATAATGGGCCTCCCAGGACGGTACTCCTAGAGCCACTAACGAGTCATGTCGTTTCTAGAGTTATGGACACTTATCGACTGCTGATTGATGCACTGGCAGCTAATGATGTCAACTATAGATTCCATATGCAATCATAGAGTGCACCATCAATTTGGTGATACAGCTTTATTACCATGTTATCTTCATTGGGGCACAACTAGTATATATGTAATACCTTTTAGAGTAATGCATATGTTTAGGGTATTCCAAGAACAGTCCCTTCTGTTTCATAATGTTGATTTGTAGTTCTGTATCAAACTTATTAGTTGTGTTGGACAAATATCTAGAGCATGGTTTTAATAAACGGACCTGGTCGCATTGTGACTTTAACGATTTCGGTAGGTATAAATGTAGCGACATTGATTTGCGGTCGTCACGGTATGAGTTAACCACAATTTTATTTAATATAAAAACATTGATAACGATCTGTATTTGTACCTGCCAAAAACGCGGTTGCAGACTATTTTTTAAAACCAGGGATCTAGAGTAATTCACTTCATCCTATGATATCAAGTGCACTCTAAAATGTATATGAGTCGTGCAACAATTAATGGTAAAATTAGCATTAGCAGTTGATGGGAAGTAACTTGATCCCAGTTTCTTTATGTAGTACTATAACACTATTACATGAGACATGAATAGACACGTGTTTAAACATGTTCAACTTAAGTCTTTAAAGCTCTACGGCTTTTCCCTTTATAATATCAATGATTGTGTATACAGTGTACTAATATCCATTATTGCAGGACAACTTTCGTCAATCTCTCCCCTTCCACCAACATTGTCATTTGATTACTGTAACATCAAAAACCAGTACTGTAATTGAAACACTCTATAATGGATCCTCTGCGGCCAGCATATAATCTCTTATTTAATTAGAAGATAATTCTATAACTGTTAATATAATGCAACTTGGTTAAAGAATATTCTTTCTTACATTCTGATAATGATAAAGAAATACAATTGGTATGAAGTTTGAACTTTGAATAATAAATCAGAAATAATTGACAGTAGTATAGTTCACATTATTATTGTTATTATTATTATGATAGTTGATAAAAAAATTGGCAAAACACTAAAGAAGACAATGGAAAGTGAGTGTGAAAATAGGAAAAGTAGTCAAGTCCAACTCAGAATTTTCCACTCCCAACAACCATTACTAACTCATCAACCACAACCATGTGTGCTTAATTATTTCGTCACTACATTCCTCTCACCACCTTAATTGTACCATGTTTCATATTAATAAACAAACGAATATATGCATGGTTTAGTAATTAAGAAAAAGTATAGAGTTGTTACTATCTTGCCATGCATAACCCTTTTCACTTCTCTTTTGTTTGCTTTATGTTTTGCAAAAGTGTTTTGATTTCACTTTTAACTGTTTTTCTTTTATAAAAGAAGTGGATAAAATGGAAACAACCAAGGAACTTGCTTTGGTGAATTTCACAGAAAAGCTACATTGCTGTTTGGGAATTGTATAGAAAAAGTTTAACACTTACATGCATTAGTTACTATCACCTTATTGAAAAAGGTGGTGGCCTCAAATTATAGATAAGTGAAAACATCGTATCTTATGTTGCAATAGTAAGAGCACTTATCTTTACACCATTTTCTTGTTAGTAAAAGTGTAAGAAAAATGTTTCTTTAATCTTAATTAAAGAATCAAATCTGAAAAGGATAATCTGTAAACATGAGTGTTGAAGAAAAAAGGAGAAAGAAATTAGTGTGTGAACTGTGAAGGAAAAGTGAGTATGAACTGAATTTCCTACAACTACCACTAACTGCCATCAACAGAAAATAACTGAAAAATAAAGTAAGGTACACATCAGTTAACACCACTTTGACATGAGTTCAAGAAGCTTCTGAAGTGGATAAGAATGCAAATGCTTGGTGAATATATTCTGTTATGGGCCTGAGGTCCACTTTAGTGATGGACTAGATCATTGAGATACACGCTAAGAGGCTGCACTGACAGCACAGATTTCACTTGACTGATTCTGATACAGCACATAATCATCGCAAGCTTGTGGCCCTGTTCATGATCCATGATCCAGGACATCTAGCATCTTGAAGAACATGGATCTAAAGTCACTAAGTACCTGTTTCGCTTCTACGACACCCAAAGTAAAACTTCCTCGAGTCTCAATGACATAGATCATCTACGAAATAATCTGAATGATAGGTCATTGTTCTGAAACAACACGTATGGCTCGACTGCAGTATCAAAAGAGCAAGGGATGTTGCATCGCCTCATGGATGCAGTGAAAAATACACAAGAGTTCCCACACTTTCGTAAACAGATGTGGGTAAAGAAGTTACTTCATGAAAGTAGGATTCATGGAATATAGACATACTAAAAAATCTATGAAGATAGTAGACTCTATAGTTAGGGGAAGATTAATTTCATGTCCCTACACGAAACTAAGTGGACATGCGAAAAGGTAAAAGAAAGGGTGCATAGGAAAAATTAGATCGAAAAAATAGAGTGAGAATTATTGTGGACAAGGAGTGGAAGAAGGGTATTAAGGATATGAAAAGAGTAAGAGATCAAATCATAGCTTTGAGTCTAAAGTAGATCAAAACACCTTTAATGTTATTAGTGCTTACGCACCTTGGGTAGGGTTAGCATAACGTTTTAAGATAAAATTTTGGGAGGATTTAGAAGACTTACTTTAGGGTAATACCACAAGGAGAGAAGTTTTTTCTAAGAGGGAATCTAAATTGACACGTAGGGAGCGTAACAAGAGGTCTTGAGATTGTGCATTAGGGTATTGCCTGAGAGAAGTAAATGCAAAAGGTAAATCTATCTTAGAGTTTTTGTCAGCTTTTGATCTTACTATAACTAATACCCGATTTAGAAATATGATGAACATCTTATCAATATAAGAGTGGAGCGATATGTTGTCAGATAATTTTCTTTTTTATTAGGAAGTCGAACAGTAAGATTTGTTTGGAATGTAAAGTTATTCTAGGAGAAAGTTTGACTACTTAACATAGAGTATTTGTTATGGATGGAAGAATCAATAGGAAAACAAAGAGAAGAAGTCACATGGAAGCGTCATGGATCAAGGAAGTTTGCAACACACGATTTTTGAGGGAAAATTTGGACAACTACAAGGAAGATCGAATGATGTGTGGAATCAAGGGGTGTTAGGCCTAATGGTAAAGAATCGCGGGGGTAGAATGAAAGTGTTCAGAGTAAAGTTAGAGTGAAAAGATTGTTTTAAAGAATGGTTTAAGTGTAAAAATGCCAAAACTTGAGAAATGTATAATAAAGTTAAGAACAAGACCAAGAACACGGTGAGTGAAGAAAGAACTCAGGTTTTTTATGGGTTATACCAATATTTAGGAATCAAGGAGAGAGAAAAATCTATATATAGGCTTGCTAAAGGAAGAGAAAGAAAGACCAGAGATTTGGATCAAGGTGAAGTGTGTTAAATATGAAGAAGCCAAAGTATTGGTTCAGAAAAAAGATATGAGGGATATGTGAAAGACGTATTTCTATAGTTTATTTAATGAATGATATGATATCACAATAGACTCCAGCAGTCTTGACATTAGAAAAGAGGATCAAACTTATAATTACTACCGTTGAATTCATAAGCAAGAGGTAAAAGAAGCATTGATAAGGATGAGTAATAGTAAGGAAGTTGAATCGAACAAAATACATAATAAAGTGTGGAAAATTCTTGGTGATAGAGGTATTGAGTGACTCACAAAATGTTTTAATGAAATTATGAGGTCAAACAAAATGACTGATGAATGGAGAAGAAGCACTTTAGTTTCAATCTATAAAAACAATGGTGATATACAAAATTTTACAAATTATAGGGGGTTAAGCTTATGAATCATATCATGAAGTTAGAGAAAAAGTGATTGAATGGATATTAAAAAAAGAGACTCAAGTCAATGAGAATCATTTTGATTTTATGCCTGAGAGGTTGACCATGGAAGCGATCTATCTACTACGACGTGTGATAGAACAGTATCAGATAGACCAACAAGACTTGTACTTATTTTTTTATTGACTTGGAGAAGATGTATGTAGGGGGTATAAGCTTATGAATCATACCATGAAGTTATCAGAAAGAGTGATTGGACGGAGACTGAGAATTAATTTGGTTTTATACTTGGGAGATAGACCATGAAAGTGGTCTATCTACTACTATAATATTAAAAAGAGTATTAGAGTAGCATCTGTAGTAAAAAAGATTGTGAAAAATAGACTTATGGAATTTAGCCATGTAGAAAGAAGATTCATAAATTTTGTGGTAAGCAAAGTAGATTAGATAAAAAGAAGTCAATTAACTAAAAGTAGGGGAAATCTAGAAAAACTATAATTCAGAATTTATTAAGAATAAGAAAAATATTAAGATTAATTATTTAGAAGCATAATTCTAAATAAAACATTATATTGATTCTTTACTTAGTAATATAAGACTTGTTGTATCATGCCGCTCTCCACCTCAATTCTACATAATTCCACCCTACAAATATTTGCTATTCAGAAGAAATTACAAAACGATATAGACTCATACAAAAGACATTTTTCAGTTAGGTTTAGTCTAGTTAGAAAGATTATCATCTTGCAGTTGGTCAAAGAAAGAGCTTTACTTTTTGCGGGATTTTCAATTTCTACAACTTAAACCAATTCCCTTCTTCTTTTGGAAATTCAGAGTTGTAAACTAAATCTTCTATAATATGATAGTAGGCTCTGAACAAACGCTATGCATACCAATAAGAAGCCAACTAGCCAACATAGTCTTTTAAGAACTGCATCAGTCTCACTAGCATAGACATAGAGTAGCAATCACATTCACACTTTCATTACGATGGTTGTAATTAAATATTCTCATATTTTACCGTAAATAATTAACGATTATTATATAAGTTACTTGTAAATAAATTCGAAGCTCATTTTAGGAAAAATACATTGAAACATCTTTTATTAGTCTTTTTCAAATGGAACAAAAACAAGAGGTAAACAAATTCCAAGTTGGGCCCAAAAAATTCTTGGATGTAAGCATAAAATTCCTGGAGGTAAACAACTTGATAGCCATAAAATAGTACTTAATGTAAGCATTTATTTCTCTATGATGGAAGGAAAAAAAGAGAGATTGTTGTTACAAATTACAATAGAAGGAAGAGTAGCTCAATTCAGAACATTCTCCCCATAAGTATTATTAATGGATTAAACAAACATGCATCTAAGCATGTTTACTTCATCACTACATTATCCTCTAAGCATCCAAAATGTACCAAAAGATGACATATAAATAAAGAAAGGGCTGAGTCCTGCTCTAGCAGGATCTGTATACAGCCTCTCATCAAACTTTACAAATTAAAAATGACTGGTTATTAGTCATTCATGCCACAAAAATGGCAATTCTAGAGCAGCATTTTGTTGGAATCTAAAAAAGCCTTCTACACAACGGCTTCAAATTAAAATTATATAAAAAAAAAAACATTCTTGTTTTCCTTCTTCTTCTTCCATATTAAAAGCGGTGACAAAAAAAGATAGACACATGAAGAAAATGTTCCACACTGTTTTAATGAAAGCCTCCTCCAGTAGCTGATACAGACTTGGCCATATCTGGTGGTGGAGATGGCAGTAAGATTATAGATAGTATGCCACTTGCTAGAGCCGCCACCGCACCCACCACAAACGCCGGCAAGTTGCCACCTCCAAATAGAGCATCCCATGGTCCACTCAAAACAGAGACAAACATCTACACATACACATTTGGTCAATAATTTAATTCATATACTAAATAAGATTCATTTGATTTTTTAATATATTAATAAGTAAAGTAAAGTACCTGTGGTATAACAATTGCAAGATTAAGAACTCCTAGAGATAACCCTGAAACAAAAAATTAAACAAAAAGCAAAAGGTTAAGCACTTTTGTTAGTAAAATTGTTTAACTAAGTGGATTATTATGATGAATTTTCTTATACCTTGGCCTGCCCCTGAGGTGCTAGAGAATATAGATGCTAGAGCAAAGGGTATACTATAAGTAATCTGAAAAAATAATAACACAAGATTAGTATAATTTTATTATTATAAAATTAAACTAGAATATGATATATATAAAACTAATACATCATCTCATCTGCACCTTTATTCCAAAATTAATCTAATAAACCATGATTGGTTTGTTTTTTACTATATATTATTATAATTAAATTGACAGTTCATAATCAAAAGGAATAACTAAAACACTTCAAAAATGTTATTTTTTACATAGAAATTCAGAACAAGTTGTTAATTGTCTTTTCCAATTCAAACAAAAGCAACAGACTAGCAAAATCTTTATTTCAAACTAAAGTCCAAAATAAATTTGTCTAAAGCAAAACTTAAATTCTCAAGTAAAATTAATGACCCTGTTTGTAATTTACTGAATGGGACCCAACTCACAGCACTATCACCCAAAGAAAAATTAATGAAAATCTTTGGAGATCGTAAAATTCACATGTCTTCTTTCATGCATGGCAAACTCCAATTCCTTCTATTAATTACAAGTTGGTCAAACTATTTCAACTTTCCCCTTGTCTCAGTAATTAATGAATTATTTATAGAAAAATAATTTTTATTTAAAAACTTGTTATAAAAAAATTGTCAGAGATAGTCCAATAGATTTCACTAGGAAGAATAAATAAGATGTCGCAGATTTAGACTTGTATCTAATGTCTGTGCTATCAGATAACTTGGTTTAAGTGAATAAAATAAACCATAAGAATGAAAAAGATTAGGAGAAAAGTATACCGCGAGTGGAATTCCGAGAACGGAGAAGAGAGTTAACGCGCCGGCCTTGATACCGCCGGAAGGTGGAAGAGGGTCTTGTAAACCACCGGTACCGGGGGCGTATTGTCGCGAATGTTGGGCTAATTTAGTAACCAAAACGGTCAAACCCAAACAAATTGCGAGCAAGAAGTTAACGATTCCCCACAACCTCTTCACGCCCCCAACTCCACGCGCCAAGACATCAACACCCAGTGACGTGGCACCCAAAACGACTGAGTTTAACATGAGTCCTAAAGCACCCGCGCGCACACCCATATCATACGCATGACCTTCCCCAACCGTTCCTCCATAAACCTCTTTCCCCATCCAATCAGTATCAAACAAGAGGAAAGGAAACCACGCAATCCAATTAAGACACGTCACCAATAGTAAGATCCACATGGGTCTCTTTAGTTCTTTGAAAGCACCCGATAACTGCCCAAAACACGGCATGCCACCGCTTGAACCACCGTCTTCCGTCGTTACAACGGTTTTCTCCGGCGTAAGAACAGTTTCCTTCACGTAGATCAAAGCGGAAGTTGCTAAAACTGTCAAAAGCGCGATTGAAAGGAAGAAACAGCTTTTCAAGTTCGCACAGTAAACATCACATGCTTTTGTTTTGGTGAACGGAAACACGTGATAGAGTTTACTGTAAGCACCGGCAGCATAACCAAGGACGTTACCAACCGCCATGAAGAACGAGAAAAACGCGTTAGCGTTTCTCGTTTTCCTTTGGTTACCGGCGCAGAGGTCGCCGAGAAGTGCACGGCATGGTCCCTGAAGCATATTGTTAGCGACGTCGAGAATCCAGAATCCAACGACGAAGATTCCAATTGCTCGGGGACGGACTTTTTTGTCGAGGTTGTCGCCGAAGGAATGACCGAGGTCAGCGGCGTAGCCGATAAGGAAGACGGCGATAGCGACGGCGATTGAGCCTGCAGCTATAAACGGACGACGGCGACCGAAGCGGGAAGTGCAACGGTCGCTGTGGTAACCGACTATAGGCTGGACGAGCATACCGGAAATTGGGCCGCAGAGCCAAATGTAAGCGGCCCAGGTGTGAGGGATACCGAGGAGCTGGACGTAGGGAGTTAAAAGAGATAGTTGTAGGGCCCAGCCGAATTGAACACCGGCTGCGATGGATGCAACCACCATGATTTTACGGAGGGGACTTGGTTCAAGAGGTGGTGTTTCGACATGGAGAGAAGAAGGCTTGGTTATATTATTATTGATTTGTTTGGTGGAAGAGAGAGGCTCCATAGTGATAACAAAGAGTGTGTGTTTTGTGTTTGGGTTTGAGAATGTGTTGGTGATGGGTTTTATTTATAAGGGAATGGAGAGAGAGTGAGGGTGAAGGTTGTTGATGTTGTTGCATGTAATGGAAGAATCTTTGAGTGATGTGAGTTTGAAAAAGGGAGAAAGAGAATTGTGTGGATAATTACGGATGAGGTAAATTTTTGGGTTGTAATAAGATGCGTGTGCTGGGGTTTATCTCTTTGGGTAAGTAAAATGGCCAAATGGGTGCGTGCACTTGTGTAGTGATGTGGGGAAAGGTTAATTAATGATTTTTTTCCTTGTTTGAAAGTGGTGCTGTAAATTCCATATTTGAAGACTACTTTTGAATTTGTTCAAATGTATTTACTAGCTCTATTCTTTGAAACCATGATTTAGGGAGATTCTTGCACTTGGATATCATGCAAGGAAATGGTTTAGGATAAGGGTAGAAACTCGAGACTACTAATTTGGAAGAGTAACTGCTTGGCTATTGGGAACAGATAGACGAGGATAGTGTAGGAGTAATGCAATGTCATGTAGTAATTCAATAAGGGGCTTTAGCCTTTATGAATTGGTGAATTCAAGAATGAATATAAATTTTCGAACAGTAGAGTTTAATGATATTAGGTGTGGAGATAAGTCAATCAATGCTCCTTATCCATGTTGAGTTTTAAGAAATGAATAAAAAAATTAATCTTACTAATTTGTACTCCAAAATTATATTTTAAAAATTTAAAAATAAAAATTTTATATTAAGAATAATAACTTTTAAATTTTTAATAAATTAAATGTATAATTTTAAAAATATTATTTATATTATTTAATCCATTAACATGTCAAAACAATTTAAAAAAAAACTAAATTTATATCAATGAAGAGACCTCAAATATGACATGTCAAGATTAAGTACTCAATGTTTATTTAATATTTAGCGATGTTTTTTCGTGGAATCAGAATTGATCGAGAATGGTGGTTGCGATGAGCAACAGTAGACTTGAGCCTCAGATGCGGTGAAGGGGAGACTGACCAATAAGGTTAACACTTCAACACTCAAGTTAGTATTTCAAGGAAAAGAGAGAATGAAATTTGAAAATTTGTACATGAAATTAGTTGCTTGCCCTTTATATAATAGAGTTGTTATAACAATATATTTTTCTCTAGGCGTGTGATGTAGGGGGTCGTTGGATGTATCTTGCCTCTGGATCTCATATACTCTTATGTAAGTTAGTTTTCATGTGCTGTGAGCAATTTGAGCGAATCCTTGTTTTCTCTAGGTCGCGGCGAATGCCCATTATGGTCGGCGCAGAACAGTTTCCCCCAAGCCCTCGTCTCTGTTTAGCATTGCGAGAGTTTGTCGTACTTGTCTAGTTCCTATCAGTCATACATTATCTTAAACGAAGAGTCAGGGACGATGTTACTGTTCTTGGGAATTTGCGCCTTTAATGTGCCTCGTGCTTCAAACTTCTTTTTGTAAGTTCCATCATAATTATCTTCGAGAACTGAAACACTTGAGTGCCTCGCTGAAGTGATCTAGAGTGTTGATAGTGTTTATTCCTTTAAGTAAGTCATCATAGGGTTCTCGAATAGTCAGTTTCGTATTTTCTTGAGACGTTATCTTCACTTCACTATCACTTACATTTTCTATGACTCATTTTCTTTCTGTACTTGAATAAAGTAGTGACCATCATGAGTCAAAAATAAAAAAAGATACTTTGGCCTCATGGTTTAACCTTATTTCTTCATCAATTGTTTATGTCTTTGTTCGAGGGGGTGGTCTTGACGAAGCCTTTCTAGACGTAGGCCCATCTTTGAATTAGGGCGTATTAACCCCTAATGAAGATAAAAAAAAATTGTAGCGAGTATGGCGAATGTGTCATTCCTTTCTATGAATGTACTTTCTCAATCTTAGATTTTGAGTTGCTCTTTAACAACTTTTAAATAGAAATTTTGAATCATTTGATTGTTGCTCCCTCGCTACTGCACCCTACGAGTTGGGTGTATATTAAAGTTTTTCAGTACTGATGCGAATATAAAAAACGAAAATCTTTTATGTCCATTTTTTCCATCTCTTTAAAGTACAACTTGGTTCATCGACCCAGACGTGGGGTCATAGTTTAATTAATTTGGTGCAAGTTGTTCGTAACTTCAGAACATTTTCGGAGGGCCATAAGCATTTCGAAAATAGATTCTTCTTGGTATCTGTCCATAAAGAGGCTTATGCAGCGGTATGTACCGTAAGGAGCGGGGTGGAAGATAGGTGTACTAGCATGTTTCCTAAGTATTGGAACAAAGGTTATTTCTTGATAGGGAATAAATTGTATGTCTAAAAAGAAAATGATCCGTCTCAGGAGGAACTTTATCTAAAGAGATGGCTTGTTGGTTTTGTTAAAGAGTTGGTCTATGACGAGGCGTCATTCCTCACCACGAGGCTTCACAAAAACATTTGAAATTGCTTATCGAGACCCATTGGCTGATTGATTCTTGAGTCAGGGAGGAGAGGAAGGTCATTTTTGGTGAACTTTTTATGTATTTCCCCCCCTACGTCAATTCGTTTATCTATAATGAGCTTACTTTGTTAATTATTATTTGCATACTCGATGAAGAATACAAAAACAATTTGTCTACTAAGAAGGGGAATCTAACGCACCCGACTTGAAGGAGTGAAAAACACTTAGAAAGAGGGGATTGAATAAGTGTAACTCAAAAACTTTGAAGATAAAAACAATGAACACAATTATTTTTATCCTTGTTTGTTGTTGACCAAACTACTCCAGTCCACCCCTGACAAGGTGATTTACCTCAACTGAGGATTTAATCCACTAATCCAACTTATTACAATGGTTTTCTACTTATATACCCTCTAAGTCTTCTAGAGTCTACAGACCACAACTTGATCACTCTAGGAATCCTTTTACAATCAATGTAAAATAAAGTT
The DNA here is from genome assembly GCF_029867415.1 of Vicia villosa. NCBI lineage: Eukaryota > Viridiplantae > Streptophyta > Magnoliopsida > Fabales > Fabaceae > Vicia > Vicia villosa. The sequence goes on along the minus strand of NC_081180.1, from coordinate 99,132,984 downwards.
TACAAGAGTTTAGATTGCTTCTAATAAAGCTGTAATCACAACTGTGATATTTCTCTTAAGTTCTATTCTTAACACTCACTAAAATATTACAAAGAGTTTGTGAGGTTGAAGATGAAGTTCTTTAGCTTTTGAATTTGACAGCGTTTCTGTAAGTTTGCGCAAGTGTTGTATATTGCTTCTGATCAGAACTTCTATTTATAGGCGCTTGAGAGGAAGTGACCGTTGGGATGCATTTAATGCTTTGCGTGAATAGTACAACGCTGCATTTAATGTTTCACACTTTTGTCAACTATCTCGAGCCATGCTTTTGCTGCTTTTACTGACTTTGCCTTTTGTAGCTTCTAAAGTTCCTTTTGTCAGTCAGAGATTTGACGTTTCAGCCTTTCATCTTGTACTTTCTTCTGGACTCAGATTTGTAGATAACAACGTTTGAATATCAGAGTCATCAGCTTTGGTGCAGAGCATCTTTTGTCTTCTGACTTTGAAGAGCTTTGAGCGTGATACCATCAGAGCTTCAGAGCTTCTACTTCTGACTTCCATCTTCTGATGCTTTCCAGTTCATGTTTTGATTCTGCATGACCATCTTCTGATGTCTTGCCAGAGCATGTTCTGATGAAGCCATCCAAAACTTTCTGAGTCAGTGCTTCTAAGCGCTGATTTGTGCATACTCTTTAAATATTTCCTGAAATGGAAAATGTAAAGGATTGGAGTACCACATTGTCTTATACAAAATTCATACTTAATGTTATCATCAAAACTAAGAATATTGATCAGAACATTTCTTGTTCTAGCACGACTATCATGGTCCTTTCGAATACTTCGAAGTTGGTCAGTGCTCCTTCCCTCTTAGGGCCTGCTTAAGGTGTTCTAAGTGATCCATGATTCATACACACTTATGATTTCGGGCCCATGCACTCCAAAAGAAAATTGGATGTCTACCTCAAAAGAAGATTGTTTTTATATGGATAGCCTAATCGGCGAGGATCTTGAGGAGGAACTGTGAAATCTGGCGTATTATACCCGACATGTACATGTTGTTCTGGCCATTGGTGGGGTCGGTCGTTGGGAAGATTTCCTTTCTGATTAACGATGCAAGGAGAAGTAGAAAACTGGAGGAAAGTATTTGTAGATTGGCGCTCCAGCAGGATACATGCCTACAGGAAATATCAAGAACTTTTGTTTCTCTTATACGGGTAAGTGATGTCTTAAGTTCCCTCAATATTTATGGCTCGTTAGTTGATTAGGTAATCATTTTAGTGAGGAATGCTACAAGGAAGGATAAAGCTTTGGCTTTTAAGAGGACTAATTTATTTGCTATGGAGGTGTCCCTTTATGTTGCTCATGGAAACCTTGAAAACAAGCACCGTGAGACTTCCTCTTTGGCTCATAATTTAGAAGAACAATTCGCTGCTAATATCATAGTTGTTTTTTAGTCCTTTAAGAATGTCGTGTAGTAGGTAGATCAGTTTCACTTTCCTTTACGTATTTCAAAGGAGCAGGTACGGCCGTACGTGATGCTCAAAGACGGGAACATCATCTCCCTTAGATTTTTTATGTAATCCTTACATTATAAAACGTAGGTGAAATGAAATAGATATCATGTCGTTGTTTTTACTTTTTTACGGCATATGTATTTGATCTTGTGTAAATTGCTATGGAATTTGTATAAACTTATGAGGCCTTCCCTCAAAGTTTATTGGATGTCTCTTGGGCTATTCCCGGTGAAGGTTCGTTACCTCCCCTCCAGGTGAAAACCTAGTTCAAGGTTGACGTGTGGCCAATCCACAGCGGCTTTTTGAATGGCTAGAGACTATGGTCGGGTGGGCCGTTATTGTCGTTTAGTGATTTGACCATTTTATTACGTGTGTACTTCGCATTTAGGATTGTAGTAGTTACACGCTTGTGGCGTTTGCAACAACACCATTGACTCTTTGTATTAGGGCTTCAATCCCTTTGGTCATACCCTAGACTCGTCGTTACTTATATGAGAAATAAGACCAACTATAAATTTCAAAACATAACCATGTGAGTTGGCCACTGCTTATTCTCTTTGTTTTACATCTCGTCGGGTTAGCCACTTCTAGGAAGTCTGATGTTCATGCTCTTGAGTTGGTCGGTTAGGGAGGCTACATTGATTTCCATGAGCTTTCTCTCTTCCAGGTCCTACTGGAGTACTTGGTATGTCCTTTTGGCTCCCTCGAGATCAACATTGACTATGATGGATTGATCATGAAGATTGTGAAATTTGAGTTTGAGGTGGACTGGTGAAGCCACAACGTATAGGGAAGTTGCAAAAAGTCTTCCAAGAATGCATTTGTAAATGCTCTTGCAATGGACCACAAGGAATTGCAAGTTCATGGTTCAAACATCCTTTCCTTATCCTATTGATATCATTAATTTGACATACCCCCACGTGCGTGTAGTTGTGTTGTTCAACACATGTAAGTATGACCCTTCATACGACCATAAATTTCCTCTATTGACGCACATCTTCCCAAACAGCTCAGAATACATTATATCGCATGAGTTACCGCCATTGGTTCAGATTCAGGAGACGTCAAAATTCCTAACCATAGCAGTTATGACTAGAGGAAGATTTCATTCGGGGTTCCCCCGACTTTCTCGCAATCTTAAAACTAGAGCATTGGTCTGTTTAGGGTCTTGGTGGATGTGCCCCCTTCCTTTTTATGGATGGCCATCAATTCAACAAATTTTCTCTTCATCGTCCCTTTAGATGAGATGTTTGTCGAGGGTGCTTCTCCGGTGATAGTAGCAATGTATTGAGGATTCCCTTTGCTTTCTCTTTCATATTATTCACTGGTCCCTCTCTGTTGGTCACGACATCCATAACTTTGGATGTGGACTTGCTCTTGGGAGATTCTTACCTATCTCCTTTTCCATCCATGACTTACTCAAATAAATGACCCCTCTTTATCAATCCCTTGATGGCATCCTTCAGCTAGATTCAATCATCGATGTTGTGACTGTGGTCCTTGTGGAAGCGACAATATTTTGTCTTATTAGTTATGGACGATTCTCTGATGGGAAATGGGTTTCTGACTCTTCCATTTTGGAATTACATTTACTTATTATGTACCACAGGTTCCCCTGTCAAATTTATTTAGAGGAGTGTATAACTATATCGACCATGGGTTCCCCAATCAGATTCATCCTTCCTCTCGTGGGAATTTTTCCTGGATAATAAATGGGAACATGTACTTGTTGCGGCCAGATTATCGAATTGGGCGTTGAGTTTTTCCTCCATGGTTATGAAGGGTTTTGCCTTGCTCAACCATTCTTTCATATTGCGGGCCTCCCTGCGCCCTACCTTCTACCTAAAAGAACTATCTTATAATAGACCATTATCAAATCTATAGCATTTGAGTCCCTCTTCTGCTCACTCTACTTCCAGCACTACCTGGTGAAATGTTTGATATACGCTTGTAAGTTCTCTTTTTTTCCTTGTGTTATCTCTCTTATGGTATATATTGTCACTAGCTTCCTATTTTGAACTATGACATGAATGGTGAAGCTCTCGCATAGGTTAGTCCATGAATAAACGCCCCATCTAGTAAAGCTTTAAACTAGATTTTGGAAGATCCTGTCAGAGTTAGTGCAAATAGTTTGCATTTGGAAGCGTCATCAGCGTGGAATTTGTTCAAACAGTCCTCAACGAGTTATACATACTCATTGGGATCTCTTTTCTCGTCATACTCGTTTAACTTTGGAGGTTTCTCTAGTGACTTCAGTATTTTAGTGTATAGAATGTGGGGCGCAGAGAGGATGCTTCAACATATTCTTCGTTGATAATTTCTCTACCTTCTCCTAAGGAGAAAAATGTGGCTACCTCAGTCTCCCCCGAGGATTTGAGGAGGATTTAAACGCCTATTTCTTTTCTGGTGATCCAAAGAACTTTTAGCTTTGTTTCTCCATGACACGACCAACTTGAGAATGACAGTTCGACTTCTCTTGAAAACGACATCCTGTAGTGTGTTCCCCTTCAGAGGCATATTATGTAAGTTTTTTTCCAGGTGAAGCAATATTTCCCATGTCTCCCATGATTTATGTTGACGAACGATATTATACATAGTGTTTAACAACTCATTAATGCTTTATATTCTGAGGTTATCCTACAACAGCTGGAAACCATACAATGTTTTCGGCCTTGAGGTTGATGGTGACACTAGAGGTCTGAGTGAAGGATCTTCTTGTCGAAGATGCGACACAAATCCTATTATCTAAGAATTTTGTAGTAAATATGGATGCAATAGAGTGTTTACAACGATTGGGTCTACATTAATTAAGGTGAAGGAGGTTGATTTCTTATGGCTTGAGCGAAAATAATAGTGGTGACTGCTTCTCATAAAGCAGTAGAATGAGTAGCTTTAGATCCAACCATCGTTGGTAGGTTTGGAGATCAGAAATTTTGAAACTCTGATAATCAAATTTGAAATGTTACTGGACTAGATAAAAAATAGAGGATCTAATGTTCGATCTCAAGAACTGTGATCTAATAGGTCGAGAGAGTTTGAATAGATGAATCTATGCGAGAAGGTTTAATCGTAGAAAACTCATGAATAAGAAGTTGATTTCTACAGACAACACCATTATTCCTTTGTGGAGCCAGAGTTGATCGGAGAATGATGGATGTGATGAGCAACGGTGGACTTGAACCTCAAATATGATGAAGAAGGGGTTGAATTCCAAGGTTATCACTCTAATTCTCGTCAATATACGGAGGATAATAGTGAATGAAATTTGAAATTTGAAATTGAAATTGTGTACCTAAAATTAGCACAAACCCCTTTTATATAAAGGAGAGGCTACAAGAACCTCTTATTCTCTAGACGTGTGATGCAGAGAACCATTTGATGTATCCTAACCCTAGATCTCTTATACTCTTACACAAGGTAGTTCCTTTATGTTATGAGAAATTTGAGCGAAGAAGTGTTCCTCATATGAGTAGCGGCTGATGGCCATTCTGGTCGGTCTAGAACATGTAACTTAGTTTTTCACTTTTTTCCTCATTCTTCTACAAGTATTTCAAGAGCCTTGGTGTTTATATCAAAAGTTAGAGGTCATTATTTTTTTATACGTACAAAATTTTTAGGTAAATTGGTCTTTATAGGTTTTATAGGGTCATGGTATTGCCATAAAGCACGCCAATCTCTATCACGCACTAGTTGAACTCCTCCACCCTATCACGATGCCCTAGCCATTTACTAGTGGGGCATGGGTATTCTAAATCCTTTTCCCTTAGATCTCTGTCATATAAAGTTCCTCATCATTGGAGTAGATTATTTCACAAAATGGATAGAGGTTGAAGTTGTATCCAAAATCATAGTAGAAAGGGTTTTCTATTTTTATTGGTAGAGAATTATGTGCAGTGGTCATCGTTTTGGACAATGGAACTCAGTTTGCCAGCATTTTCATAGTTGATTTTTTTCATGACCTGGGAATGCAAACAAAGTTTATTTCCATTTCCCATCCACATGCGAATGGGAATCAGAATCAACAAATGACGTAATACTGAAAGAGATTGAGAAGAAGTTGGATGATGCCAAAGGACTACGGTCGAAGCAGCTGCATAAAGTATTATGGTCATATAACACCGCTCCTTATTCAACTACTAAGGAGAATCCCTTCACTCCGGTGTACTGGGTGAACCCCATGTTGCCTGTCAAAATTGACACGCCTTTCTAACGATGCTCTCAGTTCAAGTAGAGGAGAACGAGGCAAGGTTAAGATGTGATGCCGATCTAGTCAACAAAATAAGAGATGTTACCCACATTCGAGAATTTTCTGCCAAGAAAAGAGAGGCTATAAGATATAAATCTCAAGTGGTTCAAAGGGAAATGCAAAAGGGCGGCCTGGTACGGAGACAGGTTGTCGTGCCTGCCTAGTAGGGGAAACTACAACTCAACTGCAAAGGACCATCTCACATATATTGAAAGCTAACTTATGGAGCCTTTAAGGAGTTATATGGATGACTCATTCCCAAAACTTGGAATTCAGTCAATCAAAGATATTAATTATAGTTGATTTTTAGAAAGGCGAGTCGCATATCAATGCATGAATATCTTTGAAAAAATCTTTTATCATTTGCAACAGGTTATTTTAGCTTTGCTGATATTATCAATGTTGGACTTTCACTAGAAGATCCTTGCCGCCTTAAAAGGGTAATGTTAATTCCAGACTTCCAAAGGAAGATCCTTGTCGCCTTAAAAAAAGGGCATATAAATGTTGGACTTCCTCTGGATGATCCTTGCCGCCTTAAAAAGGGTAATGTAAATGCTAGACTTTCACATGAAGATCTTTGCCACTTTAAAAAGGAGAATGTAAATTATGGAATTTCATATGAAGATCCTTGCTGCCTTAAAAAGTGCAATATAAATTTTGGACTTCCATTATAAGATCCTTGATGTCTTAGAAATGGGGTAGTATAAACTTCATCTCTATAAGACATCTCAACTAAAGTCTTGCTTGGGGGACTCAACTAAAGTCTTGCGTGAACGACTCAACTAAAGTCTTGCATGAGGGACTCAACTAAAGTCTCGCCTAGGGAAATCAACTAAAGTATTACGTTTAAGGGACTCAATTAAAGTCTCGCATTGAGACTCAACTAAAGTCTCGCTCGAGGGACTCAATTAAAGTCACGCCCGAGGGACTCAACTAAAGTTTCGTCTGAGGGACTAAACTAAAGTCTCGCCTAAGGGACTCATCTAAATTTTTCCAGAGGGACTCAACAAAAGTCTCGTAAGAAGGACTCAAATAGAGTCTCGTAAGAGGAACTCAACTTGAGGCCTACTTAAAATTCTCCATTTAAGGTCCTCTCTATGGCGTCCGAATGAAGGAAAAGAAACTAAAATACTTCGTCTTTTACAAGCCCCCGTGCTTGAGGGACTGTGGATTGATATATTTGAAAAAAGGACCATAAGGGGTGAAGTAGAGGCAATGGACTTTAATTGAGTCCATAGCGCCTTCATGGTTGTCGATTTACTAGTTCAGACGCCCGTTAAGTAGGTGCGTCACCATGTTATACAATACATCGACTCCATCTAGAAATGATTGCCAGACATGGGGAAATGGGGAAATGATGTGTCCCTATCTTGTAATGGTACAAAAGGGATCATTTGGCCATAATATCCAAAATAACGTTGGATTAATCGTCCACTCCTGCATTTTCTTATTGGTAGTTGCTATTCCCAAAGGGCCTAGGATTTAAGCTCAAGACTACTATAAATACTTCAACATTGAAGTTGAAGGATAATCTCACTCTCATAGAAAAAACCATATATCTAGAGCTTTTCACCCCTTACGTGAGCTAGCTCTCAACCCTATAACATACCTTAAAACCTCTGACAATCGTTAATCACTAGGGATGTACATGTATTGTATTTTTTTAGCAAGTACAATAATCATTGGGTGATATGCTTTCAACCTCTTAAGGCTTCCCAGTCAATGCTTTACTTGAGTATGAAGTATCCATTACCGAATGGGAATATCAATGAGATCCAAGGTGATCAAGAAACCGCAAAAAAATGTTAGCAAGACAATCTAAGGATCAAGAGGGCGATTATAGTAGTTGTCCATGCGCCACAGTCAGACATCCGCAATATAAACTTTGTCGATTGGAATCGTAGGATAGAACCTTAGAAGGAGGGACTCACACCTACAAAAGGCCTGAAGAAGCTCCAGATCGAGTCTTAGAAATTTCACACCACCAAACTAGAAGGAAACCCTTGTTGCCTTGCTCAGAAAGAACATTGACATATTTGTTCGGATTCTCACATATATGACAAGAATCAACACTAGTGTTGTGTCACCGCCTCGCCATTAATCTCACATTAAAAGCAATACCAAAGAGAAAATGTAAAATTGTCGAAGAGAAACGAGCGGTCTTCCTCATTGTATTTCACAAATACAAGTAAGGACAAAACGTAATTTTTAATCGGAATAAATAACTTAATAAATAGATATTTTTAGACTTATATTTTTTTTAAAAATAGTGAGTTTTGTATGCGAAGATTAAAGGTGAAGTGCAAGTTTGGTTTGGCTTTTGGAAAGGCCAAAAACAATTTTAGATGTGTATAATTGATTCTGAGTGATTTTATAATTTTTAGTTAGACAAAATTAGAAATGATTATGTCTCCAGAATTGATTCTACTTGAAACTAAAATTTGTAGCTTCTATCTTCAAAATTAATTTTGGATGATTTTTACACTGTAACTTATTGTTTAACGTCACTTTTACATAATTGTGTCCAAACATAAATAAATTTTATTAAACTCAATTCTAATAAAATCAATTCTAACAAATTCAATTATGCTATAGTCAATTCTATCCACGGTCAATCAAAACACCCGCCCGAAATAAATTAAATATCTGAAATAAATTATAAAGAAAACACAACATTAATCAAATAGCAATACTACTACTAGCAGTCTAGTACTATACTTGTGTATCATTGTTTCAACCTGCATTTGTTTTTTGTTCTCCGTGGCTGGGAGGAATTGAGGGCTAGTTATAATTCCAGTAAGATCATTTCATAAATTTGTTTGGCGGTAGGGGCCCAAAAACAAACCGTTTGTGAGTGTTGGTGGCACTGAGACTGATATTAGAATTGCATTATTTGCTTATATCACAAAATATATATATCACATTTACTCAATAATATCACATCGATTAATCATTTTTTAATTTAATTATTAAATTAAATATATATATATATATATATATATATATATATATATATATATATATATATATATATATCATATTTATAAATTTTAATTTTAATTTATGGTCATCAAAATACATGAAAATTAACATAAAAAATATTTTCAAAGAACATTACTTCTGACACAATTTAATAACAAATAAAATTATGACACAATTTAATAATAAATAAAATTATTATAGATTAAATTCAAAAATTTGTACTATAATATATATGATAATATTTTTTAATAATATATAGGTAATGATCAAATTATAGTCAAAAAATTATATTAAAAATTACACGGATTCAATAGTAGTATTACATCTAATAAATATTTTTTTAAATTAATTATTAAATTAAAATATATTATCGTCTAGATAGACCAATCACTTGATTAACCACAAAATCTTCCTTATTCAATATGACACATTTCATGCCGTGTAGTAAAAATGAACATTCAATTGAAAACAAAAACAATGATTTAAAAATTCAGACTACTGTTGCGTAAATATAACTTAACTCCAAAACTTTGATATGTTTGAATGGTGTAGGCGTTAAATTCTCATTTTCTATTTTATAAAAAAATTACATAAAAATAAACAAAAAACCAAAAAACAAAATATATCCGTGTTTCCCTCATATTTTGATAGAAAGGAATTTAATTTAAAAAAACAAAAAAGGAATCAGATTCGGGAAAGTAATATTTGTAAAACGAAGAAAGGAATGCAAATTGAGTTTGGATAAGAAAAGATGGTTGTAAACCCACCGACACAATTTGACTAATGGACCCCACCTACCGTCTAGAACAACAAAAGAAATTGTTTCTAACTAGAGGACGACGTCGTATAAGTGTGATGGCGTCACCTTTCATAAAATGCAGAGTCACAAAATAATATTTTTGGTATTATATATTGTTAAAAACACTTTGGACACCTTTCATGGAAGTTTAATATCTATGTATCAGCGACACTTCTAAAATAATGCGTATTTGTGTCGATGTCGGACTTCTGCACCAACACTTATATTTATATTTAGTTTATTTATTTTTTAAAATTATTATCAGTGTTATCGTATCATTGTTAGGGTCGTATATGGGTGTACATGCTTCATAGTTTAACATATAAGATTTTTCAAACATTTAAAACTTAATCAGTACAGTTTCGCAAATCTTTTAATTTTTTCATAATATTTTAATACCCAATCATGGTCGTGTCAAATAAATACGAGATAACACATAATCACACATTATTTATATTTTAATCTCTAAACTTTATCGTCTTCACGATTTGTCAATGATTCTCGTACTCTTTCTCCGTTCATTTAAATCCCACATGACATCTCCAACTTGCAAATATCACAATCTTAGCTTCTCTAGAGTCATGCATTAAATCTTCAACAACATCTCTAAAGCTTTTAACATATGAATCATCAAATGATCCAACATTCGACTACTGATGGACAAATGCGACAGACAAGACACATCACCGAATTAACAATCATCTCAACAATATGTAGATGGAAAGAAAATGCATAAACGGGCCATCTCTTAATAAATGACGACATCATACCATTGTCAATGTTTGTGAAACTGATATGTGCGACATAATGTCTAAGACATCTTACCCAACCAAAAAATTACCCATCAACCCATGAGGAAAACCACCATTCTTATCCTTAATTAAAAAAAGCCCCAACATACAATCGTTATCTTCAACAACTATGTATCACTAAGAAACTCCATAAATTCATTATACTTCAGTGCTTCAATAAATAGATCTTCTGCATCCTCATTTGCAGTTTCTTTTTCTTCTTTAGTTTCCTTTGCCTAGGTACTAATCTTGTTAGTAGAGGAAACATTGCTTCTGTCCAATTAATTAATAAATGAAATCTTCACATACTTTCCTTTATCGTACACCCTTCTATACACCTTGATGCCTTCAACATTACACACAATAGGAATGTTCACAATAAACCTCTTGACCATCTTTTCAAGGCAAGAACCAATATCAGTAACAATCTTCATTAGCCCATCCGCTTCCATGATTTCTTTACTATCAAGAGATTTTTTTTACCAAACTCCCTATCAAGTTCACTCCTTCTTTGAAAAACATACTTCCACTTCTTAACACTTTTTTATGAAATGACACATTATCCATGTGAACAGAGGTGACATTCACATGATTTCTCTACCGATCATCCTTTCTCCTTATGGTGGACACAATATTCTAGGCATTTTCTTTAACACCTATCTTAGAATCACATTTTTGAACAAGCCTTCTATTCACTTCATAATTGACACAAGCAACTTGTTCATCCTTCCTCTGAGTTGGAAACTCAGTGACCAACATGTCATACCTGTTGTCTAGCACATATTGGTTGGCATCCTCATTACAACCTTCTGTGATATCTTTGAGAAATTGGTTTCTCCATAGTAGTTAAGTGCAACTACTTCCATCATATATACTTTGGGAATCAAAGGAGTAGTCTTTCATTTGCTTCACTCGAGAATTAGGAAAGTTAGTAACATTTCCTACAATGCTCAACTCAAATTCAGACTGCATTTGTTGAACAAGATTCTCTAACATCTTATCTGACATAAGATTCTCATTGTCTTTCACAATGATATCCTTCAATAGCAAAACAACCTCTTCAAATGTCAAAGCTTCTTCTGACATCTTCCTTTCAAGGACTATCCACTTCTAATACAAATACTTCCACTTCATCACACTTTTCTCATAATGGAAAGACATAAAGTATAAGAAAGGAATAGAAACATTTGTGGAAATCTTATTGTCATCAACTGTTTTCTTGTACTTCCTGTCAAAGCTTTTACAAATACAAGCATCTTTATTACCACCTTCATTGATTGATTCAGACCCATCATGAACTTAATTATTCATAGGTATAGAACCATCATCAGCACTAATAACATCATCAATATTTTCACTCACATTATTCACCATATGATCCTTTTATTGAGTAACCTTATCATGAAACTTGGTTAAATTCTCCATGATTCTCTTCATTATGTTGGCAAAAGGAAAGTCTTCAACTTCCACATAATCACCTTTATTAATGACACCATCCTTGTCAGTAGTATAATTCTTAACATCCTGATTGACTTTCATATTCAAATATCTATTGGGAGAGGCACTTTTCACATCCATCTAATAAAGTTTAAATTTCAGAATACATGACAGTCTAATTAACAATATGATGGCTCCAAGTTGGGCAATAAGATTAAAAGTTTCAGCATCCCAAAAACTTCAATTTTCTTTTGGAGGAAGCATAACGTTTCCTGATTTGTTAGTAACAACTTGCTCCACGGCAAGACCAATGATATCAAAAACTTCATCATTAAGGGGAGTCATATCATTTTTAGATGGCGGGCTCTTGGTAAACAATCTATACTCATGGCTATTAATAGCACTAACTAGAAGTAAGCTTTCATCCTTACTTATCACATCTTCATATAATGTCTCCACATCTTCTATTGTATGATCATGGTTATTAAAAACCCCACCACTAGCTATAACAGTATCAACCTTAACATTTACATGGACATGATCATCATTCTTCTCATGCATTTAAGACTATGTCAACATGTCAGACAGGATGTCTGACACATCTTTATCATCATCTTGATTTCCAAGATTGGTTGCATGGGTCTCCTTACTAAAATCCTTTTGAATGGGATGATGATTTCTTATAGGCCCATACAAGATTGAAACATCAATCACATTTCCACCACCAGCTAGATCAGACTTATCAGCATATGGAATGTTGTGGAGAGTAATATTTGGAACATACATATTATTGAAAAGGTTCAATTGAATAAGATGAATACCAATATCAAGCAAACAATTATGTTTTTGGTTGATAAAAAATCTAGAGATATGAGAAGTAGCTCGAATAAGAAGAATTATGGCATAATCAATATTCTTCTTTGGCTTCAACTTCTGAACCATTGTTGGTTGTACAAAGTTGGGAGGACTTCTAGCTTTACCACAAACCTTCCCTTTAATGATAACTCATTGTTTGAGTCTCATAAATACCATATGTCGTAATTCAAAAGTATGAGTAAGATGTTGAACCATCTTGTAAGACATCTTGATTTGCTTCTGAAGTTGGCAAAATTCATAACTACTTCCTTCTTCAACATTGAGATCAGTATACATATGACAAATTTCTTTTCAACAACCCCTAAGTTTTTTGTACCTTGGCTTATTTTTAGTTTCTAACATGTCTTCCATGATATCTGAAACATGATCTTCACCATTTTGCTCTATAATGGTAGCAACCATCTTCATTTTAACATATTTCTTTCTATTATGGCTATAATAGTTTCTTTCTCCTATCAACTTCCTGTTGCAGCTACTTTAAAAATAGTAACCTTCACAAGAGAAAATATTATGGAAGGAACAAACACAAGAATATTAGGCTTGCCATGCCAAACTTTTTCGATGATGCCTTTGAAACTTCTCGTTCCATTAAGGATATAAATGTTGATGGTGCCTTTGAAACTTCTCATTCCATAGACGTCCAATAAGCTTCATAGCTAGAGGTAGGATCTCTAAAGTGGAACCAATAGGAGACAGAGGAGGAGTATGAGCAAATGCAGATTTGAGAGTCTCCTTCCCAGTAACATAACCTTTGAAGTCTTATCATAAGAAACAAACGTGTCCTCATATATCGTTGAAAATTCGTCCTGGTAATAGTAAACACCATTTTTGTCTCGGTGATACTTCATCAGCTTGATAACAATACATTAAAGATCTTCAGCGCTTTTTTTAAGACCAGCATCAACTTGACGAACACCATTTTTCTCAATAATATACTGATTGAACGAGGTATAGAACAATGGATGCTCCAACTTTGACTTGGAGATGGAAATTTGATTCATAATAAACTTGACCTGATTCACCTCTTTTTGAGTCAACAACAACCACACTGAGTAAAAATCTTGGTCATCGACTCTTGTCCATTTTTTTGCTTTCATGTAGAGAATTTTTTGAGTGATCTAATGAAACATTCTCATATCACTTCATCTGGCTGATATAGAAGCTTGCAGTATCCAAATGATCATTGAATTGAGATTTTAAAATTGATTATACAAACTCAACACGCCTGAACCCTTAAGGCTTCAATTGATTGACTTTCATGCCCTTGTACTCAAAATCAAAATGATCACAAAAATCATCATGAGAGAAAGAAATCATTCTCTCACATAATTGACATTTGAGGCAATTTGAAGTAACTTTGACCCTACAATATAGAATGTTTTGACGTGGTTGAGGTTAAACTTCTAACTCACTGCCAACGACTTTTAATAGACCAAACTTTGACCCTTGATATTTTTTTTTATCATTTTAAATATTAAAAATATGAAGTGGAGAAGAAAAAACACATTGATTGATATATAATTATATATATTGAAAAGAAATTTGTGGAAAAAACTCGTTTGAAAGTATACTTTAAAAAAAAAATTAAAATATTTTTTATAGAAAATATTTAAAAATTACTCCCTCCGTTCCTTTTTAATTGTCATTCTAGCAAAAAACTCTTCAATCAAGATCGTGGATTATTAGAGTTACTTTTTCTATCATACCCTTATTTATTTTTCTCTTTCCAAATAAATTCATTCATAAACTCTCTTTTTCCAATAACTAATTGAAAAATTTGAGGATGATTTATTGAGAAAATAAGGGTATAATTGACAAATTATAACATTAAATTATAAAACGACATTTAAATAGGAACTAAAAAATTCTTCTAAAACGACACTTAAAAAAGAACGGAGGGAGTATTAGAAAGAGAATTGGGAAATCTTATTAAATTTCATCTTAATTCTTGATAAAATATTAATTCTTGATTAACTTAATTTTTCATAACCAAATTCAATGGTGTATCCAATTGGATTGAAGTCTACAAAAAGAAATCAATCAATCATTTATAATTTGAATTTTGCTTGAGAAAAGTTTATTGTATAAACTTTAAATTAAATTAAAGTTAAGGCTAATTAGTTACATATAATTTGTTTGTAGTACTACATATGTTTTCGTCATAAATAGAGTTTAAATTGACCAAAACTGTTAATGAGTATACTTAGAATATTTAAATAATTGATTTTGAATAACAAATTGGTGATTAATTTTAAGATATAAATTTATATAAAGTTCATCTGTCAGATTTTGTTTCTTGCGATGATTGACGTTAAGAGAATATTTGTAGCAACAGTGATAAGAGAGCATAAAAAAAATCAGTGATTGAAGAATCTAGGCAGACCATATACTAATAGTACTACTGGCAAATGGTATAATATTGGCATTGGGGGCCCAAACCACAAGCATTTGTGGGGAAATTTACAGGTTGTTTTTTCTTCGGACATAATTTTATCCGAGGCATGAAGGAATATAAGGATTTGTTTGGTTTCTGAATGAATTATGGACAAGAAACATGTGAAAGAGATAATAACAAAATAAAAGTATAAGATAAATAAGTTTTATATGCATATCATTTAGTAATAGTATAAGAGAAATATAATTATAGCTACTGCTTAAAAAAAAACAAAAATAACTGCTAATGCTAACATGATAAAGAAATCAGTATAAATATACTATCTTAAAATATTACATCTGATTTTTTTTTTTAAAATTAATTTTATTTATATATACATGTATTTATGATATAAATAAGTGAAACTATATTAATGTTTTCGGATTTTTGCTGGATAGTTTACCCTCAACTTTTTTGGAAATTCGCGGGGAAATTTCAAAAATGCCCTCATATTTCGAAAGTGCATCTTCGAAGTCACATTTTTATGAAAAAAAAGGTGGTTTCAGATGTGCACTTCCGAAAACACATTTTTAAAAAAAAAAGTGTTTTCAGAAATGCACTTCCGAAATCACTTTTTTTTGAAAATATTCGGAAGTGCACTTCCAAATTTTGACCATTGTCTATGTTTTTTACTGTGTTAGTTTACACCATTTGTGTAGCTTTGGCAGTGACATCATAACAACTAAACAACATGGTCGAACTTCAAGACCTTAAGCAAAAGCATGTTCATCACAAAACCATCTCAAACAAAACAATGAACAACAAATACCAATACAAAGAAAAAATTGAAGCAAAGAAGTGAGAAATCTAAAACAGAATCGTAAGCGCTTCAGGCCAAGTTCGAGATACCGCCGGATCTGTACGATGCCTCCATCACGTCGAGATGCTCTCCGACCCGCATCCAACTAAAGTCGACGCGTCGCCCCACTGCAACCGCCACCAACCACCGGACCCATCCTCAAACCGTATCCGGCGCACCACTTTCTTTCCGACCATCACCACGTCGACAAAACCATTCGTACCCTTCATCCCTTTTTTTGGTTGCATTTGTTGTTATTGTTTCCACGAATTTGAGTGAGTAATCATGTAAGAGATGATGCTATCATGGTTATTTTGTGATTGGTATATGCGATTTGTTGTTGTCCAGTTTAAAAGGTTTGAGATGGAGAATTGAAGTTGATAGAGAACGGAGAGAGAGTCGTGTAAGTTTTAGGAATGAGAAGGAGAAGGGAAGCAAAATTGAAATTTAAGTGCTTTCGGAGATGCATCTCCGAAAACACCACATAATGGGTGTTTTCGGAGATGCATCTCTGAATTCTGGGAAAATCTATAAAAAAATATTTCGGAGATGCATCTCCGAAGCAGAGGTATTTTGGGGTTTTCAGCAGGGATTATCCCCACAGGGGGGTTTATAAAGAAATTGTCTTGTTGATCATGAGTATTTTGTCCTCTTACTTAGTAGTGGGCCTAGAAGTCTTGTGTGACAGGGGCCGAGTAGATGTTGGAAGTAATGACGGTCCACAACCCCTCAAAATATGAAGCTTGTAATGAGGAAGCGTTTAAGCAGATACAAAAATACATCTATAACCTACATTGTATCACATGTGGTAAGGATTGAATAGATGTTGAAAACCATGACGCTCCATAACTCCAAGCGCATAGGGATGTCAACGGGGCAGGGAATGCTCGGAGGATGCTTCTCCGCTCCCCACCTCACCCCCCCAATTTATTCCCCATCCCCACCCTCTATCTCCGCCACGGAGGGATATTTCCCCTGTTCTCATCCCTACAGATTCCCACAGAGATTGAATCTTAAGATTTTTTTTATACTTTTTGATCAATACTATGACACTAGTATTTCGTTATTACCATATATTTGAAGGGTAATTACCATAAGCACAATGAAAAAAGAGAGTGGTTGTTGTGATGATGAAGAGAACGGAAAAGAAGATGAATGGAGGAGACAAATAAAATGAGCAGACGGTGTGTACATTTTATGTATTGGGTGCACTTTCTAGAGTTAGGTACTTGGATAGTGAAATAATACATTATACAATATAACATAAAAATAAAATGTTACACTAATGACTCTTCATTTTCAAATACATTAATATTTTTTTTATAAAATTTTATAATTATATATTATATATTATACAAAATATAAAAGTTAAATAATATAGTCGGAGTTGGAGAATCCACGGGGCGGAGGGTACTTTTTCAATCTCCGCCCCAAAGTGTTTTCGGAGAAACTTTTCCCTCCATCCCGTCTCTGCAGGGAAAAAAATCTCCAACTTCGATGCTCCAAACAGATAATCCCCACAGGGATCTCCATTAACAAATACAAATTGACATCCCTACAAACGCAAAGCATGCAAGGAAGAAATGCTTAAGTAGACATATGAAAACCGGTCTATAGTGCATAAGATGTCTTTGAGCGCGAGATATGTTTAAGACAAAATGTCAACAACTTTATGTTGGTGTAGAAACTTGCATAAGCTCCTTTGAGTTTCAATTTGCGAGAATTAAATATTCTCTTCCCATATGAAACAATGTGTAACATGTATGTATTTTAATTTCCTTTATGCTCGCACACTACCTCTAACAACGTAACACATTCTCTTCAGACAATGTTTAACATATGTCAAACTCAATTTATTTACCAAAAGGGTGAGAATCATTATGTTCCTTTAATGGATCTGTAATTTTTTTCTTTAGAAAACTCTTTGAAGGATAGAAAAACACTTAGAAAGGGGGGGTTTGAATAAGTGTAGTCTAAAAACTTGAACGATAAAAACAATTTGCGCAGTTATTTTTATCCTGGTTCATTGTTAACTAAACTACTCCAGTCCACCCCCACGGAGTGATTTACCTCACCTGAGGATTTAATCCACTAATCGCAACAGATTACAATGGTTTTCCACTTAGCCCACGACTAAGTCTTCTAGAGTATCCTGATCACAACCTGATCACTCTAGGAACAAATGCTTAGACACAAGCTAAGACTTTCTTAGAGTATCCTGACCACCACGTGATCACTCTAATTACAACTGCTTAGACACAAGCTAAGACTTCCTAGAGTATCCTGATCAACACTTGATCACTCTAGTTACTTACAAATTAATGTAATCAATTCTAAGAGTATTACAAATGCTTCTGAAAAGCTATAATCACAACAGTGATATTTCTCTTAACGTTTAAGCTTAATCTCACTAATATATTACAACAACAATGTAGTGAGCTTTGATGAAGATGAAGTTTCTGAGCTTTGAGTTGAACAGCGTTTCAGCAAGTTTTTCAGAATAAGTTCGTTCAGGATTGGTAACCTTGCTTCTCATCAGAACTTCATATTTATAGGCACTTGAGAAGATGACCGTTGGGAGCATTTAATGCTTTGCGTATTCTGTACAGCATTGCATTTAATGTTTCACGCTTTTGTCAACTACCTCGAGCCTTGTTCACGCTGTGTCTACTGACGTTGCCTTTAATAGCTTCCAACGTTCCTTTTGTCAGTCAGCGTAGCCTGCCCCCTGTACTTTCTTCTGATCTGATGTTTATGTATACAACGTTTGAAAATCATCAGAGTCAAACAGCTTGGTGCATAGCATCTTCTTGTCTTCTGACCTTGAAGTGCTTCTGAGCGTGATACCATGAGAACTTCAGTGCTTCTGCTTCTGATCTCAAGTTCTTCTGATGCTTCCATAGACCCATGTTCTGATTCTGCCTTGACCATCTTCTGATGTCTTGCCAGACCATGTTCTGATGTTGCATGCTGAACCTTCTGAGACAAAGCTTCTGAGCGCTGATTTGTGCATACTCTTTATATATTTCCTGAAAGGGAAATTGCAATGTATTAGAGTACCACATTATCTCACACAAAATTCATATCCTTGTTATCATCAAAACTAAGAATATTGATCAGAACAAATCTTGTTCTAACAATCTTCCCCTTTTTGATGATGATAAAAACATATATAAATGATATGAATTTGCGATCAGAAAAAACAGACGGCTAAAGACAATTACACAGCTAAATCATAAGCATGTGAATATGTCTCCCCCTGAGATTAACAATCTCCCCCTGAGATGAATAATCTCCCCCTGAAATTAATACTAGAAGAATTTTATAAATAAAAGACTTCCCTGAGTATTTCAGTAGAGACGTTCACAGTGTTTGATCTTCAGAACATTCATGACTTCTGATTTCTGCTTCCATAGGACAGCTTCAGAACATTGAATTTCTTTAAATCCTCAGAACATTCACAGCTTATGATTCCTGCTTCCATCGGACAGCTTCAGAACTTGAATTTCTTTGATCTTCAGAACATTCCCAGCTTCTGACTTCTGCTTCCATTGGACAGCTTCAGAACTTGAATTTCTTTAGATCTTCAGAACATCCACAACTTCTGATTCTTGCTTCCATTGGGACAGCTTCAGAGCTTGAATTTCTTCTTACATCACTTCATGCTAGATTGTATCAGAACATTGTTGAATGTACCAGAGCATCATCAGAGCATCTCTACATCCTGAAATGTTACAAAACAAAACTAAACGACAAAAGTCAGCATGAATGAGTCAGAACATAGAATATGTTTCAGAACACATAATATGTATCAGAGCCATATATAATGTATCAGAACATATAGACATAATGTTTCAGATCATATCAGAATATCTGAACATTCTTCCTTCTTGCTTCTGATTCTGATTCTGAAGCTTCATAGCACTCATCTTGCTTCAAGAATCCACAACATTCATCTTGTTGCTTCTCATGTTGATCTTTAAAGAGAATTTTCAATTCCTGCAACAACACAACTTAAAGCATAGAACTTTGCAAGTTCTGTTAGTAATGTGGGGCCTTTTTACCCGGTAACTGATAATATTAATCAGATCATTTATCATATATTTTCTCCCCCTTTTTGTCATAACATCAAAAAGAATATAAAAGATTCAGATGTAGAAAACGAAAAAAGGAAAGAAACAGAATTAAACTTTTCATTAATTAAGCAAACAGGATTACAAAAGATGTATGCAGAATAACAGATGCAATCAAACAAAGAAAACTACAAGGACTGAAGACTAAGACCCTAGCCTAGTCATAAGCCTGTCCAGACTAGAACCTCCACTGTAGGAGAGATAATAATGACAAAAGAAGTGATTAGCACAGTTACCTAAGTAGGCGTCCCCTCAACTGCACGCACGCTTGTCTAGAAATAGTGAACACGTGTTTACCATCTGGATAGCCAGTTACAGCTGTTTTTCTTTTAAAGAGATTCTGAGTCAACTTAGACAATGAAACGTTAGTAATAACAAAATCACTACTTCTAATTGATCACAATCAGAACTTCTTATAAAAGACTAATCCAATCTCATTTCAGAAGATACTCATACATAAGATCTTCTCATCTTCTCATTCTGGGCATAAATCCATACTGATATTCTTCAGAATGAACTTAAACCTATCTTCAGCCAGGGGTTTTGTAAAGATATCAGCCCACTGATGGTCTGTATCCACAAAGTTTAAAGATAAAACACCCTTCTGAACATAGTCCCTTATGAAATGATGTTTAATCTCAATATGTTTAGCTTTTGAATGCAAGATATGATTCTTAGATAAACATATAGCAGAAGTATTATCACAGAAAATAGGAATGTTACTCTCATATATCTGATAATCTTCTAGCTGACTTCTCATCCAGAGCATTTGTGTGCTACAACCAGCAGCAGCAACATATTCTGCTTCTGTTGTTGAGAGGGCAATTGTAGCTTGCTTCTTGCTGTACCATGAGATCAGATGACTTCCAAGAAATTGACAACTTCCAGAAGTGCTCTTCCTTTCAATTCTATCTCCAGCATAGTCAGCATCACAGAATCCTACTAAGTTGTAATCTTTGGATCTTCTGTAAACTAAACCAACATTAGTAGTACCTTTCAGATACCTCAGAATTCTCTTAACCGCAGTTAAATGAGATTCTCTTGGATCTGATTGGAATCTAGCACACAAACAAACACTGAAGAGAATGTCAGGTCTAGAAGCAGTTAAATATAGAAGAGATCCAATCATACCTCTGTACAACTTCTGATCTACCTTTTTACTTACCTCATCCTTACCTAGGACACATGTTGGATGCATAGGAGTTTTGGCTTCTTTACTTTCAGAAAGATTAAACTTCTTCAGAAGTTCTTTCACATACTTCGTTTGATGAGCATAGGTTCCATCAGAAGTTTGGTTGATTTGAATCCCAAGAAAATACTTGAGTTCTCCCATCATGCTCATTTCAAATTCAGCCTGCATAGACTCAGCAAACTCCTTTCCAAGTGTAGCATTAGATGTTCCAAAGATGATATCATCAACATATATTTGACATATTAAAATATCCTTTTTAAAGGTTTTACAAAAGAGAGTAGTGTCCACTTTTCCTCTAGTGAAACCATTTTCCAGAAGGAAAGAACTTAAACGTTCATACCAAGCTCTCGGAGCTTGCTTCAATCCGTATAATGATTTCTTTAATTTAAAAACATGATTTGGAGACATGGAGTCTTCAAAACCAGGAGGTTGATGGACATAAACTTCTTCATCTATGTAACCATTTAAGAAGGCACTCTTAACATCCATCTGATAAAGAGTGATGTTGTGTTGAGTGGCAAAAGAAATTAATAGACGAATAGATTCTAACCTGGCCACTGGTGCAAAGGTTTCTGTATAGTCAATCCCTTCTTGCTGACTATAACCCTGAGCCACCAGTCTGGCTTTGTTTCTTACCACTTCTCCCTTCTCGCTTAGCTTGTTTCTGAACACCCACTTAGTGCCGATGATGTTAAATCCTTTTGGTCTAGGAACCAAGTCCCATACATCATTCCTTGTAAACTGATTGAGTTCTTCCTGCATGACAATTATCCAGTCTGGATCTTCTAGAGCTTGATCAACAGAATTTGGCTCGATCAGAGAAACCAGACCTAATTGACATTCAGCATTGTTCTTGAGGAATGCTCTTGTTCTGATAGGATCATCTTTCTTTCCAATAATGACATCTTCTGAGTGAGCAGATGTGAGTCTAGATGATCTTCTGATAGTTGGTTCTTCAGAAATTCTCAGATTTTCCAAGGATGCAGCAACTTGATCTTCTGATTCTTTGCTGCTTAGGTTTTCAGCTTCTGAAACTTTTCTTCTTGGTTCTTCAACTTCTGAGATATCAATATCAATATCTGCAAAATTCTCAAACTGCTTTGGCTTTTCAAGACCAAGCTTATCATCAAACCTGATATTGATTGATTCTTCTACAACCAATGTTTCAGTATTGTATACTCTGTAGCCTTTAGAGCGTTCAGAATATCCAAGAAGGAAACACTTTTGTGCCTTAGAATCAAACTTACCAAGATAATCTTTAGTATTCAGAATAAAACATACACATCCAAAAGGATGGAAATATGAAATGTTGGGCTTTCTGTTCTTCCACAATTCATAAGGAGTCTTATTTAGAATAGGTCTGATAGAGATTCTATTATGAATATAACACGCAGTGTTTATTGCTTCTGCCCAGAAATGCTTAGCCATATTGGTTTCATTGATCATGGTTCTGGCCATTTCTTGTAGAGTCCTATTCTTTCGCTCTACAACTCCATTTTGCTGTGGAGTTCTAGGACAAGAGAAATCATGGGCAATACCATTTTCTTTGAAGAACTCCTCAAAGAATTTGTTCTCAAATTCACCACCATGATCACTTCTGACCTTTATGATTTTGCACTCTTTCTCAGATTGGATCTGAGTGCAGAATTCAAAGAACACTGAATGAGACTCATCCTTGTGTTTTAAGAACTTTACCCATGTCCAGTGGCTATAATCATCTACAATGACTAATCCATATTTCTCCCCTCTGACAGATGCTGTTTTGACTGGGCCAAACAGATCAATGTGCAAGAGTTCTAACGGCCTTGAGGAAGAAACAACATTCTTAGACTTGAATGCAGGTCTGGAGAACTTGCCCTTCTGACATGCTTCACAAAGAGCATCTGATTTGTATTTCAGATTTGGGAGTCCTCTAACCAGATTTAGTTTGTTAATCTGAGAAATCTTTCTCAAACTAGCATGTCCTAATCTTCTGTGCCAGACCCATTGCTCTTCAGAAACAGACATAAGACAAGTCACCTTCTGATTCTTAAGATCCTGAAGATCTGTCTTATAAATGTTGTTCTTTCTCTTGCCTGTAAATAGGATTGAGCCATCCTTCTGACTTACAGCCTTGCAAGACTTTTGATTGAAGATTATATCATAACCATTGTCACTTAATTGACTTATGGACAATAAGTTATGCGTTAATCCTTCTACAAGAAGTACATTAGTTATGGAAGGAGAGTTACCAAGACTTATGGTTCCAGAACCAATGATTTTGCCCTTCTGATCTCCTCCAAACTTGACTTCTCCACCTAGCTTAAGCACCAGGTCTTGGAATGTAGACCTTCTTCCCGTCATGTGTCGCGAGCACCCAGAGTCCAGGTACCATGACATTTTGCTTTTTGTCCTCTTTGCCGCCAAGGATATCTGCAATAAAAATTATCTTCTCCTTAGGTACCCACAATTTCTTGGGTCCTTTCTTGTTAGTTCTCCTCAAGTTCTGATTGAACTTGGGTTTAGCAAAATATTTAACAGGAGGAACAGCATGATATTCTTTAGGTTTGTCAGCATGATATTTCTTAGGATGTGGCACATGCTTCTTGGTGTGAACAGTGTTAAAACTCTGTGCATGTGAAGTGAGCCTAATATCATGTGCATGGCCATATTTGAACTGATCATACAATGGCTTGTATGTGATCTTCAGATCATCAATAGGTTCAAATTTATGTGAGGTATCACCCTCATAGCCAAAACCAAACCTTCTATTTCCAGAAACACCATATATCATAGAAGCAAGATGACTTCTGCCAATACTTCTAGATAAGAACTTTCTGAAGCTCGAGTCATATTCTTTCAGAATATGATTCATACTAGGAATGGATTTTTCTGTTTCAGAAGGAGATCCACTATCTTTGGATAGATTTAAAACTTTTTCCTTTAATTCAGAATTTTCCAATTCCAGCTTCTTAGTTTCAAATTCAAACTGCTTTTTCAGCTTTTTGTATTTGATACTAAGATGAGCCTTGAGTTCCAGAAGTTCTGTTAAACTGGAAACTAACTCTTCTCTAGATAGTTCAGAAAATACCTCTTCAGAATCTGATTCTGATGTAGATTCTGATCCATCATCTTCTGTAGCCATCAGCGCAAAGTTGGCTTGCTCTCCTTCAGAGTCTGATTCTGATTCTGATTCTGATTCAGAATCATCCCATGTTGCCATAAGACCTTTCTTGTTATGAAACTTCTTCTTGGGATGTCCATGCTCATTGCACTCATAGAAGACAACCTTCTTCTTGTCAGATCTTCTATCACCGGAAGATTCTCCTCGTTCAAATCTCTTTGAACTTCTGAAGCCTCTGAACTTCCTTTGCTTGCTCTTCCAGAGTTGGTTTACCCTTCTGAAGATCATGGACGGTTCATCTTCTTCTTCAGATTCTGATTCTTCAGGATCTTCTTCTCTAGCCTGAAAAGCGTTAGTACATTTTTTAACATTTGATTTTAACGCAATAGACTTACCTTTCTTCTGAGGCTCGTTTGCATCCAGCTCTATTTCATGGCTTCTCAAGGCACTGATAAGCTCTTCCAACGAAACTTCATTCAGATTCTTGGCAATCTTGAATGCAGTCACCATTGGACCCCATCTTCTGGGTAAGCTTCTGATGATCTTCTTTACATGATCAGCCTTGGTGTAGCTTTTATCCAGAACTCTCAATCCAGCAGTTAGAGTTTGAAATCTTAAGAACATCTTCTCAATATCTTCATCATCCTCCATCTTGAAGGCTTCATATTTCTGGATTAGAGCAAGAGCTTTAGTCTCCTTGACTTGAGCATTTCCTTCATGGGTCATTTTCAATGACTCATATATATCATAGGCCGTTTCCCTGTTAGATATCTTCTTATACTCAGCATGAGAGATAGCATTCAGCAAAACAGTTCTACATTTATGATGATTCTTGAAAAGCTTCTTCTGATCATCATTCATTTCTTGCCTTGTAAGCCTTACGCCACTAGCTTTCATTGGATGTTTGTAACCATCCATCAGAAGATCCCATAGTTCACCATCTAGACCAAGAAAGTAACTTTCCAGTTTATCTTTCCAGTATTCAAAGTTTTCACCATCAAATACTGGTGGTCTAGTATAACCATTGTTACCATTGTATTGCTCAGCAGAGCCAGATGTAGATGCAGATGTATTTGTTGGAATTTCACCAGCCATCTTTTACTGAAGCGTTTTTCTCTTCCTGAATCTTTTCTAAACACGGTTAAGTGCTTGCACCTTAGAACCGGCGCTCTGATGCCAATTGAAGGATAGAAAAACACTTAGAAAGGGGGGGGGGGGGTTTGAATAAGTGTAGTCTAAAAACTTGAACGATAAAAACAATTTGCGCAGTTATTTTTATCCTGGTTCGTTGTTAACTAAACTACTCCAGTCCACCCCCACGGAGTGATTTACCTCACTTGAGGATTTAATCCACTAATCGCAACAGATTACAATGGTTTTCCACTTAGCCCATGACTAAGTCTTCTAGAGTATCCTGATCACAACCTGATCACTCTAGGAACAAATGCTTAGACACAAGCTAAGACTTTCTTAGAGTATCCTGACCACCACGTGATCACTCTAATTACAACTGCTTAGACACAAGCTAAGACTTCCTAGAGTATCCTGATCAACACTTGATCACTCTAGTTACTTACAAATTAATGTAATCAATTCTAAGGGTATTACAAATGCTTCTGAAAAGCTATAATCACAACAGTGATATTTCTCTTAACGTTTAAGCTTAATCTCACTAATATATTACAACAGCAATGTAGTGAGCTTTGATGAAGATGAAGTTTCTGAGCTTTGAGTTGAACAGCGTTTCAGCAAGTTTTTCAGAATAAGTTCGTTCAGGATTGGTAACCTTGCTTCTCATCAGAACTTCATATTTATAGGCACTTGAGAAGATGACCGTTGGGAGCATTTAATGCTTTGCGTATTCTGTACAGCATTGCATTTAATGTTTCACGCTTTTGTCAACTACCTCGAGCCTTGTTCACGCTGTGTCTACTGACGTTGCCTTTAATAGCTTCCAACGTTCCTTTTGTCAGTCAGCGTAGCCTGCCACCTGTACTTTCTTCTGATCTGATGTTTATGTATACAACGTTTGAAAATCATCAGAGTCAAACAGCTTGGTGCATAGCATCTTCTTGTCTTCTGACCTTGAAGTGCTTCTGAGCGTGATACCATGAGAACTTCAGTGCTTCTGCTTCTGATCTCAAGTTCTTCTGATGCTTTCATAGACCCATGTTCTGATTCTGCCTTGACCATCTTCTGATGTCTTGCCAGACCATGTTCTGATGTTGCATGCTGAACCTTCTGAGACAAAGCTTCTGAGCGCGGATTTGTGCATACTCTTTATATATTTCCTGAAAGGGAAATTTCAATGTATTAAAGTACCACATTATCTCACACAAAATTCATATCATTGTTATCATCAAAACTAAGAATATTGATCAGAACAAATCTTGTTCTAACACTCTTATATACAAGAGTGTTATTTTCCTCTTCTTCCTCAGTTGTGATTGCATTCTTTTTTATCCGAAAAGTTATTTGTTTGTCTTTGTGCTGGTCTCTTTCAAAAGGTATAACTTTTTTTTTACTTTTCTTGTTGTGTTTCATTTGCCTTGTTATCTGTATCCCTTCTTAGACATGGTGAGTATTCGTGAAATAGAACTTGATGGAATGGGGGTTGCGAAACCATTACGATTCGAGTTCTCCCATTATAAAGTGATTTACTCTCGTTGTAAGAGATTTGGTGGTGAAGGGAAATCACAATTAAAATACACATAAGGAAAAGATTCCCTTAAGCAATCCATACGAATTAACATGTTTAGTCTCAATATTTTAATGTTATGTAATTTCACAACAAAGTTTGACTAACGATACTTTAATAATAATATGCTCATGTTTTATGGGGTTTCACGACTAAGTTACACTTAATGCTTAATCAAATGGACTAACTATTATAGGGGCTTTATTACTTTGAAAAATACAAACATAATACATAAATTATATATTACTCTTAATAGATAATTCAATATAAGTGCCAAATTCTAGTAAAACTATTGACCTCTAGGGATAACATCAACATGTGAGACTACGAATTGGAAGATGTTTCATAAAGAGGTGTTTGATCTCTTTAGATATTCTAGTGTCTCTAACGATATTGATTAAAGTACCTGTGTCATAACTCCCATTTCCTTTTTCTAAAGGAAAAATAAGATTTATATTATATTTCTAACATTGAACAAGTGACTCCAAACACAATTTGTGGTGGTGGGGTGAGGGGGGGGGGGGGTGGGGGGTTTGAAATATGAATTGTAGAAATTGTTATTAATTAAAAAAAAATTACTTTAAAAACAATTTATGTTAGTATAAAGATAAAAACTACGAAAAAAAGAGAGAGAAGGAATTAAAGAGGAATGAAAATTAATCAATAGAAATAAAAAGAGATTGCACCAGAATTTGTAGAGGTTTAACCAAGCCATTTAATTTATATCCTCTCCCAAAGAATTTATTCTCGCGAGTTCCACTATTAAATATCTTTAGTTTTTATTGCTATGTCCACAAACTTTATTATAAAGACGATATATTTTATACATGTTGATCCTCCTAACCAAATAGAGCTTTTGAAGGCTGAGCTCACAAATCAAATAGAGATTTTACTGACTAATCTCAAAAACCAAACAAAGATTTTACACGAAAAATCTCAAGAAGCAAAGATATAACACAAGAGTATCACACTCTTGATGAAAAATAATTCAACACAAACACCAGTATAACTAAAGACCTTTCTGAAGTATTTTTCACTCACAATGCACTAAGGCAACTTTTAGCAAAATAATATAAAAGGAGAGAAGAGAGAAAATAAGAAAAGAATATTAGAAATTTGAATTCTGGAGTGTTTTGAAATGAGGAGAAGTCTTATATATGTGTGTGTGTGTGTGTGTGTGAAAATATATGGTTCAAAAAGGAAAATAATCCATGGGCTTTTTAATGTTTATAATCGATTATTTAGGTCAAATATGGAAAATTTTCAAATTCACTTAGGAGGCATAAAAGTAAGAGATAATCAACTAACTTTAATGTGCTAATCGATTATCTAGTGTAAACTACACCCCTAAAGAATTATTCAAGCTAGGAACCAAATAGCTACTTGCGTAAAATATTATTAGGTAATTTTATAAAATCAGATAGGATTTTAAATTTTTTTAGTGTGTGTGATAGTTTCTTAGTTTCTCATGAGATACTCTTATACTTTTACAAAACACTTATCACTCAGACATAAGACTAGACGAGCTTTCACACTTCCTCTCTTTCACAACCTTGAATCTTACCTTGATATATTCATCATAGATTCAACACTTCATATGGAACTTGACTTCTTCTATATGATGTAGCTTGATATGACTTATTTGATATACTCCATCATTAGAGGTTTCTTAATCATATATATTGATTGAGTTCACCGAATGTCGCTTGATATTAGGTGTTGTCAACATCAAAACAACCAAGGGTCATACCCTACTAAGACCATCTACATATGATTGTACATGCAAGCATATAACTAAATACTTTCCACTTTTTTATTATGAAAATGCATCTCTCAGATTGGAGTGGTTAAATTCCACTAAAAATATAGAGAGTACATCGTAGTCTCCTTGAAAATATACTTCCCCCCTTGAAATTATCCAAAAGGAGAAAAATAAGGTAAACACATAGATCATGTATTACCACATAGAGAAAAGGAAAAAGAACAAGAAGAAAAATATCCATTTAGAAGATAATAATCCATGCATGATTGATTTAATATTCCTAATTTAGTTATATGGAAAGGCTACTATTTTTATAATGTTTTTCCAAAAGATATTTTAGCACACGGCTAAAGATTGTTCTTCGTTCATTTGCATTCTTTGTTTATATTCTTTAATTCCTATTATGTTGCAATTATTTAATATACTATATAGTTCTAGTTTTTTAATGGTAAAATAATATGTTAATAAAGGGAAAAAACACCATTATACAAGTATAAAGAGACATAAACACATGAAGTATCTAATGAGTTATTGAGTATACAACTAAAAATACAACAAGAAAAACCAGTAACCAACATTACAACAAATACAAAAAGGCTAGAGTAACCCAATAGATAAAAATTCAAACAACTAAAAATCCAATCTCATATGATTTAGGCTAGAGCTATACCGTCGAAAATCACAATCAATAAATCAGGACCCATCAAAAAAGCAACAAAACCACAACCACAACCTTCCTTAGAACCCAAAGCAAACACCTAATCTTCTATTGATTAAGAAAGATAATAGGGTTCTTAAGATAATGAAAGTAAATACAAGAGTTCACCCCTAAATTACCTAGAAACCTTTTCAAGGCCAAAATATACTATTCTCTTCCACCTATTTCATAGTTTTTGAAACATCATTAAAGATAACATCATTAAGGGATCTCCAAATAGACCATACTACAACATGCCAATTCATAATAAAACCACCCCTAGACTTAGCCTTACCACCTAACTAGAGGAAAAAGTAAAAAAAAATACTATGTTCTCTAGGAAGACCCATCTTCTAACCCAACCAGTAGAAGATCTTATACCACATAGACAAGGCTAACTCATAGGTGACACAAATATATGAGATTGATTCAACTACATACCCATACAAGGGACAAGATATCCCACTGGAATTAAGAATCACCCCATTTAGATAGGTTTTCTCTAGAAGGGATCCTATTTTAAAAAATATTCCAAGAAACCACCAACATTTTAGAAGGATCCATTCTAACCCAAATAATAGGAAAAGTCAAATTCTCAAATGTATGATACGCCCAAGAAGAGATAGAACTAACTAGTCGAACATTGTAAACTGAGGTAACAGGGGAAAAACCATATTTAGAATGCGTCCAAATCTACTTATCTCTCTCCTAAGGGAGATTAACACCTCATACGTGATTCTCGAAGAAAGAAAGTTTTCCTCCATCTAAGAACTCAAACTTGGTCTTCGTTATCACTAGGCCGATCTCTCCCACCAACCATAAGTTTGAATAGAATTAGAAAGCAAACCATAGAACTTATTCTTCAAACGAATGATTTTTAACCAAATATCCTTCCAAAAGGAAGTTTGGAGGCCCAATCCAATTTTTCTTAGGAAAACCTATAAGAGAATCCATCCTCTTTGGACCTAAGAAGAGAGACACTTTTCACCAACTAGAAGTAGATAAAAAACTCAATTCCCCCTTTCGAAGAGGAGAAACAAATAAAGCTTCATACATAGCTATAACAATATCACACCAAATACCTAATGCACCTATAAACAACCTCCATCTCTATTTCTACAAAAGAGTTAGATTAACCAGACGGAGGTCCCTAACTCCTAGCCTCGTTTACTCTTAGTCTTACAAACATCATTCGACTCAACCCATCAAATCTTATATTCTCTCTTTACCTCTCCTCGAAGAAACCTTCTTTGTAACATAACAAACTTCTTCTAAACCTTTACAAGTATCTAAAAAAAACAATAAGAAGATGAGAATCACTCGACCTTCAAAAATAACATATTTGTGCTTCCAAGAATGAAGCCTATTTGTCAGTAGATTGACTAAAAGGTCTCAAGTTTATTTAAGCCTAAGGTTAGCCCCCCATTGAAAAACCAATTTACTTAAAAGGAAGTGTTTCAATCTTACAGTGAAGAAAATCACTTGAGAAGGTTAAAAAGACAGGGTCCACATTAACTCCTATAAGACTTCTCTTGAAGAAGTTAACTTGAAGTCTCAAAACCAGCTCAAAGCCTCTTAAGATCACCTTAATACTCCACAAATTCTCAAGAGAAAAGATTGCCACTAGGAGAGTATCATCCATATACTTAAGATGAGATACTACCAAATCATATGTTCTCACCCTAAACGCAGAGTAAAGACCGATCTCCTCATTTCCAACAACTAAGCAATTAACCCCTCAGCCATAAGTAGGAAAAAGAGTTAGAAGATTCTCTTGCTTCAAACCCCTTGTGAGATATTGGATCGAACTGTAGTATGGCCGAAGGGTAGCTTATTGGTTCGGCAGGATTAAGCATGAAGTCGGAGGTTATTCACATGCTTGTGTCGAAGATGCTAGGGTTGTTAGCATGTTAAATTAGGCTTTAGTGTTTAAACCCTAATTTGTTAAGTTAGCTTGTTTATTAAGCTGGCTTGTGTAATGGGTCTTGTGGAAAAAGCCCATTAGTTAGTATGTTAGGTTTCATTATAAATAGCATACTAGTCTCTTATCATTGCTAAGCTGCAAATCCTAATTTAGGGTGAGAAAGGTTATTTGTTATTCTTGTAAACTTGTAATATTGTTTTAAGAGAAAGTAAAAGAATAACAGTTATAACCAATTCTTGTGTTCTTCTTATCATCCCTAATTCTCTATTATATTTTGTTCTTGACATCGTTTTTCACAACAAATTGGTGCGGTGAGCGTGGAGAAGATGCCCTCAACAAAGTATGAGATTGAAAAGTTCACCGGAGTGAATGATTTTGGTCTGTGGCGCTTGAAGATGAAAGCTCTACTGGTTCAGCAGGGTTGTTTGGAAGCGTTGAAGGAAGAGGCAGCCATGAATGCAGAATTGACGGCAACGGAGAAGACATTGCCGAGTTGCAAGTTTTTCCACTGTATGCAGTTGATAAAGCTGCATGAAGAAAGCTAGTTTGTTCCCTTGATGTTGTAGAGTTAGGTCCAAGGTGGAGATTTGTGAGATATTGGATCGAACTCTAGTATGGCCGAAGGGTAGCTTCTTGGTTCGACAGGATTAAGCATGAAGTCGAAGGTTGTTCACATGCTTGTGTCGAAGATGCTAGGGTTGTTAGCATGTTAAATTAGGCTTTAGTGTTTAAACCCTAATTTGTTAAGTTAGCTTGTTTATTAAGCTGACTTGTGTAATGGGTCTTGTGGAAGAAGCCTATTAGTTAGTATGTTAGGTTTCATTATAAATAGCATACTAGTCTCTTATCATTGCTAAGCTGCAAATCCTAATTTAGGGTGAGAGAGGTTATTTGTTATTCTTGTAAACTTGTAATATTGTTTTAAGAGAAAGTAAAAGAATAACAGTTATAACCAATTCTTGTGTTCTTCTTATCTTCCCTAATTCTCTATTATATTTTGTTCTTGACATCGTTTCACAACACCCCTTTAGATAGTAGTATTTTAAGCTGAGCACCTATTAACCAACTATTTATGTTACCAACGATCCGAAGTTATCTTTCTTTATATATTCAAACTTACAATTTAAAATATTTTTTATTTTATAAATTATTTTGGAAGATTTTGATATTTTATCTACTATATAACTTTTTTATACCATAAAAAGTATTATTACCCTTAAAAATTTAAGACTCTTTAATTTATGATCGTATACCCTAAAGGTACTTAGTGTCACTACCATTTTCCATATGTTTGACAGCTCCAAAATTTATTAAATAAATGATACCTCTACTCAACATTTTCTAGTAACACAATGCATCATCCCTAGACCTTAGTAATATGGTGGAGTAAGATATGAAGATAAGTAAAATCTAGTGACTTGATTGTTCCAACAAGTATTTGAACTCATCCTCCTTTTAAGCTTTATTTCTCAATAACAAAGCTTTGGTTGTCATATTTAGTTCCACTATATGAAGCCCAAAAACAGCCAAATGGCATCGAAAGACAGTCACTAAACTAAGAGGGGTCAGCAAAGGCATGCGAGGTCATTGTTTGAGAGAGACATGCGGAATGTTTTGTTTATGACACAATAATGAAAGGACATACCTTTTTTAGTTGAACTATACTTATTCTAATTTGGCATGTATGTTGACATTACAAACCCTTGTCTCAAAGTGCAATACAAATGCACAACCTCTTTCCCATATTTCCTTCTTAAATTCATGTCATCTTAATATATTCTTTATTGTTTTAAGGGGCACTTAAGGACATTGTAATTGAGTATAGGTAATAAACTCCTTTCTTTTTTATGCAAAATTATATTAAAGGGGAATTACCTATGGTATATTATTCTTTATTTTATAGTATTGTTTTTCATGTCAAGTTTCTTATAATTTATGGACTCATTTTTATGGTTGACTTGGTTTCAAAATGGTCCTCTATTCCTCTCTTTTTTTATCACTATATATTGTCCATGTATATGGGGTTGGTAAGATGGTTGAAGATTTAAAAGATTATGGCAGATGTCATGATATTAGGTGGTTTGGAATAATTGATTGATGAGAAATACTCTCTCCTTTTTTAAAGATTTAAAAATAAATATTTAATTGTTGTATATTTTATTTTTATTTTAAAAAATGAATAGGGTAATTAATATGTCCATTTTATATGTGAATATGATTAAATTGCATCTTGTGAGTATTGATTTTTTTATATTAAAATAATATTTATTGGAGAATTTGTAAGAAAAAATCATATTAAAATTAAAATACAAAGAATTTTATTGTGGTTTAATTTGATGAAAATTTAATAATTTGAATATGATTGGTCGAGATAATTATATGATTTAGTCTATGTTGTTATATAGATTGGTGTAATTATCTATTTTATTATTTAAAATTGTGTTTTTTAAAATGAAATTAATTGTTATGAATTGTCGGTGTAAAATATTTTACACAGTCAGTGCATCATAACTATTCATAACTAATATACATTTTATATGTTATTAAAAAAAGTTAAATATTTATAAAACATTAACGGCAATGATTCATTGACGATGTAAAACTTTTTTACACTATCAGTGTATTTCAATTAAATTCTTTTGGAGATTACTTGTTATGCATTGTCAGTGTAAAATATTTTACTCGTCGGTGCATCACAACCATTCATAAATAATATTTTATATGTGATTAAAGAAAAAGTCAAATATTTATAAAACTTTAACGGATATGATTCACTGACGGTGTTAAACTTCTTTACACTTTCAGTGTATTTCAATTAAATTCTTTTAAAAGAGATTAATTGTTATGCATTGTCAGTGTAAAATATTTTACAGTCAGTGCATCGCAACCATTCATAAATAATATATATTTTTAAAAAATTCATATATTATTTGAATTAAAGTATTTCTTAATTATATAGTTTTTTTAGTAAATCATATTTACCAAAAATATATCTTTTATGTTCTAATATAAATTTAGCAAACTGATCATATTTTTGAAATAAAAACAAAATTGATATTTTTGAAATAAATAAAAAATTATAAGAAAAGCAAAAGAAATATAAGGAAGTGGAGGGAGAATATGTATATATATAAACTATCATAGGATCCAACACTTTATGCTAAATGATAAAATTTTAGTCATGTAAGTGGAAAACCAAAACGAAAATGACATGAAAAGATTAAAGACAAGATCCAGTGAAGAAGGAACTTAATTCACATTCTTTTATCAGTCTTTAAATGTTCGCCATGATCTACAATTCATTGTTCTTCCTATTCATATACACAAACTTTATAATTAATAATCTTTCAAAAAATATATTTTCTTTTTCTTTTTATTCTGTCTGCTTGCACATTTCATAACCTTTTGCTTTTTGTATCCGAATACATTATGCACTGAAATTTAAATATGAAATCCTAAAAAAAAAATATGGATGAAAAAATAAAAAATTATTTGTGCTCTGGTTCTTTTTATCCGCAGTCCACATACATTTATATTCGCAATAATATATATGCTGTATTTGATCATTGATAGCATAAGCTCTTGATTCCCATTAAAATGTAGAATCTTTTTTGTGGTCATATTATTGGCTATTTATTAGATTTCATCTTTTATTACAAATTTCAGAATAACATGAAAAGATCAAAGAAAAAGAGGTTGGAAATATCTAATTAAATACTCGATTTTAAATTATTGATCATTGGTCTATTACTCTATTATACACCATGCACTTTTTTTTGTTATATTGTTCTTTCTCTTGCATTACTATTACTTTTTCTGTCATTTAAAAACATATTTAAGTTCGTTTTCTACCTCATACGGATTTCTATAGTAGCCAATTAAAAGATAACATAAAAATTAAAATTATTCTCTCACTATAAAGTTTTCAACGAAGGTATACATGCAGGTCATTATTTGTCTCATCATCATTGGAGATTATCAATACATCAAACGTGATTATATATATATATATATATATATATATATATATATATATATATATATATATATATATATATATATATATATATATATATATATATATATATATATATATATATATATATATATATATATATATATATATATATATATATATATACAGGGCCGTCTTTGAAGGCGTGCAAAGCGGGCTACCGCACAGGGCCTCAAATTTTCCAAAATTAAACTATAGCTAAATAGGGCCTCATAAAATATCAGGTAGGTTAAATCATGAGTACATAGGGCCTCTAGTAATTTTTTATGGTTAAATTGCGGCTAATCTACACAGGGCCTCCAAAAACTTGTGACGGCCTTGTGTGTATATATATATATATATATATATATATATATATATATATATATATATATATATATATATATATATATATATATATATATATATATACACTTCCAAAAATTTAGAGACAACTTAACTCAAGCGCTTCGCCCTTCCACGCCTCGCGGTTGGTGGTTATATACTCTCAGAAGCATGAAGGTGACTTAAATCATACGCAAGGGGAGAATATCTTGAACAGGATAAGATGGGCCCGCTATGAGTCTTGTCGAAGAAGGGGCCTCCCAAAGGACGCCTAGTCAAAACGCCCAAAGATCTCTCGTGAGGTCGCCCAAGTCTGGGCCAATTACCAACCCGCCGAGACCTCAGCTAAATGTACGCACTCCAAGCCGCCGTCTATGGTCATCGCCCTTCATTAAGCAACTATGAGCCCATTAACGACATTGAATACCAAAAATCATCCAAGGAATAGGAAGGGATACGACATTCATGATCATAAAAGACGAGAATTATACCATAACAAGAAAATAATATAAATAGAGTCATCCTCTCCTAGAGAGAGGCAAGCAATCCATAAAACTGAAACACAAACTTCACTGTGACTTCTCTCGACCCGCACGGGGAAGTTAACAATATTGTTCTACAGGAACAGTTAGCGCCGTTTGTGGGAAAGCGTAAAACTTTCCTACTTCCACGTCAAAATTACGAACAAACGTGGCTCGCGTCACCAGAACAGGACTGACAGCAATGAACAAGGTCAGCAGGTCACGATGGAGGAGCTTGCCGCAGTGCTAGATCTTTTGTGCCAACAGAACAAACAACTCTAGGGCACCGTTCATGATCTGCAACAAAATCAACCTAACCTTCATCCAGAAGAAGACGATCCATATGACCCAATGGACACTCAACCTGTGTCGGAAGAAATTTTGAACGACCAAGTCCCAGAAAATTTCAAACCACCGCCTCTATCTAGCTTTGAAGGAAAGATGGATCCGTAGGAGCACTTCCTCACCATTTACAATCAGATGGCAATAATAGGCGCCAGTGATTCGTTAAAGTGTAAGCTAATGGCAGGCACCCTCACCGAGGCCGCCCTCCGCTTGTATTTGGGGTTACCGAAACATTTGGTTACAAGTTACTAAGACCTGGAAAAGAATTTAATCCACCAGTTTTCCGCTAGCAAGCACAGAAAGGTCTCCACGACCAACCTTTTCAACGTCAGACAGGGGCAAGGAGAAACTCTTCGCGAGTACCTGGCCCGATTCAGTGAGGAGAAGATCAAGGTCTCCACGACCACCAATTGTATGTTGTTTATGATTTAATTTTTGTTGATACATGTTGTATGTTATTTAAGCTATGTTGTTGTTGATAAAAGTTGTATGTCATTGATGATTTAGTTTTTATTGATATATGTTGTATGTTGCTTAAGGTATGTTGTTGTTGATAAAAATTGTATGTTGTTATTGATTTAGTTTTTTTTGTTATGTATTGTATTTTGTTTAAGGTGTGTTGTTGTTGATAAAAGTTGGATGTTGTTCATGATTTAGTTTTTGTTGATATATGTTGTTGTTGATAAAAGTTGTATGTTGTTGATAAAAGTTGTATGTTGTTGTTGATAAAAGTTGATGTTGTTAATGATGATTTATTGTTGTGTGTTGTTAAATTTTAATGATATACCTTGTACAATATAGCTTTCACTATGTTAAATAAACACTTCTATTAGATGAGTTTATTATGTCATATATAGTTTAAGTGTTTTACCAACCCCTCACTAACTAAATAACCTTTCTAAATGAATTAGAAATTTATAAAAAAACAATTAAGTTATGTTATAAAACAACTTTACAATGATAAAAGTTTTTCGAGTTTCTTCCTTCCATTCTATGTAACTATCTCCCTTTTTAAGAGTTATAATTTGGTTTAATGATTATAGCTCTTCAATCAACACTTCTTTCTTTATTATTTCAATGAATTAGTAGAGAATGAAGTGTTGGTTGAAGAGTCACAATCATTGAACCTAATTCTAACACTCAAAAAGCGACCGAAGATACAGAGAATGAAAGAAAAAAGCCAGGAAAACATTGATCATCGTAATTAACTTAATATTCTAATATGAATTAATTTATCAAATTATTAATTTCTATATCACATTGAAATATTATATGTTTAGTGATTATTTAGTGAAATAAGCATTCCACATATGTTATACTAAACTCAAAAGAACCTATCACCACGGTTGAAAGATAAAATTGTAGTGAAAAATTGTGCGCTCAGTCTTTCACTATGGTTGAAAAGAACAACCGTGGTGAAAAGTTGAAAAAAAAACCAAAATGCGTCTTGAGAATCGAACCTCTGACCTCTAAATTTTACTATGGTTATCATAAGAAATCGTGGTGATAAGTAAAGCGCTACTGTGTTTTTACCACGAGTTCTTATCCATGGTGGTAAAGAGTGTACTTACTACCATACTATACTTTACCACGGTCCTCCACCCATGGTAATATACTTCATCCAACCATGGTTAAATGTATTTTTCGTAGTAATGCTTAACGCTCTTTCTCCTTATTTTATAATACGTTATCAGCATTAAGCTCCAAGATTTAGAGGGTAACTTTATTTCTTATTTTATTTCATAATATATATTAGTGATTCTACCTATGATGTATCAACCAATTGATTAAAAAAAATTAATGATGATTCTCATGCATCCCAAAAGGATTGCATGAATTATATTAAAATAAGAATTTCTTAAAGAATTATTATTTTTTATCGATGTGAAGATTTGTGACATGATTTTGAAGATTTTTTATTGAGCATCCTAGAAGGATTGAGCAAAGAATTGTTTATTCTTGATCACTACGAAAATCCTTTGTGATATATAATTTCTGAAGAACTAAGAGTTTTAAAATAAGGATCGCTCACATATTATGATTTTTTTTATCTTTGTTAACGAAAATCATTTGTAAAGATCTTGAGGTTAGAACTTAGAATTCATCATCTTCTTCATAACTATACATATCTTGTTACTTTGTTTTTTTCATAAATTTTTTAATGTCAATTATTCTTATTGTGCATATAATTTTTATTAAAAATTATTTTGTTATTTATTTTTTAATATTTATTTTTAATAAACCCTAGAATAATTTAGAAATGAAGCATCCCTAAAGGATCTCACATAAAAGTGTCTATCATTGTTCGAAGGTCTATGATATATGGTCTTTGAAGAATTTC
This sequence comes from Vicia villosa, assembly GCF_029867415.1. Taxonomy (NCBI): domain Eukaryota; kingdom Viridiplantae; phylum Streptophyta; class Magnoliopsida; order Fabales; family Fabaceae; genus Vicia; species Vicia villosa. The sequence goes on along the minus strand of NC_081180.1, from coordinate 99,094,072 downwards.
TAAAGGATTCATGTGGAATCATTTGTGATATCATTCATGATGAACTATAAAATTAGAAGATTTCTCAACCCACCCCATGGTTATCTTACACACCATGCAAAATTTCAATTTTGCCTTGAGCTTCCGTAGATGCACATCTGGAAGCACCCCATATTTTAAAAAAATTTGATTCCTTCCGTAGATGCATCTACGGAAGCGTATAAAACAAAAGAAAACACAGTTAATTTCACCTTATTTTCAATTTAGCAATACTTCCGTAGATGCATCTACGGAAGCACCCAATGTTTTTGGAACAAAGGTACTTCCGTAGATCCATCTACAGAACAATTTTTTTTGAATTTTTTGAATTATTGTAGATCACCCAATGTTTTCTTGTTGCTTTATTGTACTCATAAATATACACCGCTAAATTCTAATAAAAGACAACAGTAGGTAGACCAATAAAAATACAATATATAAATAATGAAAGTCAGAGTGTCGAGTACATCATCAAATACATACAAAATTAAAATATAAATACATTATCTAATATAACTACTGAGTATGCCGGGTGTCATCCTGCGTACCATCCACTCCGAGTCCACCAAGGGCTCTGCTGGCTCTACCCCTAGCATCAAGTGTCCCACAGGTCCTGGCCCGATGTCGACGGTACAAAAATGCACTCTTTTCCAGCATGATCATATCATCCAGCACACGCCTAAAAGCAGTTTCCTCAGGGAATAAACTCTCTGCAATGGCACTGATGCCCCTGTCAGCTATCTGACGACACAAAGGTAGAAGATCCTGAGTGTGGTCTAATTGAGCCTGATGCGCACACAAAATCTCCTCGTGGGCTGATCTGGGTGGACCCCCCTCTGCAGTTGGAAGCATGTATGAGTGTGAGACTCTATAGTACTAAGTGATGTATCCCTCGGCACAACTCCATTCGTTCTCTGCTCTCAGTAGAGGGACCAGGTGATGCTCCCAGTCTGCAAAGACCTCCTCTAACTACAAGCGGGTCATGGCGATAGGAGCTGAGACAGTAGGATTGCGGGGTATCGTTTGCTCATATCCAAACTGACGCATGACGCGCTCTGGAAGATAGCGTACAATAATGGTCGAGCTGGCGGAAAACCATCCAGAATATAGAGCTATCTCGTCAAACGGAACCGTCTACTGGTGCTCATCATAGCAACAGTATCTGATGTCCTCTGCAGCCATGCAGTCAATACCGCGCCTATAGGGATCCGACACCTGGTTCCCTCTAAGGGGGGTGAAACCACTGGCACGGGGCATGACCTCTGTGTACTCCTCTACCTCTCCCCAGCCAATAATGTCTGGGAAGTGTTGTAGTATCCAAGCCTGGAAAAAAACACAGTTATTTTAAAGTAATATAAAAAAAATATAAAAAAGTAGAAGAGTATAAGATTGTTACCACCAATAGAGTACAACTTCCAGCAACTGTCCTTGCCTTCCACAGGCATCCCTCTCCAAGTTTGTGGTAACTGTACGCCAGTACAGCCGCTCCCTAGTTGTACTCATGGATACGTGTTATATCCGATAAGTACGTCAAGTAGACGACGTCGGTGTACGTCGAGCTCGTGTCCACAAAGAGCTGAGTGCCTATCTAATATAGGAAGTAGCATCTCAGCGCCCGCTCTCTGTGTGTAGCCTGCTCCAACTCGTCTCCCTCAGCCTGGTGTGTCGCAGTGAGCTCCGCATCATATTGTCTCTGCATGAAGCTAAACTGGACGTGGGCCCCTCGTGTCCTCTCCACCTCCTTAAGGGCGTCATCGGGATCGTCCCCCAGCTCAGCAATCAACATCTCCTGAGCTTCCACCTTCGTCATCCTACCGTAACAAAAAAGGGTACCCCTGATAGGTAGATGAAGTAGGCATACCACATCATCTAGGGTGATGGTAATCTCACCGTGGGGTAGATGAAATGAGGATGTCTCAGGATTCCATCTTTCCACAAAGGCCACAAGCATACCATTATGTATAGTATGGTAGTCGAGCGTACAGAGGCCCCTCATGCCTGAAGCTGCCAGTACCTCCTGAAACCATGGCTCGTAGAACCTCTAGGGATCCCTACTCTGAAATTTTTAAGAAATTCAAATGGTAAGTAATAAGCAAGGTCAGAATTGATGAAAATAAATAGTAATTAACAAATAAAATTTACCTCTCCATCCCATATACGCCTAGCTGCATAATCGTTATATCCTGTCAAAAGGGATGCGTCTATAGGACCCCCGGGGTACCAGATAGGCTCTAGCACCGGATCATCCTCATGTCCATGCGGAGGTGGCACATTAGATCCTGTATCGCCTGCCACTGGCACATGCACAGAAGTATGAGTAGAAGTAGAAGTAGTGCCACAACGATGTTTGCAGGGGGGAGGGATGGCATCTGTGAGGAACCCTCAACATCATCCCGGGGCCTCCGTGAAGTAGTAGTAGACGGGGAAGGCCCCTCAACTGGGACAGGTGTAGAATGCCCAGCTGTAGCGGATGTATGAATTGGAACAGCAGTTGAGAGGCCCTCAACTGGGATAGGTGTAGAATGGCCGACTGTAGCGGGTGTATCAGGTGGAACATCAGCTCCATCAGTCACTTGAGATATAACATGCGCCCGTTCGCGACACACAGATGCGTGCTGCGCAGTCCTCGCATGTATATCTCTATCTGGCCCGTGAGTCATAATGTCTGCATAGGTAACCGTACATGAACAATGAAATATAAATAAACAAGAAATTAAAAAATACTACAGAAGCATGGTAGTTTCATAAACATTGGGTGCTTCCGTAGATGGACTTACGGAAGCATGTTAATTACAAAAACATTGGGTGCTTCCGTAGATGGACCTACGAAAAGTCCCAACGTCCATCTCTTTTGTAGATGGATCTACGAAAGCAAGTGAAACTCTGAAACGCAACAATGGTGTCTGAGTACAATTCCAGCCACTACAAACTCAATTTTTATGGCTTGATCGTCCTTTTAAAACCTCAAACAAGCCCTACATTGTCTTTAAACACTATTCCTAAACCTATCAATTCATTTCTACACCTAAATAACACATTCTAATTCAATTTCAAAACTACTCTTAAATAACTAAAAATTCCAAAAACTTACCGATTAAAATATCGCTTTGAACTTGATAGATAGTTGAAGTTGATGTTGAAAATGTAGCCGAACTTGATATTGATTTTGAGGTAGGGGAAAGAGAGTTTGGAGTTAAGAAAGTATGATGGTTGAGAGAGTTGAGTTTGAAAATGTGAAGAATGAGGGAGAGGAAAGGTCTGGCGCAAGACATAACACCAAAACCTTTCCGTAGATGCACATGCGGAGAACTTCCGTAGGTGTATCTACGGAACAAAACATCGTTTAAAAAAAGGGGTGCTTCTGGAGATGCATCTACGGAAACACGAGGGCAAAATAGAGAATTCAGTGGTGCGTGAGAAGGCCATGGGGTTGATTGAGAAATCTTCTAAAATTATTAAAAAACATCATTTAAGAGTTGTCCAACAAATAAATTTTCTTGATCATCATATGTGAGACATGGTTTTCGCCTAAGCACAAGTAAGACATAGTATATGGAATTTAAGTTCAACAATAGAAGAAACATTTCTAACCTAGAGGTGAAAGTTGGAGACTATATTGTCCCTCAAGTCACACGATTTAAATATCTTGGGTCTATAATACACAATGATGGAGAAATAAAAGGATATGTAAACCATTAAATTCAAGCTGAATGGTTGAAATAGAGAAAGGAATCAGATGTTTTGTGTGATGCGAATGTACCAATCTAGCTTAAGGGAAAGTCTTATCGGGCTGCGGTAAAACCTGTGATTTTGTATGGGACATAATGTTAGGCGATTAAGACTCGACAAAATAAAATTAGAAATGAAATCATTAGAGAGAGTGTCTGGGTAGCACCTATAGTAGAGAATATGGTGGAAAATGGACTTATGTGGTTTGGGCATGTAGAGAGAAAACACGTAGTGCCTATAATGTCATTGAAAGTATGAATGAAAGAGTCATTCAAGATTTCCAACTCATGTTTCATATCCAAGATTGAACCTAAAAATGTCTACGAAGCACTAACTAATGAATTGTTGACAACTACTATGCAAGAGGAACTATGTCAATTCATATGCAATGAGGTTTGTGGGTTAGTTCCTAGACCTTAAGATATGAATGTCATTGGTACCAATTGGATCTTCAATGACAATTTTGATAAAAGTGGTAATGTGACAAGAAACAAGGCAATGTTATTTGCTCAAGTGTACACTCAAATAGAAAGAGTGGATTTTGATGAGATATTTTCTCCAGTTTCTAGACTTGAGTCCATTAGATTATTTCTAGAACTTTAATGCATGATGAAATTCATATTGTATCAAATGGATGTGAAAAGTGCTTTTTGAATGGTTATACTAATGAAGAAGTCTATGTCGAGAAACCTAAGGGGTTCATTGATCCCAGTTTCCCATACCATATGTACAAGTTAAAGAAAGCATTTTATAGATTAAAGCAAGCTCCGAGAGCATCGTATGAAAGATTAACTGAGTTTCTGGTCAACAATGGCTACAAAAGAGGATGAATAAATAAGACTCTATTTGTGAAGATAGATGGAGAAAAACTCATGGTAACACATATTTATGTTGATGACATTGTATTTGGTGGGATGTCAGACTCGATGGTGGAGCATTGTGTCCAACAAATGAAGTAAGAATTTTAGATGAGCCTTGTAGGAGAACTCACTCATTTTTTTTGGACTTCAATTTAAGCAAATGGAAGATAACATTTTTATATCTCAAAGCAAGTATGCTAAGAGTATGGTGAAGACGTTTGGCCTTGAAAATGATAGCCATAAAAGAACTTCTGCTGCTACACATGTGAAAGTGACCAAGGATGAAAATGGAATTGATGTAAATCAAAGCTTATATAGAAGCTTGATTGGGAGTATGCTCTACCTCACAACAAGTAAACCTGACATCACTTTTTTGTAGGTTATTATGATGCTGATTGGGCTAGAAGTGTAGATGATAGAAAGAGCACATCTGGGGGATGTGTAACACCCCAAATTCTAAACTAATTATTTTAGCGTGATGCTTAGCTGTATTGATGAATTTTGGTGTATTTTAGAATAATTAGAATAATGAGTGGAATTATTTTAATTAGTAAAATAAATTAATATCAGTGTTAGAGATATTAAGGGCAAGAGCGATCAATTGTGAAGAGTAATTGAGGGCAATATGGGAAGACCATATTAGGGGTCTTAGGGGTAAAAAGAGAAAAGAGAAAAGAGGGAATCATTCTGCACGATTAAAGTTTTGAGAAGAGGCAGAAGGAGAGAGCTAGGGCACGAAGAACATGGAGGGATACGTATAGAGAACGCGAAGAGAAATAGAATCCAACCGTGAGTCGAGGTAAGGGGGGGACTCTTCTGGTTAATTTCTATTATGCGATTGTAGGTAATAGAATAGATTGATATGTGATTCGATTCGATTGAGTATATTGGGATTGGGATTGTTGGGTTTGGGGAGATTGATGATATTGCATGAAATTATGATTGGAAAATGTGTTTTAATGATGCTTGATGATGTGTGATAATGTCTACTATGTTTTCATACCTTTATATGATGTTGGGAATGCATTTGGGGTGAAAGGAGTGCGAAATCGCAGGTCTGTCGCAGAGTAGCGAATTGCTGAAATCGCAGCTCCGCTTAGCGGAGGGGGTCCGCTGAGCGGAGGTCCCAACATAGTTCGCTTCTGCCTAGTCCCGCTGGTGCTCCGCTGAGCGGACCCTGCTGGGCAGAAAATTTTCCAAACTTAGAAATTGCGTATCTTTTGATCCGTGTATCCTTTCTTAGTGCCGTTTGGGGCGTTGTGAAGCAAATTAAATATTTTATATGATGAATTGGTGAGATGGGTGGTGACCCGAATTATTTTTAAAAGATTATTTAATTGCTTCGGTGATATACATTGTTGGTATGTGGAATTGTGTAAACATGACAATGTTTTAGTGTGATGGTGAATGAACCGTTATTATTATTAATGTGATGATTATATGTTATATGTGGACATGTATGATTGAATATAACATTGTGTGCATATATTTTTGAATGTGACAATGTGTTGATGCGGTGATAGATTTGTTGTGACTATTATCATGATTTTTGTGATAATATGACAGTGATGATTGAATGATATATTTGATGTAAATATATGTGAATAATTGAATGATTGTGCAGCGTGTACATACTTATTCGGTGATGAAAATGGTGAGTTATGATGAGACGATGTGGTGCATCGGGTCGGTGATGTTTTTAAGTATGGTATATGTGTACATTCATTCATATGCATTTGATGATGGATCCCGGTGATGTTTTGGATCGTTGGTGGACATATTTCCCATTGTGTGGAAATTGTGTCGGTGGGACGTATCTCGATGAGGCGTAGATCGGTTAGGTGGATTGATTCCACGGTTTATTGGCACCACATGCATAGTGTCGGTTGTGTCATATGCATTTTGTCATAACATGATTGTATGGATTTATGTGTTTTGTGTTATAATCTATTATTGTGTGAATTGATGAATAATAGATGCGAATCTGAATATATGACAAATTGGGTGAATGATATATTATGATGTTTTGTTGCTTATGAATGCATAACATTGATTAATTGAGAATGAGACTCACCCTTACTTGTTGACATTTTTCAGATTTGAGAAGTAGCGGCATTAGTGCTCGGTGAGGATGACTCGTAGAGTTTATCCGTTGTGTTGGGTCGTGTCGGTCATGCTCTGATCTTGTAACACTGGGGAACGATAGTTTTAGAGTTTTAAGAGATTACTCTATTTTATTTGGTGTTGGATTATATTTCCATTTGGTTGTATTGACGTTGTTTCCCATTCCGCTGTGATAAAGATGATTATGTTTTGGTAAATCGTTTCCTAATGAAGCCTGACTTCGACCATAATTGGTTTATTTGTTTTTAAATAATTGTGGAACCCTTGTATTTATATTTTTACTCTGATTATTTATTAAAATTTTCGCGGGGTTTAGAAGGGTGTTACAATAGTGGTATCAGAGCAGGTCGGTCCGTCCGGCCAATTGTCGAGTCAGTTGAGTTGCGCGACTGTTGAATACTGTCGGCGTATTATCCCTTGGTACGCGACATGTGAGTGAATCACTGTCGGTACTTGGTTGTTTGTTGCAGAAGTTGGTTTGAAATAAGTGGGAGAGAAGCTTCGCTTCTCGGTTATGTTTCAGTTGTAAGATGATTGATTCAGTAGGCTATTGTTGGCAACGGTGCAAGCGTTGTTGGAGTTGTTGTTTTCTTGAATCGAAGGTGACTTGAAATTAGGAAGTTACAATGTATCAGCTCTGCTGGTGTGCTGCGAAGTTGTCAGTTGAGTAGCCTTATGTCTCGGAAGAGGTTCAGCTGCAGGTTTGCAAAGAGGATTGATGTCGTAATGTTTCAGAAATCGCACTTCGGCGATGGAATGTGTTGCTCAAGTTATAAGAATTTTTGGAAGTGAAGAGATATGATAAGGGGCTGTTTGGAATGTGATCGAGTTGAAGAGAATGAGTTTTGGAGTGAGATTTTCGTGAGCAAAACGCAGGAAAATTGTTGAATAGCTGCAGAGTTTCGAAAATTCATAACTGGAGTTCTGGACATCCGATTTGAGTTCCGTTTGAAGCGTCGGAAAGCTAATGAGATGAACTTTGTTATAAAAATGGTTGCAGCAGCTGTAACATATTTGATTGTGACAGGATATTGTTGGAAAGAGGTGAAGTTGCGGTTACACTTGTTCTTAGAACTAGACTTGTTTGTTGGTACTGCACGGGATGTTAGTGTCAGAGTTGAACGAATGGAAGAAATAATCAAAAGGTTTGTCTCTTGGACGTGTTGTTAGTATGTAGAAGTTGGTTCAAGGTGATCTTAATGGTTAGAGTGCAAACGTTATTGAAGCAATGTTGTTGCGAACCGGTGAGAGTATGGACTCATGAATTTGTATCAGTCGAGTTTGAGATGTGCGTAGATTATGGACGGCGAATTGATTGAGAATGAGGAATTATTCCAATGTAAATGATAGTGGATGGATTAATTATGTAGATGGTATGTCTTAAGTATAGTTGGATTATAGTCGGGTGATTTTCGTAGTTGGATGAAAAGAAAGGATGTTGGTAGATCTTGGGAGCAAACGAGAGAGATGGAACTTATGTTCATCAATCTCAAATTCCGATTTTTGCAATTATTGATTCAGATTGAAGCGATTCTGGACTTTTTGGAAAGCTTACAAAATTTCCCACAGTTTGCATATAAGATTGGTTATTAGGAAGTTTGTAAAGAGGGAGAAAAGTGTGTTTTAACATTTGGGTATGATGCTTACTTTTTCGAAAATTCTGCATATGAGAATTATGAACCAGTCCCATTGAAAGGATGATAACTTTTGCTCGTAACTCGTATTTGAGCAATTCTTGATGCTCTGGAATCTACACGAATTTCCCTTCATTTTAGGATATAATTTTGTACTTAGGAGGTCTATATTGGAAGAGAAAATTGTGTTTGAAGTTGGGTGATTCTTGCTGAAAATTGAAAAGGTGAAGAAGAATGTAAAATATTGATAAGTAATGAAACATTGGTATTTGTAAGAATGCGACGGTATAGAGAAATGCATAGAGATGTAATTTATGTAGAATGAGAATGATTATAGTAGCAATGTTATGAGATGGTAATGTTGAGAGGAGAAGGAACTCAAGAGATGTCGCGATAATAATGTTGAGTTATGAATTGAATGAGGCCAAGTGTGAAACTAGGTGGATTATAAAGGTTCTGAGAATAAAAGAAAGACGATTGGTTGGTTAGCGTGGTTGAAATTCTTAACTTGGATGAAAGTTGCAATTGGAGCGAACCGAATCGGATGGTACTTGATGTAGTAATGATTCCCGATGTTAGAAGGATGTTTAATTGATAATTGTGTGGTGCTACGAGCGTGTATAAGAATGTGTATTGGATTTTGAATGTTTTGTATCATTGGCGAGGTTGGAATTGAGGAAACTAAGAAGACTTTGGTAGGCCTTAGAGAATTGGCAGAACATTATGCATATGGACTTTGGGCACAAGTTGAAGTACGCTATTGTCGTTGGGTAATGATTATTTATGCCACTGTTATGGTTATCGGCTGTCTATTGGCAAATTGAGGAACTGATCACCCTTAATCTATTGTTGATAGTAGACGGAATCATAATTGATGGATAGATGTGTCATGACAACTAGTATAATATGTACGTTGAATTGGTTGAAGTCAAGCCGAGCGCTTGAGTATTATTTGATTTGTCAATGGCCGTTTTTAAAGAATTATGTGCGTTGTTATACGATGTGTTAGGGGGAGCCTTACGGAGTGAATCCTAGGTTGTGGAATCCATTGTGAATTGTGGCCTTTTGGCAAATGAATGCATTGTCTAAATTAAAGGTGAATGCATGTTAATTGTGAATGAGTTCGTTGCAGTTTGGCGTAACTGGTGGGAATGTATGTGGATTATATGTGATAGTATGAGATGAATGCATGAATATATATTGTGAATATGTATGCATTTCAAGAGTGTCTTGAGTTATTTTTGCACGTGAAGCATCATGATGTACATTCTTGTGTTGTGTGATTCTAATGAGAATTCGTCGTAACATCGTGTGCCCATGTGGGGTGTGAGCGATGATTACAAACGATTGTGTGCCTATGTGAGGTGTGAGCAATCGGATTGTGTGCCTATGTGAGGTGTGAGCAATCCATAAACATTGTGTGCCCGTGTGGGGTGTGAGCAATGGGTGAACATCGTATGCTCGACGGTGAGTTACATTAAGTAACAAACGATGATTCCAAGAAGTTCCTGAATGAACTTGAGATGATTGAGTCGGTATCGCATTGCATGTGCATAGAGTCGTGAGTCTGTCTCTATGATTTGCATTTATCATCTCTGTATTTGTGCATTGATGAATGAACACGAGTATGTATGTTTATGTCAAATGTTCCGAGGTGTTGTCTTACGGATCTAAGTTTGAAGTATTCGGTAACTTCGAGAGCGTAGAATACCTGTTGGAACAGAACTTTCAAAGAGTTAAGTAAAAAATCTTTATTATGTCGGCTTTGGTGATTGAAAGTTGGAGTAAACTTGGCGGAGTGGATACTTTACAAGTAATCAGAGTGCGCAACGAATGCATGGTGTAGTGCAGTTGTTCATACGTGAGTAAAAGTGATGTTGGTAGGTTGGTTGCGTTGATGTCGTGTTTAAGTTGTGTGTTCTTATGTTGTTGTGTTCTATATCTTAAACCGGAGAATTCCTAAGTTGGTTACTCTTTGTGTTGTGATGTTAAGTTATGAAATGTGTTACTTGAGTGACATGTGTGTTGTTTTCGCCATTGATGTTATGAATTGTTGTATCATACGTGGGTTGCCTTTCGGAGATGATAGTTGATTAGTCGGATGGAATAAGTAGTTGGAGTAGTTGAATCGGATAAATTTTCGAGGACGAAAATATTCTAAGTGGGGGAGAGTTGTAACACCCCAATTTCTAAACTAATTATTTTAGCGTGATGCTTAGCTGTATTGATGAATTTTGGTGTATTTTAGAATAATTAGAATAATGAGTGGAATTATTTTAATTAGTAAAATAAATCAATATCAGTGTTAGAGATATTAAGGGCAAGAGCGGTCAATTGTGAAGAGTAATTGAGGGCAATATGGGAAGACCATATTAGGGGTCTTAGGGGTAAAAAGAGAAAAGAGAAAAGAGGGAATCATTCTGCACGATTAAAGTTTAGAGAAGAGGCAGAAGGAGAGAGCTAGGGCACGAAGAACATGGAGGGATACGTATAGAGAACGCGAAGAGAAATAGAATCCAACCGTGAATCGAGGTAAGGGGGGACTCTTCTGGTTAATTTCTATTATGCGATTGTAGGTAATAGAATAGATTGATATGTGATTCGATTCGATTGAGTATATTGGGATTGGGATTGTTGGGTTTGGGGAGATTGATGATATTGCATGAAATTATGATTGGAAAATGTGTTTTAATGATGCTTGATGATGTGTGATAATGTCTACTATGTTTTCATACCTTTATATGATGTTGGGAATGCATTTGGGGTGAAAGGAGTGCGAAATCGCAGGTCTGTCGCAGAGTAGCGAATTGCTGAAATCGCAGCTCCGCTGAGCGGAGGGGGTCCGCTGAGCGGAGGTCCCAACATAGTTCGCTTCTGCCTAGTCCCGCTGGTGCTCCGCTGAGCGGACCCTGCTGGGCAGAAAATTTTCCAAACTTAGAAATTGCGTATCTTTTGATCCGTGTATCCTTTCTTAGTGCCGTTTGGGGCGTTGTGAAGCAAATTAAATATTTTATATGATGAATTGGTGAGATGGGTGGTGACCCGAATTATTTTTAAAAGATTATTTAATTGCTTCGGTGATATACATTGTTGGTATGTGGAATTGTGTAAACATGACAATGTTTTAGTGTGATGGTGAATGAACCGTTATTATTATTAATGTGATGATTATATGTTATATGTGGACATGTATGATTGAATGTAACATTGTGTGCATATATTTTTGAATGTGACAATGTGTTGATGCGGTGATAGATTTGTTGTGACTATTATCATGATTTTTGTGATAATATGACGGTGATGATTGAATGATATATTTGATGTAAATATATGTGAATAATTGAATGATTGTGCAGCGTGTACATACTTATTCGGTGATGAAAATGGTGAGTTATGATGAGACGATGTGGTGCATCGGGTCGGTGATGTTTTTAAGTATGGTATATGTGTACATTCATTCATATGCATTTGATGATGGATCCCGGTGATGTTTTGGATCGTTGGTGGACATATTTCCCATTGTGTGGAAATTGTGTCGGTGGGCCGTATCTCGATGAGGCGTAGATCGGTTAGGTGGATTGATTCCACGGTTTATTGGCACCACATGCATAGTGTCGGTTGTGTCATATGCATTTTGTCATAACATGATTGTATGGATTTATGTGTTTTGTGTTATAATCTATTATTGTGTGAATTGATGAATAATAGATGCGAATCTGAATATATGACAAATTGGGTGAATGATATATTATGATGTTTTGTTGCTTATGAATGCATAACATTGATTAATTGAGAATGAGACTCACCCTTACTTGTTGACATTTTTCAGATTTGAGAAGTAGCGGCATTAGTGCTCGGTGAGGATGACTCGTAGAGTTTATCCGTTATGTTGGGTCGTGTCGGTCATGCTCTGATCTTGTAACACTGGGGAACGATAGTTTTAGAGTTTTAAGAGATTACTCTATTTTATTTGGTGTTGGATTATATTTCCATTTGGCTGTATTGACGTTGTTTGTAACACCCGTATATTTTAATTTTTAATTTAAATGGAAATTTAATTAATAATTAGAATTATTGGTGGTTTGTGGAATTATTTGGAAAGAGTTATGAGATGGGCTATTGGGCCATGTGTGATGTTAAGGAATGAGGGGGTGTTATGTTAGTAAAGGTCTTATTCCAATTAAAGTTTATTTTATAAAATAATAAGAATTGGGAATAAGGGAAAGGAACGTGAAAAGCAGAGCAGAAGAGAGGAGGGATTGGAAAGCGAGTACGTGAAGAGGAGCAATGGAGGGAGAGACCAATCAAGAGCTCTTGGCTAAGGTAAGGGGGGACTCTCCGGTTATCATCTATTATCGTATTCTTGGATAATAATATTGATTAGGGATGTTGTTGAGTCAATTGGATTATATGATAGATTTAGGGATTGGGTAGAATTGTATGGTGTTTGATCCCTATGTTTTCCCTATGTTTGAATCCATGATATCTATGTTGTTATGATCTCAATTGATGTGTAATTGATGTATTATGAGGTGTTTTTCGTGTTGTTTGTGCATTCTATTTTCCTAGATTCGTACTGGTATGAATTGGGTGAATTGGAATGTGTAGAATGCTGTTTTCTGCAGGTTGGGGTTTCTGAAATCGCCGGTTCGCGCCGCGTGCACAGGGTTGGCGCCGCGAACAGGTGGGCAGAATGCCAGGAATTTGTGATACGCACAGGTCGCGCCGCGTACCTGTGTTAGCGCCGCGAAGGCGTACTTGTTTTCTCGTATCGCGCCGCGTGCATAGGTTGGCGCCGCGAACGTGTCTGTGTAGTTCAGGTCGCGCCGTGAACCTTGGTTGCGCCGCGTGCTGTAGCGATAATTGTTTTATCAGAAAAGTTGATTGATGTGTAACTTTCGAATCGTAGGTCCGTTTTTAGTACCGTTTCGAGCACGATGAATCTTATGAGATAGCCTACGTGTTTAAATGATGAAATGAGGTGTGAATCCAATTATTTTTAAATATGATTTTATTTCTTGATGAATGATGTATTGTACATATATGTGATGAGATGTGTTAAATACATGCTATGTTGAAATATTAATCATGTGACGATTTGTTTGATTGGATGATGTATTGTTGACATATATGATGAAATGTGACAATATAAGATGTTGTTTTGAAAACGTTATGATGTGATGATTTGTAGAGAATTGTATGATGTTGATTGATTTGTTTTGGAATGATGTGGGTACATGTGTGTTCTTCTTATTGATGATGATGATTGATGTGGACACATGTATGTTCTTTAATGATGATGATGATGATGATGATGATGATGATTGATTGTATCGAATGATGCTAATGTATATAAACATACTTTGATGATAATGATGATGTTAATGATGATGATGAAATGAGTATTTGATGATGTTACTCATTAGACTTGACGATGGTATAAGTATGTTGTATATGTTGCATTCATTCATGTGCATTGATGATACTGTATCCATAAGGGTGTGTTGGATCAGTGAAGGGCATGATTCCCACTGTGTGGAATCTGTGCTGGCAGGGCCGTATCTGGATGATGTTGGATCGGTCATGGGTTATTCCCATTGATGATGTTGGTACCACATGCATAGTGTCAGTTCATACATATGCATACTTTTATAACATGATTGGAAGTATTCCAGTGTTATAAATATTGATGATGTGTTGGTTGTGTGTTTGTTGAATTAATGTTGAGTATGATTGTCTGCTTGCAAGATGTGTTCTGTTAACGTTTGTGTAAACGATGGATGTTCCTGATAATCTGAATATGATGAAATTGGGTGAATAATATAACTATGATGTGTTGTTATTTAAGATGCAATAACATTTGTTAACTGTGATGAGACTCACCCTTACTGTTGACATTTTCAGATTGAGGATAGCTGCTTTCGACTTGGTGAGGATTAGCTCATAAGTCAGTGTATTAGTGTAGCGTCAGGTGTCATGCTCTGATATTGTAACACTGGGGGAACGCTAGTTTAGAGTTTATGATGATACTCTATCGTGTTGTGAATGTATTAAATTATGTGGAATATTGCATAGATGATGTTATGCTATCCAGTTGATGAATTTTCCGCTGTGTAACATGAGATGTTTATGAGTTATAATGAAATGTTCCTTACTGAAAGCATGACAATGGATTTATGATAAAATTTGTGTTAATTGTAATTGTGGCACCCTTGTGTTCATGTTTTACTCTGAATTATTTTATTAAATTCCGTGGGGTTTAGAAGGGTGTTACAATAGTGGTATCAGAGCAGGTCGGTCCGTCCGGCCAATTGTTGAGTCAGTCGAGTTGCGCGACAGTTGTATATTGTCGGCATTTTACTCCTTGGTACGCGACATGTGAGTGAATCACTGTCGGTACTTGGTTGTTTGTTGCAGGTGTTGGATTGAGACAAGTGAGGGAGAAGTTTGGCTTCTTGGTGATGTTTCAGTTGTAAGCCGATTGATTCAGTAGGCTGTTGTTGGCAACAGTGCAAGCGTTGTGGGAATTTGTTGTTTCCCGAATTGAAGGTGGCTTGGAATTAAGATTTGACTGGTAATTAAGTTGGAACATCTTGAAGGAAGATGATTAGAGGTATTCGGTGATTATTTGTAGGAGAAGAAAATTGGAAATTGCGATGTGTCAGCTCTGCTGGTGTGATGCGAAGTTGTCAGTTGAGTAGCCTTGGGTCTTGGAAGAGGATCAGTTGCAAGTTTGCAAAGAGGATTGTTGTAGTAACGTTCCAGAAATCACACTTCGGCGATGGGATGTGTTGCTCAAGTTATAATAATGCTTGGAAGTGAAGAGATACAATAAGGGGCTGTTTGGAATGTGATAGAGTTGAAGAGAATGAGTTTTGGAGGGAGATTTTCGTAAGCAAAACGCAGGAAAATTGCTGAATAGCTGCGGAACTTCGAAAATTCATAACTGGAGTTCTGGGCATCCGAATTGAGTTTCGTTTGAAGCGTCGGAAAGCTAACGAGATGAACCTTGTTATAAAAATGGTTGCAGCAGCTGTGACATAATTAATTGTGACAGGATGACGTTGGAAAGAGGTGAAGTTGCGGTTACTCTTGTTCTTATAACTAGACTTGTTTATTGGTACTGCACGAGATGTCAGTGTCAGTGTTGAACGGACTGAAGGAATAATTAGAAGGTTTGTTAAGGAGTAATTTTAAGAATTGAATATAGCATTTGAGGAGTTTTGGATATATCGTATAGAGTGTCGCTGCATGATGTCAGTGTTGCATTTGTTTTGGGGCAATGATTGGAAAATCCATATCTTGAGTTCCGAGTGTCCGATTAATGTGCCGTTTGAACCCACGAAGAGGTGGAATTATTTTCTACATTATGGAAGAGTTATAAATACAGTAGAAGTGATCCTATGAAGGGATATTCTGAATTCGGTTAAAGAGGTGTGGAACTTGTTGAATAGGGATGCCTACTACCGATTGTTTGAAACAAAATTAAGTGGAACATGTTGTTGATGAATAAGTTGATGAGATGCTCGATAATAAAGATGATTTGAGTACTAATAGATTTTAGTGAGAAGTGAATTAGTAGTAAAGATGGAATAAACTTTAGAACTCTTGGAATCGTATTTATGATGGCAAGGTAATGATAAGTATAAAAGAAGAATTTTAGAGGATTTCTGACACCTAGTGAATGTGAGGAAGACTTTGTTGAGATGTCGAGTGGGATGATATTTGAGCACGAAGGATGTCATAGGATTTGGATTGAGACCACGAGTTATGAATGTTGTCATGGTCTTACAGGTTAATTGTGTGGTTCAAGATTCGAAGTGTTTTGTGATCATAAGAGTTGAAGTACCTCTTTGATCAGAAAGGGCCTAATATGAGGCGGGAGAGATGATTAGAGTATTTTTCTAGGATTGTAATT
The DNA here is from genome assembly GCF_029867415.1 of Vicia villosa. Lineage (NCBI taxonomy): Eukaryota > Viridiplantae > Streptophyta > Magnoliopsida > Fabales > Fabaceae > Vicia > Vicia villosa. The sequence continues at coordinate 99,077,789 of NC_081180.1, read as the reverse complement.
TGGTTTGAATTACCATCCTGGTAAGGAGAATGTTGTGCTACTGTGTTGCGTAGGAGGTCTTTAAATATGTCGGTGCTAATGATGAATGAGTTGGATTTAATTGGACGATATTGAGACTTGAGTTGGTATGTGAAGGCACTCCTAATAGTGTTAGATTGAGTATGCTAGAAGATGACTAGTGATATTCTTGACGAGATTAGAGGAGGTTAGAAAGATAATGTTGAGTCGATCGATAGGTTGACTTTGAATTACCAAGGTAAAGGCGGTGAATTCAGAATCGACGAGGATAGTATAATGAGGATTGAGTGATTGGATTTGTGTTCCTGATGTTTTGAGCTTCGGAAGAATATTTTGGAAGAAGGACACCGTAGTGAATTATTGGACTATGACGATGTTAATGAGTTTGGGTGCAACCTCGGAAAGGACACTATTATGTAGTAACGACGGTTTATGCTTAAATATGATTTTCAACTAATATTGACAAATTTAGGACTTGATCACCCTAAATCTCTTGTTGGTAGTAGATGGAATCATATGGAAGAGATAAGCTTGTTTTGTTACCTTAATGGTTTAAGATGTGATGAATGCTAAGCTGTGAGAATAATCACTCACCATGTTGTGTGAACTTATGAAGAAGTGAATACAAAAGAGTGCAATATATTGGATGATGACTTAAGGCGGGTAATTAGAGTTGCACAGCGAATGTGTGATGTAGAGTAGTGTTATGAGTACTACTTGTGGCAAGTGAAGAATTAATATGTCGGAAGCCTACATAGAGAATATGTGTTGGTCTATATGTTGGATTTAGAATCCAGTGGAAGTAAGGATGTCGTGTCGAAGAATTGTAACTTTTGAATAATTGCCGAGAATGATGAATATGTTATTACGGTTGTACATAGTTAACGAGTATGTATTCGGCGGAATTAAAACGAAGAGTTGATGCTATGTGACGTTATAATAATTTTGTGTTGTTGTCAAGGGGTTATTGTAGATTCCAAATAGAATGAGGAATTATACTCTATGAAGAGAGAAATCAAGTTAATTCTTAGAAAAGAGCGAAACTCAACTTGAGTTGTTTTGTAAGAAATTGTGTATTGAAGCTGATGAGTGTGATTATAATTGCTTGTGTATACTCGTTCTGATGGTTAGAATGTTTTAATATATGTAGTAATTCAAGAATTTGTTTTTGAGTACGAGTAAGTATTGCTAAGTGGTAAATTGGTACCATGAATGGTGAAGAATGATTCTTGAACGAATAAGTACAGAGAGTCGGAATCGGGTAAAAACTCAGAAATCTATTTGGTATAGATGATTGTGATGAATAATCAGAGTATTGCGGAAAAAGCGAATGTAAAGCGTTGGATAATTGATGGTGTGACTTAAGAGGAGTCAGATAATCAGAATTCAGTGGTATGAGAATATGAGTATTGAGTTTCTTGAAGGAAGCAGTTGGTAAAAAGTGTAAGTACTACTTTATCGCTCAGATGGAAGAGTGTGTCTAAGGTTGGTTATGTTAGATGGATTTTTGAGGATTGAATGATGGTAATGTTAATTAGGAGCTTGAGGGTCAGGTGGAGGACTCTTATACGAGCTGGTTACTTGAGGTATGTTTTCGAGGACGAAAACTCTTTTAGTGGGGGAGAGTTGTAACACCCGTATATTTTAATTTTTAATTTAAATGGAAATTTAATTAATAATTAGAATTATTGGTGGTTTGTGGAATTATTTGGAAAGAGTTATGAGATGGGCTATTGGGCCATGTGTGATGTTAAGGAATGAGGGGGTGTTATGTTAGTAAAGGTCTTATTCCAATTAAAGTTTATTTTATAAAATAATAAGAATTGGGAATAAGGGAAAGGAACGTGAAAAGCAGAGCAGAAGAGAGGAGGGATTGGAAAGCGAGTACGTGAAGAGGAGCAATGGAGGGAGAGACCAATCAAGAGCTCTTGGCTAAGGTAAGGGGGGACTCTCCGGTTATCATCTATTATCGTATTCTTGGATAATAATATTGATTAGGGATGTTGTTGAGTCAATTGGATTATATGATAGATTTAGGGATTGGGTAGAATTGTATGGTGTTTGATCCCTATGTTTTCCCTATGTTTGAATCCATGATATCTATGTTGTTATGATCTCAATTGATGTGTAATTGATGTATTATGAGGTGTTTTTCGTGTTGTTTGTGCATTCTATTTTCCTAGATTCGTACTGGTATGAATTGGGTGAATTGGAATGTGTAGAATGCTGTTTTCTGCAGGTTGGGGTTTCTGAAATCGCCGGTTCGCGCCGCGTGCACAGGGTTGGCGCCGCGAACAGGTGGGCAGAATGCCAGGAATTTGTGATACGCACAGGTCGCGCCGCGTACCTGTGTTAGCGCCGCGAAGGCGTACTTGTTTTCTCGTATCGCGCCGCGTGCATAGGTTGGCGCCGCGAACGTGTCTGTGTAGTTCAGGTCGCGCCGTGAACCTTGGTTGCGCCGCGTGCTGTAGCGATAATTGTTTTATCAGAAAAGTTGATTGATGTGTAACTTTCGAATCGTAGGTCCGTTTTTAGTACCGTTTCGAGCACGATGAATCTTATGAGATAGCCTACGTGTTTAAATGATGAAATGAGGTGTGAATCCAATTATTTTTAAATATGATTTTATTTCTTGATGAATGATGTATTGTACATATATGTGATGAGATGTGTTAAATACATGCTATGTTGAAATATTAATCATGTGACGATTTGTTTGATTGGATGATGTATTGTTGACATATATGATGAAATGTGACAATATAAGATGTTGTTTTGAAAACGTTATGATGTGATGATTTGTAGAGAATTGTATGATGTTGATTGATTTGTTTTGGAATGATGTGGGTACATGTGTGTTCTTCTTATTGATGATGATGATTGATGTGGACACATGTATGTTCTTTAATGATGATGATGATGATGATGATGATGATTGATTGTATCGAATGATGCTAATGTATATAAACATACTTTGATGATAATGATGATGTTAATGATGATGATGAAATGAGTATTTGATGATGTTACTCATTAGACTTGACGATGGTATAAGTATGTTGTATATGTTGCATTCATTCATGTGCATTGATGATACTGTATCCATAAGGGTGTGTTGGATCAGTGAAGGGCATGATTCCCACTGTGTGGAATCTGTGCTGGCAGGGCCGTATCTGGATGATGTTGGATCGGTCATGGGTTATTCCCATTGATGATGTTGGTACCACATGCATAGTGTCAGTTCATACATATGCATACTTTTATAACATGATTGGAAGTATTCCAGTGTTATAAATATTGATGATGTGTTGGTTGTGTGTTTGTTGAATTAATGTTGAGTATGATTGTCTGCTTGCAAGATGTGTTCTGTTAACGTTTGTGTAAACGATGGATGTTCCTGATAATCTGAATATGATGAAATTGGGTGAATAATATAACTATGATGTGTTGTTATTTAAGATGCAATAACATTTGTTAACTGTGATGAGACTCACCCTTACTGTTGACATTTTCAGATTGAGGATAGCTGCTTTCGACTTGGTGAGGATTAGCTCATAAGTCAGTGTATTAGTGTAGCGTCAGGTGTCATGCTCTGATATTGTAACACTAGGGGAACGCTAGTTTAGAGTTTATGATGATACTCTATCGTGTTGTGAATGTATTAAATTATGTGGAATATTGCATAGATGATGTTATGCTATCCAGTTGATGAATTTTCCGCTGTGTAACATGAGATGTTTATGAGTTATAATGAAATGTTCCTTAGTGAAAGCATGACAATGGATTTATGATAAAATTTGTGTTAATTGTAATTGTGGCACCCTTGTGTTCATGTTTTACTCTGAATTATTTTATTAAATTCCGTGGGGTTTAGAAGGGTGTTACATTGTTTCCCATTCCGCTGTGATAAAGATGATTATGTTTTGGTAAATCGTTTCCTAATGAAGCCTGACTTCGACCATAATTGGTTTATTTGTTTTTAAATAATTGTGGCACCCTTGTATTTATATTTTTACTCTGATTATTTATTAAAATTTTCGCGGGGTTTAGAAGGGTGTTACAATAGTGGTATCAGAGCAGGTCGGTCCGTCCGGCCAATTGTCGAGTCAGTTGAGTTGCGCGACTGTTGAATACTGTCGGCGTATTATCCCTTGGTACGCGACATGTGAGTGAATCACTGTCGGTACTTGGTTGTTTGTTACAGAAGTTGGTTTGAAATAAGTGGGGGAGAAGCTTCGCTTCTCGGTTATGTTTCAGTTGTAAGATGATTGATTCAGTAGGCTATTGTTGGCAACGGTGCAAGCGTTGTTGGAGTTGTTGTTTTCTTGAATCGAAGGTGACTTGAAATTAGGAAGTTACAATGTATCAGCTCTGCTGGTGTGCTGCGAAGTTGTCAGTTGAGTAGCCTTATGTCTCGGAAGAGGTTCAGCTGCAGGTTTGCAAAGAGGATTGATGTCGTAATGTTTCAGAAATCGCACTTCGGCGATGGAATGTGTTGCTCAAGTTATAAGAATTTTTGGAAGTGAAGAGATATGATAAGGGGCTGTTTGGAATGTGATCGAGTTGAAGAGAATGAGTTTTGGAGTGAGATTTTCGTGAGCAAAACGCAGGAAAATTGTTGAATAGCTGCAGAGTTTCGAAAATTCATAACATGAGTTCTGGACATCCGATTTGAGTTCCGTTTGAAGCGTCGGAAAGCTAATGAGATGAACTTTGTTATAAAAATGGTTGCAGCAGCTGTAACATATTTGATTGTGACAGGATATTGTTGGAAAGAGGTGAAGTTGCGGTTACACTTGTTCTTAGAACTAGACTTGTTTGTTGGTACTGCACGGGATGTTAGTGTCAGAGTTGAACGAATGGAAGAAATAATCAAAAGGTTTGTCTCTTGGACGTGTTGTTAGTATGTAGAAGTTGGTTCAAGGTGATCTTAATGGTTAGAGTGCAAACGTTATTGAAGCAATGCTGTTGCGAACCGGTGAGAGTATGGACTCATGAATTTGTATCAATCGAGTTTGAGATGTGCGTAGATTATGGACGGCGAATTGATTGAGAATGAGGAATTATTCCAATGTAAATGATAGTGGATGGATTAATTATGTAGATGGTATGTCTTAAGTATAGTTGGATTATAGTCGGGTGATTTTCGTAGTTGGATGAAAAGAAAGGATGTTGGTAGATCTTGGGAGCAAACGAGAGAGATGGAACTTATGTTCATCAATCTCAAATTCCGATTTTTGCAATTATTGATTCAGATTGAAGCGATTATGGACTTTTTGGAAAGCTTACAAAATTTCCCACAGTTTGCATATAAGATTGGTTATTAGGAAGTTTGTAAAGAGGGAGAAAAGTGTGTTTTAACATTTGGGTATGATGCTTACTTTTTCGAAAATTCTGCATATGAGAATTATGAACCAGTCCCATTGAAAGGATGATAACTTTTGCTCGTAACTCGTATTTGAGCAATTCTTGATGCTCTGGAATCTACACGAATTTCCCTTCATTTTGGGATATAATTTTGTACTTAGGAGGTCTATATTGGAAGAGAAAATTGTGTTTGAAGTTGGGTGATTCTTGCTGAAAATTGAAAAGGTGAAGAAGAATGTAAAATATTGATAAGTAATGAAACATTGGTATTTGTAAGAATGCGACGGTATAGAGAAATGCATAGAGATGTAATTTATGTAGAATGAGAATGATTATAGTAGCAATGTTATGAGATGGTAATGTTGAGAGGAGAAGGAACTCAAGAGATGTCGCGATAATAATGTTGAGTTATGAATTGAATGAGGCCAAGTGTGAAACTAGGTGGATTATAAAGGTTCTGAGAATAAAAGAAAGACGATTGGTTGGTTAGCGTGGTTGAAATTCTTAACTTGGATGAAAGTTGCAATTGGAGCGAACCGAATCGGATGGTACTTGATGTAGTAATGATTCCCGATGTTAGAAGGATGTTTAATTGATAATTGTGTGGTGCTACGAGCGTGTATAAGAATGTGTATTGGATTTTGAATGTTTTGTATCATTGGCGAGGTTGGAATTGAGGAAACTAAGAAGACTTTGGTAGGCCTTAGAGAATTGGCAGAACATTATGCATATGGACTTTGGGCGCAAGTTGAAGTACGCTATTGTCGTTGGGTAATGATTATTTATGCCACTGTTATGGTTATCGGCTGTCTATTGGCAAATTGAGGAACTGATCACCCTTAATCTATTGTTGATAGTAGACGGAATCATAATTGATGGATAGATGTGTCATGACAACTAGTATAATATGTACGTTGAATTGGTTGAAGTCAAGCCGAGCGCTTGAGTATTATTTGATTTGTCAATGGCCGTTTTTAAAGAATTATGTGCGTTGTTATACGATGTGTTAGGGGGAGCCTTACGGAGTGAATCCTAGGTTGTGGAATCCATTGTGAATTGTGGCCTTTTGGCAAATGAATGCATTGTCTAAATTAAAGGTGAATGCATGTTAATTGTGAATGAGTTCGTTGCAGTTTGGCGTAACTGGTGGGAATGTATGTGGATTATATGTGATAGTATGAGATGAATGCATGAATATATATTGTGAATATGTATGCATTTCAAGAGTGTCTTGAGTTATTTTTGCACGTGAAGCATCATGATGTACATTCTTGTGTTGTGTGATTCTAATGAGAATTCGTCGTAACATCGTGTGCCCATGTGGGGTGTGAGCAATGATTACAAACGATTGTGTGCCTATGTGAGGTGTGAGCAATCGGATTGTGTGCCTATGTGAGGTGTGAGCAATCCATAAACATTGTGTGCCCGTGTGGGGTGTGAGCAATGGGTGAACATCGTATGCTCGACGGTGAGTTACATTAAGTAACAAACGATGATTCCAAGAAGTTCCTGAATGAACTTGAGATGATTGAGTCGGTATCGCATTGCATGTGCATAGAGTCGTGAGTCTGTCTCTATGATTTGCATTTATCATCTCTGTATTTGTGCATTGATGAATGAACACGAGTATGTATGTTTATGTCAAATGTTCCGAGGTGTTGTCTTACGGATCTAAGTTTGAAGTATTCGGTAACTTCGAGAGCGTAGAATACCTGTTGGAACAGAACTTTCAAAGAGTTAAGTAAAAAATCTTTATTATGTCGGCTTTGGTGATTGAAAGTTGGAGTAAACTTGGCGGAGTGGATACTTTACAAGTAATCAGAGTGCGCAACGAATGCATGGTGTAGTGCAGTTGTTCATACGTGAGTAAAAGTGATGTTGGTAGGTTGGTTGCGTTGATGTCGTGTTTAAGTTGTGTGTTCTTATGTTGTTGTGTTCTATATCTTAAACCGGAGAATTCCTAAGTTGGTTACTCTTTGTGTTGTGATGTTAAGTTATGAAATGTGTTACTTGAGTGACATGTGTGTTGTTTTCGCCATTGATGTTATGAATTGTTGTATCATACGTGGGTTGCCTTTCGGAGATGATAGTTGATTAGTCGGATGGAATAAGTAGTTGGAGTAGTTGAATCGGATAAATTTTCGAGGACGAAAATATTCTAAGTGGGGGAGAGTTGTAACACCCCAATTTCTAAACTAATTATTTTAGCGTGATGCTTAGCTGTATTGATGAATTTTGGTGTATTTTAGAATAATTAGAATAATGAGTGGAATTATTTTAATTAGTAAAATAAATCAATATCAGTGTTAGAGATATTAAGGGCAAGAGCGGTCAATTGTGAAGAGTAATTGAGGGCAATATGGGAAGACCATATTAGGGGTCTTAGGGGTAAAAAGAGAAAAGAGAAAAGAGGGAATCATTCTGCACGATTAAAGTTTTGAGAAGAGGCAGAAGGAGAGAGCTAGGGCACGAAGAACATGGAGGGATACGTATAGAGAACGCGAAGAGAAATAGAATCCAACCGTGAATCGAGGTAAGGGGGGACTCTTCCGGTTAATTTCTATTATGCGATTGTAGGTAATAGAATAGATTGATATGTGATTCGATTCGATTGAGTATATTGGGATTGGGATTGTTGGGTTTGGGGAGATTGATGATATTGCATGAAATTATGATTGGAAAATGTGTTTTAATGATGCTTGATGATGTGTGATAATGTCTACTATGTTTTCATACCTTTATATGATGTTGGGAATGCATTTGGGGTGAAAGGAGTGCGAAATCGCAGGTCTGTCGCAGAGTAGCGAATTGCTGAAATCGCAGCTCCGCTGAGCGGAGGGGGTCCGCTGAGCGGAGGTCCCAACATAGTTCGCTTCTGCCTAGTCCCGCTGGTGCTCCGCTGAGCGGACCCTGCTGGGCAGAAAATTTTCCAAACTTAGAAATTGCGTATCTTTTGATCCGTGTATCCTTTCTTAGTGCCGTTTGGGGCGTTGTGAAGCAAATTAAATATTTTATATGATGAATTGGTGAGATGGGTGGTGACCCGAATTATTTTTAAAAGATTATTTAATTGCTTCGGTGATATACATTGTTGGTATGTGGAATTGTATAAACATGACAATGTTTTAGTGTGATGGTGAATGAACCGTTATTATTATTAATGTGATGATTATATGTTATATGTGGACATGTATGATTGAATGTAACATTGTGTGCATATATTTTTGAATGTGACAATGTGTTGATGCGGTGATAGATTTGTTGTGACTATTATCATGATTTTTGTGATAATATGACGGTGATGATTGAATGATATATTTGATGTAAATATATGTGAATAATTGAATGATTGTGCAGCGTGTACATACTTATTCGCTGATGAAAATGGTGAGTTATGATGAGACGATGTGGTGCATCGGGTCGGTGATGTTTTTAAGTATGGTATATGTGTACATTCATTCATATGCATTTGATGATGGATCCCGGTGATGTTTTGGATCGTTGGTGGACATATTTCCCATTGTGTGGAAATTGTGTCGGTGGGCCGTATCTCGATGAGGCGTAGATCGGTTAGGTGGATTGATTCCACGGTTTATTGGCACCACATGCATAGTGTCGGTTGTGTCATATGCATTTTGTCATAACATGATTGTATGGATTTATGTGTTTTGTGTTATAATCTATTATTGTGTGAATTGATGAATAATAGATGCGAATCTGAATATATGACAAATTGGGTGAATGATATATTATGATGTTTTGTTGCTTATGAATGCATAACATTGATTAATTGAGAATGAGACTCACCCTTACTTGTTGACATTTTTCAGATTTGAGAAGTAGCGGCATTAGTGCTCGGTGAGGATGACTCGTAGAGTTTATCCGTTGTGTTGGGTCGTGTCGGTCATGCTCTGATCTTGTAACACTGGGGAACGATAGTTTTAGAGTTTTAAGAGATTACTCTATTTTATTTGGTGTTGGATTATATTTCCATTTGGCTGTATTGACGTTGTTTCCCATTCCGCTGTGATAAAGATGATTATGTTTTGGTAAATCGTTTCCTAATGAAGCCTGACTTCGACCATAATTGGTTTATTTGTTTTTAAATAATTGTGGCACCCTTGTATTTATATTTTTACTCTGATTATTTATTAAAATTTTCGCGGGGTTTAGAAGGGTGTTACAATAGTGGTATCAGAGCAGGTCGGTCCGTCCGGCCAATTGTCGAGTCAGTTGAGTTGCGCGACTGTTGAATACTGTCGGCGTATTATCCCTTGGTACGCGACATGTGAGTGAATCACTGTCGGTACTTGGTTGTTTGTTGCAGAAGTTGGTTTGAAATAAGTGGGGGAGAAGCTTCGCTTCTCGGTTATGTTTCAGTTGTAAGATGATTGATTCAGTAGGCTATTGTTGGCAACGGTGCAAGCGTTGTTGGAGTTGTTGTTTTCTTGAATCGAAGGTGACTTGAAATTAGGAAGTTACAATGTATCAGCTCTGCTGGTGTGCTGCGAAGTTGTCAGTTGAGTAGCCTTATGTCTCGGAAGAGGTTCAGCTGCAGGTTTGCAAAGAGGATTGATGTCGTAATGTTTCAGAAATCGCACTTCGGCGATGGAATGTGTTGCTCAAGTTATAAGAATTTTTGGAAGTGAAGAGATATGATAAGGGGCTGTTTGGAATGTGATCGAGTTGAAGAGAATGAGTTTTGGAGTGAGATTTTCGTGAGCAAAACGCAGGAAAATTGTTGAATAGCTGCAGAGTTTCGATAATTCATAACTGGAGTTCTGGACATCCGATTTGAGTTCCGTTTGAAGCGTCGGAAAGCTAATGAGATGAACTTTGTTATAAAAATGGTTGCAGCAGCTGTAACATATTTGATTGTGACAGGATATTGTTGGAAAGAGGTGAAGTTGCGGTTACACTTGTTCTTAGAACTAGACTTGTTTGTTGGTACTGCACGGGATGTTAGTGTCAGAGTTGAACGAATGGAAGAAATAATCAAAAGGTTTGTCTCTTGGACGTGTTGTTAGTATGTAGAAGTTGGTTCAAGGTGATCTTAATGGTTAGAGTGCAAACGTTATTGAAGCAATGTTGTTGCGAACCGGTGAGAGTATGGACTCATGAATTTGTATCAGTCGAGTTTGAGATGTGCGTAGATTATGGACGGCGAATTGATTGAGAATGAGGAATTATTCCAATGTAAATGATAGTGGATGGATTAATTATGTAGATGGTATGTCTTAAGTATAGTTGGATTATAGTCGGGTGATTTTCGTAGTTGGATGAAAAGAAAGGATGTTGGTAGATCTTGGGAGCAAACGAGAGAGATGGAACTTATGTTCATCAATCTCAAATTCCGATTTTTGCAATTATTGATTCAGATTGAAGTGATTCTGGACTTTTTGGAAAGCTTACAAAATTTCCCACAGTTTGCATATAAGATTGGTTATTAGGAAGTTTGTAAAGAGGGAGAAAAGTGTGTTTTAACATTTGGGTATGATGCTTACTTTTTTGAAAATTCTGCATATGAGAATTATGAACCAGTCCCATTGAAAGGATGATAACTTTTGCTCGTAACTCGTATTTGAGCAATTCTTGATGCTCTGGAATCTACACGAATTTCCCTTCATTTTGGGATATAATTTTGTACTTAGGAGGTCTATATTGGAAGAGAAAATTGTGTTTGAAGTTGGGTGATTCTTGCTGAAAATTGAAAAGGTGAAGAAGAATGTAAAATATTGATAAGTAATGAAACATTGGTATTTGTAAGAATGCGACGGTATAGAGAAATGCATAGAGATGTAATTTATGTAGAATGAGAATGATTATAGTAGCAATGTTATGAGATGGTAATGTTGAGAGGAGAAGGAACTCAAGAGATGTCGCGATAATAATGTTGAGTTATGAATTGAATGAGGCCAAGTGTGAAACTAGGTGGATTATAAAGGTTCTGAGAATAAAAGAAAGACGATTGGTTGGTTAGCGTGGTTGAAATTCTTAACTTGGATGAAAGTTGCAATTGGAGCGAACCGAATCGGATGGTACTTGATGTAGTAATGATTCCCGATGTTAGAAGGATGTTTAATTGATAATTGTGTGGTGCTACGAGCGTGTATAAGAATGTGTATTGGATTTTGAATGTTTTGTATCATTGGCGAGGTTGGAATTGAGGAAACTAAGAAGACTTTGGTAGGCCTTAGAGAATTGGCAGAACATTATGCATATGGACTTTGGGCACAAGTTGAAGTACGCTATTGTCGTTGGGTAATGATTATTTATGCCACTGTTATGGTTATCGGCTGTCTATTGGCAAATTGAGGAACTGATCACCCTTAATCTATTGTTGATAGTAGACGGAATCATAATTGATGGATAGATGTGTCATGACAACTAGTATAATATGTACGTTGAATTGGTTGAAGTCAAGCCGAGCGCTTGAGTATTATTTGATTTGTCAATGGCCGTTTTTAAAGAATTATGTGCGTTGTTATACGATGTGTTAGGGGGAGCCTTACGGAGTGAATCCTAGGTTGTGGAATCCATTGTGAATTGTGGCCTTTTGGCAAATGAATGCATTGTCTAAATTAAAGGTGAATGCATGTTAATTGTGAATGAGTTCGTTGCAGTTTGGCGTAACTGGTGGGAATGTATGTGGATTATATGTGATAGTATGAGATGAATGCATGAATATATATTGTGAATATGTATGCATTTCAAGAGTGTCTTGAGTTATTTTTGCACGTGAAGCATCATGATGTACATTCTTGTGTTGTGTGATTCTAATGAGAATTCGTCGTAACATCGTGTGCCCATGTGGGGTGTGAGCGATGATTACAAACGATTGTGTGCCTATGTGAGGTGTGAGCAATCGGATTGTGTGCCTATGTGAGGTGTGAGCAATCCATAAACATTGTGTGCCCGTGTGGGGTGTGAGCAATGGGTGAACATCGTATGCTCGACGGTGAGTTACATTAAGTAACAAACGATGATTCCAAGAAGTTCCTGAATGAACTTGAGATGATTGAGTCGGTATCGCATTGCATGTGCATAGAGTCGTGAGTCTGTCTCTATGATTTGCATTTATCATCTCTGTATTTGTGCATTGATGAATGAACACGAGTATGTATGTTTATGTCAAATGTTCCGAGGTGTTGTCTTACGGATCTAAGTTTGAAGTATTCGGTAACTTCGAGAGCGTAGAATACCTGTTGGAACAGAACTTTCAAAGAGTTAAGTCAAAAATCTTTATTATGTCGGCTTTGGTGATTGAAAGTTGGAGTAAACTTGGCGGAGTGGATACTTTACAAGTAATCAGAGTGCGCAACGAATGCATGGTGTAGTGCAGTTGTTCATACGTGAGTAAAAGTGATGTTGGTAGGTTGGTTGCGTTGATGTCGTGTTTAAGTTGTGTGTTCTTATGTTGTTGTGTTCTATATCTTAAACCGGAGAATTCCTAAGTTGGTTACTCTTTGTGTTGTGATGTTAAGTTAGGAAATGTGTTACTTGAGTGACATGTGTGTTGTTTTCGCCATTGATGTTATGAATTGTTGTATCATACGTGGGTTGCCTTTCGGAGATGATAGTTGATTAGTCGGATGGAATAAGTAGTTGGAGTAGTTGAATCGGATAAATTTTCGAGGACGAAAATATTCTAAGTGGGGGAGAGTTGTAACACCCCAAATTCTAAACTAATTATTTTAGCGTGATGCTTAGCTGTATTGATGAATTTTGGTGTATTTTAGAATAATTAGAATAATGAGTGGAATTATTTTAATTAGTAAAATAAATCAATATCAGTGTTAGAGATATTAAGGGCAAGAGCGGTCAATTGTGAAGAGTAATTGAGGGCAATATGGGAAGACCATATTAGGGGTCTTAGGGGTAAAAAGAGAAAAGAGAAAAGAGGGAATCATTCTGCACGATTAAAGTTTTGAGAAGAGGCAGAAGGAGAGAACTAGGGCACGAAGAACATGGAGGGATACGTATAGAGAACGCGAAGAGAAATAGAATCCAACCGTGAATCGAGGTAAGGGGGGATTCTTCTGGTTAATTTCTATTATGCGATTGTAGGTAATAGAATAGATTGATATGTGATTCGATTCGATTGAGTATATTGGGATTGGGATTGTTGGGTTTGGGGAGATTGATGATATTGCATGAAATTATGATTGGAAAATGTGTTTTAATGATGCTTGATGATGTGTGATAATGTCTACTATGTTTTCATACCTTTATATGATGTTGGGAATGCATTTGGGGTGAAAGGAGTGCGAAATCGCAGGTCTGTCGCAGAGTAGCGAATTGCTGAAATCGCAGCTCCGCTGAGCGGAGGGGGTCCGCTGAGCGGAGGTCCCAACATAGTTCGCTTCTGCCTAGTCCCGCTGGTGCTCCGCTGAGCGGACCCTGCTGGGCAGAAAATTTTCCAAACTTAGAAATTGCGTATCTTTTGATCCGTGTATCCTTTCTTAGTGCCGTTTGGGGCGTTGTGAAGCAAATTAAATATTTTATATGATGAATTGGTGAGATGGGTGGTGACCCGAATTATTTTTAAAAGATTATTTAATTGCTTCGGTGATATACATTGTTGGTATGTGGAATTGTGTAAACATGACAATGTTTTAGTGTGATGGTGAATGAACCGTTATTATTATTAATGTGATGATTATATGTTATATGTGGACATGTATGATTGAATGTAACATTGTGTGCATATATTTTTGAATGTGACAATGTGTTGATGCGGTGATAGATTTGTTGTGACTATTATCATGATTTTTGTGATAATATGACGGTGATGATTGAATGATATATTTGATGTAAATATATGTGAATAATTGAATGATTGTGCAGCGTGTACATACTTATTCGGTGATGAAAATGGTGAGTTATGATGAGACGATGTGGTGCATCGGGTCGGTGATGTTTTTAAGTATGGTATATGTGTACATTCATTCATATGCATTTGATGATGGATCCCGGTGATGTTTTGGATCGTTGGTGGACATATTTCCCATTGTGTGGAAATTGTGTCGGTGGGCCGTATCTCGATGAGGCGTAGATCGGTTAGGTGGATTGATTCCACGGTTTATTGGCACCACATGCATAGTGTCGGTTGTGTCATATGCATTTTGTCATAACATGATTGTATGGATTTATGTGTTTTGTGTTATAATCTATTATTGTGTGAATTGATGAATAATAGATGCGAATCTGAATATATGACAAATTGGGTGAATGATATATTATGATGTTTTGTTGCTTATGAATGCATAGCATTGATTAATTGAGAATGAGACTCACCCTTACTTGTTGACATTTTTCAGATTTGAGAAGTAGCGGCATTAGTGCTCGGTGAGGATGACTCGTAGAGTTTATCCGTTGTGTTGGGTCGTGTCGGTCATGCTCTGATCTTGTAACACTGGGGAACGATAGTTTTAGAGTTTTAAGAGATTACTCTATTTTATTTGGTGTTGGATTATATTTCCATTTGGCTGTATTGACGTTGTTTCCCATTCCGCTGTGATAAAGATGATTATGTTTTGGTAAATCGTTTCCTAATGAAGCCTGACTTCGACCATAATTGGTTTATTTGTTTTTAAATAATTGTGGCACCCTTGTATTTATATTTTTACTCTGATTATTTATTAAAATTTTCGCGGGGTTTAGAAGGGTGTTACAATAGTGGTATCAGAGCAGGTCGGTCCGTCCGGCCAATTGTCGAGTCAGTTGAGTTGCGCGACTGTTGAATACTGTCGGCGTATTATCCCTTGGTACGCGACATGTGAGTGAATCACTGTCGGTACTTGGTTGTTTGTTGCAGAAGTTGGTTTGAAATAAGTGGGGGAGAAGCTTCGCTTCTCGGTTATGTTTCAGTTGTAAGATGATTGATTCAGTAGGCTATTGTTGGCAACGGTGCAAGCGTTGTTGGAGTTGTTGTTTTCTTGAATCGAAGGTGACTTGAAATTAGGAAGTTACAATGTATCAGCTCTGCTGGTGTGCTGCGAAGTTGTCAGTTGAGTAGCCTTATGTCTCGGAAGAGGTTCAGCTGCAGGTTTGCAAAGAGGATTGATGTCGTAATGTTTCAATATCGCACCTCGGCGATGGAATGTGTTGCTCAAGTTATAAGAATTTTTGGAAGTGAAGAGATATGATAAGGGGCTGTTTGGAATGTGATCGAGTTGAAGAGAATGAGTTTTGAAGTGAGATTTTCGTGAGCAAAACGCAGGAAAATTGTTGAATAGCTGCAGAGTTTCGAAAATTCATAACTGGAGTTCTGGACATCCGATTTGAGTTCCGTTTGAAGCGTCGGAAAGCTAATGAGATGAACTTTGTTATAAAAATGGTTGCAGCAGCTGTAACATATTTGATTGTGACAGGATATTGTTGGAAAGAGGTGAAGTTGCGGTTACACTTGTTCTTAGAACTAGACTTGTTTGTTGGTACTGCACGGGATGTTAGTGTCAGAGTTGAACGAATGGAAGAAATAATCAAAAGGTTTGTCTCTTGGACGTGTTGTTAGTATGTAGAAGTTGGTTCAAGGTGATCTTAATGGTAAGAGTGCAAACGTTATTGAAGCAATGTTGTTGCGAACCGGTGAGAGTATGGACTCATGAATTTGTATCAGTCGAGTTTGAGATGTGCGTAGATTATGGACGGCGAATTGATTGAGAATGAGGAATTATTCCAATGTAAATGATAGTGGATGGATTAATTATGTAGATGGTATGTCTTAAGTATAGTTGGATTATAGTCGGGTGATTTTCGTAGTTGGGTGAAAAGAAAGGATGTTGGTAGATCTTGGGAGCAAACGAGAGAGATGGAACTTATGTTCATCAATCTCAAATTCCGATTTTTGCAATTATTGATTCAGATTGAAGCGATTCTGGACTTTTTGGAAAGCTTACAAAATTTCCCACAGTTTGCATACAAGATTGGTTATTAGGAAGTTTGTAAAGAGGGAGAAAAGTGTGTTTTAACATTTGGGTATGATGCTTACTTTTTCGAAAATTCTGCATATGAGAATTATGAACCAGTCCCATTGAAAGGATGATAACTTTTGCTCGTAACTTGTATTTGAGCAATTCTTGATGCTCTGGAATCTACACGAATTTCCCTTCATTTTGGGATATAATTTTGTACTTAGGAGGTCTATATTGGAAGAGAAAATTGTGTTTGAAGTTGGGTGATTCTTGCTGAAAATTGAAAAGGTGAAGAAGAATGTAAAATATTGATAAGTAATGAAACATTGGTATTTGTAAGAATGCGACAGTATAGAGAAATGCATAGAGATGTAATTTATGTAGAATGAGAATGATTATAGTAGCAATGTTATGAGATGGTAATGTTGAGAGGAGAAGGAACTCAAGAGATGTCGCGATAATAATGTTGAGTTATGAATTGAATGAGGCCAAGTGTGAAACTAGGTGGATTATAAAGGTTCTGAGAATAAAAGAAAGACGATTGGTTGGTTAGCATGGTTGAAATTCTTAACTTGGATGAAATTTGCAATTGGAGCGAACCGAATCGGATGGTACTTGATGTAGTAATGATTCCCGATGTTAGAAGGATGTTTAATTGATAATTGTGTGGTGCTACGAGCGTGTATAAGAATGTGTATTGGATTTTGAATGTTTTGTATCATTGGCGAGGTTGGAATTGAGGAAACTAAGAAGACTTTGGTAGGCCTTAGAGAATTGGCAGAACATTATGCATATGGACTTTGGGCACAAGTTGAAGTACGCTATTGTCGTTGGGTAATGATTATTTATGCCACTGTTATGGTTATCGGCTGTCTATTGGCAAATTGAGGAACTGATCACCCTTAATCTATTGTTGATAGTAGACGGAATCATAATTGATGGATAGATGTGTCATGACAACTAGTATAATATGTACGTTGAATTGGTTGAAGTCAAGCCGAGCGCTTGAGTATTATTTGATTTGTCAATGGCCGTTTTTAAAGAATTATGTGCGTTGTTATACGATGTGTTAGGGGGAGCCTTACGGAGTGAATCCTAGGTTGTGGAATCCATTGTGAATTGTGGCCTTTTGGCAAATGAATGCATTGTCTAAATTAAAGGTGAATGCATGTTAATTGTGAATGAGTTCGTTGCAGTTTGGCGTAACTGGTGGGAATGTATGTGGATTATATGTGATAGTATGAGATGAATGCATGAATATATATATTGTGAATATGTATGCATTTCAAGAGTGTCTTGAGTTATTTTTGCACGTGAAGCATCATGATGTACATTCTTGTGTTGTGTGATTCTAATGAGAATTCGTCGTAACATCGTGTGCCCATGTGGGGTGTGAGCGATGATTACAAACGATTGTGTGCCTATGTGAGGTGTGAGCAATCGGATTGTGTGCCTATGTGAGGTGTGAGCAATCCATAAACATTGTGTGCCCGTGTGGGGTGTGAGCAATGGGTGAACATCGTATGCTCGACGGTGAGTTACATTAAGTAACAAACGATGATTCCAAGAAGTTCCTGAATGAACTTGAGATGATTGAGTCGGTATCGCATTGCATGTGCATAGAGTCGTGAGTCTGTCTCTATGATTTGCATTTATCATATCTGTATTTGTGCATTGATGAATGAACACGAGTATGTATGTTTATGTCAAATGTTCCGAGGTGTTGTCTTACGGATCTAAGTTTGAAGTATTCGGTAACTTCGAGAGCGTAGAATACCTGTTGGAACAGAACTTTCAAAGAGTTAAGTCAAAAGTCTTTATTATGTCGGCTTTGGTGATTGAAAGTTGGAGTAAACTTGGCGGAGTGGATACTTTACAAGTAATCAGAGTGCGCAACGAATGCATGGTGTAGTGCAGTTGTTCATACGTGAGTAAAAGTGATGTTGGTAGGTTGGTTGCGTTGATGTCGTGTTTAAGTTGTGTGTTCTTATGTTGTTGTGTTCTATATCTTAAACCGGAGAATTCCTAAGTTGGTTACTCTTTGTGTTGTGATGTTAAGTTATGAAATGTGTTACTTGAGTGACATGTGTGTTGTTTTCGCCATTGATGTTATGAATTGTTGTATCATACGTGGGTTGCCTTTCGGAGATGATAGTTGATTAGTCGGATGGAATAAGTAGTTGGAGTAGTTGAATCGGATAAATTTTCGAGGACGAAAATATTCTAAGTGGGGGAGAGTTGTAACACCCCAAATTCTAAACTAATTATTTTAGCGTGATGCTTAGCTGTATTGATGAATTTTGGTGTATTTTAGAATAATTAGAATAATGAGTGGAATTATTTTAATTAGTAAAATAAATCAATATCAGTGTTAGAGATATTAAGGGCAAGAGCGGTCAATTGTGAAGAGTAATTGAGGGCAATATGGGAAGACCATATTAGGGGTCTTAGGGGTAAAAAGAGAAAAGAGAAAAGAGGGAATCATTCTGCACGATTAAAGTTTTGAGAAGAGGCAGAAGGAGAGAGCTAGGGCACGAAGAACATGGAGGGATACGTATAGAGAACGCGAAGAGAAATAGAATCTAACCGTGAATCGAGGTAAGGGGGGACTCTTCTGGTTAATTTATATTATGCGATTGTAGGTAATAGAATAGATTGATATGTGATTCGATTCGATTGAGTATATTGGGATTGGGATTGTTGGGTTTGGGGAGATTGATGATATTGCATGAAATTATGATTGGAAAATGTGTTTTAATGATGCTTGATGATGTGTGATAATGTCTACTATGTTTTCATACCTTTATATGATGTTGGGAATGCATTTGGGGAGAAAGGAGTGCGAAATCGCAGGTCTGTCGCAGAGTAGCGAATTGCTGAAATCGCAGCTCCGCTGAGCGGAGGTCCCAACATAGTTCGCTTCTGCCTAGTCCCGCTGGTGCTCCGCTGAGCGGACCCTGCTGGGCAGAAAATTTTCCAAACTTAGAAATTGCGTATCTTTTGATCCGTGTATCCTTTCTTAGTGCCGTTTGGGGCGTTGTGAAGCAAATTAAATATTTTATATGATGAATTGGTGAGATGGGTGGTGACCCGAATTATTTTTAAAAGATTATTTAATTGCTTCGGTGATATACATTGTTGGTATGTGGAATTGTGTAAACATGACAATGTTTTAGTGTGATGGTGAATGAACCGTTATTATTATTAATGTGATGATTATATGTTATATGTGGACATGTATGATTGAATGTAACATTGTGTGCATATATTTTTGAATGTGACAATGTGTTGATGCGGTGATAGATTTGTTGTGACTATTATCATGATTTTTGTGATAATATGATGGTGATGATTGAATGATATATTTGATGTAAATATATGTGAATAATTGAATGATTGTGCAGCGTGTACATACTTATTCGGTGATGAAAATGGTGAGTTATGATCTGACGATGTGGTGCATCGGGTTAGTGATGTTTTTAAGTATGGTATATGTGTACATTCATTCATATGCATTTGATGATGGATCCCGGTGATGTTTTGGATCGTTGGTGGACATATTTCCCATTGTGTGGAAATTGTGTCGGTGGGCCGTATCTCGATGAGGCGTAGATCGGTTAGGTGGATTGATTCCACGGTTTATTGGCACCACATGCATAGTGTCGGTTGTGTCATATGCATTTTGTCATAACATGATTGTATGGATTTATGTGTTTTGTGTTATAATCTATTATTGTGTGAATTGATGAATAATAGATGCGAATCTGAATATATGACAAATTGGGTGAATGATATATTATGATGTTTTGTTGCTTATGAATGCATAACATTGATTAATTGAGAATGAGACTCACCCTTACTTGTTGACATTTTTCAGATTTGAGAAGTAGCGGCATTAGTGCTCGGTGAGGATGACTCGTAGAGTTTATCCGTTGTGTTGGGTCGTGTCGGTCATGCTCTGATCTTGTAACACTGGGGAACGATAGTTTTAGAGTTTTAAGAGATTACTCTATTTTATTTGGTGTTGGATTATATTTCCATTTGGCTGTATTGACGTTGTTTCCCATTCCGCTGTGATAAAGATGATTATGTTTTGGTAAATCGTTTCCTAATGAAGCCTGACTTCTACCATAATTGGTTTATTTGTTTTTAAATAATTGTGGCACCCTTGTATTTATATTTTTACTCTGATTATTTATTAAAATTTCCGCGGGGTTTAGAAGGGTGTTACAGGATGCTTCTTTCTTGACAACAACTTAATATCTTGGTTCAGCAAGAAGAAAATTTATCTCGTTATCTACTACTGAAGCTAAATATATTGTTGCACGGAGCAATCATACTCAGTTGCTTTGGATGAACCAAATGTTGAAGGAGTAAAATGTAGGACAAGATGTAATGACATTATTTTGTGAAAACTTGAGTTCCATCAATATTTCGAAGAATCCTGCTAAACATAGTAGAACCAAACACATTGACATTCGTCATCACTTCACTATGGAGCTTGTTGAAGATAAAGTTGTAACTCTTGAGCATGTGGCAACTGAAAAATAATTGGTTGATATTTTCACTAAGGCATTAGATGTTATCCAGTTTGAAAAGTTATGGGGTGCCCTTGATGCTTACATTTGTGAGAGTCAATAGCAGTCAAAGCTAGGGAGGTGTGCAGGGGAGTTTCTCTCTCCTTTGGTGTGCGCTGCACATGAAACAAAGCAGACTTTACTTGTTTCAAAATCTCTTTTTATTTGGACCTTCATTACAAGCAAGAAAAAGTTTCATTTTTCTCTATCGTGCTCTCAGAAAACCTGCTTTCTCTCTTTTCAATCAAGTGCTTACCTTGTCAATATGAGTCACAATTTTGAGAATCCAAAGATGAGTTCCTCTAACAAAGGAATTAGTATCAGCAAGGCTATTGATAGATTTCTTGAGGATGAGAAAAAGAAGAACAAGGGAACTAGTTCTACCTCTTCTAAAAATAGTGTGGTCACACATGTTGGATCATCGAGTGGAGCATCTATAATTGGGAAGAAATTTGTGACCAAGATGAAGTCCTTGAAGAAGAGACTTGTTCAAACCCATGAATCTTACTCAGAGGCTGATGAAGAATAGGTTACCTTCATGAATTCAAGAAGATGGACTGAAGAGTAAGTCTGAAGGGTGTTGGTTCAAAGTGTTTTTTTCTTCTTAGATCTTGTATTTTGGCATGTTTTGTTTCCTTTAATTGTATCTGTATTGGCTTTGTTGCAAATAATTGTGATTGATGCACTATTGTTCAACAATTGTGCTTTTAGTTAATGTTTGTCTACTCCTGATTTGATGTATGTATGTATGTGCTAACATACTAACCTTTGTGTTGACTGACTGACATTTCTGAGGAATACCTTTTCCAAATTGTGGCAAAAGGCAGAGTAATTGTGTGTGGTGTGTAGTGGAGTGGTGTAACCCACTGACTTGACCACTGACTTGAAGATGTATGAGGTTCAAGTGATATACCCTGTTGTGCTTAGTATTGACTGGTAAAATTGGTACAAACTGGTATGATTAGGACTATTTTTTCTGATATGATTTTGTATGCTCACATGTGGAAGCATCTTCCCTGGCATCTGGCCCTCAACCTTGTGTGATTGTGTGTGTTAGTAGTTGCTTCTGACCTTGGATTATTGACTATTAACTAAGTGTTCATGCATGACTAACTCATATAGAATGATTTCATGACCGACTATTTGTGTGTAGCAACCTCGTGTATGTGTAACTACCTCATGAATTATATCTTTGCTACCGATATGCGCTGATATAACTTTTATTGCCGCTGATGTTTGATCTACTAGATATTCTTCTGCTATTGCTGATGTTTGTTCTGAGTATGGGATACATTTGATACTCAGTTATGTTTCTACTTGAAGAGTTGTTTTGCAAAAAAATTCCAAAGGGGGAGATTGATATTCCTTTTGGATTGACTGCATTATGCAAAACAACATGGAGTATGTTCAAGCTAGTTCTGGTGCAGAAGGGACACATATGGAACACATTGATCCAACATGTGTGCTGCAACATCTGGTCTCTGATAATAGAAAGATGTTATTGTAGTTTTGGTTCAAACCTATTCTATCTGTGATTCACTCTAAAAATAAGATCTTTATATTCATAAAGAAGAATTAATTTGGATGTTCTGGTGCAACATGTGGAACACGATGTTCCAGCATGTCCAATGCAACATCTGGCCATGTTAACATGTGCCCTCCAAACGTATGTTTTTTACGCCAAACCAGATTATCAATATTTGGTGTTAATTTATAGTTTTCTGTATTGTGTTATTATTGTCGTAATACTATTTTAAGAAATTAGACCAGTTGTTTCAACATCGTGTCCAACATCTGTCATTCGAGAAACAAAATTTCAACTCTAAATGAGATTTATATTCTATGTCGAGCAGAGTACTTTGCTAAAGAAGTACTCTTGATATTCACTTTTGTGAATGTGGAAGTGAGATTGTCTTCTATAAAATATCAGGCATAGATTCTAGAGCGTTTACTAAATTGGTGTAGACGTGCTTGATCTTTATAACACAATTTTTTTGAGATTACACTCTAAGAAAAAGTGGTAGGCGATTTTTTTTACGCTACTTTTAATTTTTTTTAATTATGTGTTATACTAGTTGGGGTACGAACCTTAGTATAGGTATAGATACAAAATAAATCATTTAAAAAAAATTAAGATACAGATACGTGAGTAAAACGGAGTACGTACTGTATGTGTACTAGATCCGGATACTTTTCCTAAAACGGTGTAGCCGTGCTTCAAAATTTAAATCCAACTAGAGCATTAAACATCTCCGTTTGAATACTTATTCAATTTTTAAAACCACAAACTTATAAAATAATCCAATTTTGGCCATATCTAATATCGTTGGCTAGACTAAGCATGTGTTCAATTTAATGATATCCTTATTTGACTTGACAAATGCTAGCTTGCAAGATTCTTTTGTGACAAAAGAATCACAATATTATCGTTAAAAACAAGTGCTTTTGGACAAATAAGTTGATTAAAGTTTAGCTAAATATACCTTTCACGGGTGATGTTTGCCTTACAGTTCCATGTTCTAACCGCAACTTCGAGCCACGGGAAATATTACATTGTACATCACTATACATATATCATATGCAGGTCCACAGTTGAAATTCGAGGAAGCTGGATTCTCTCTACCTTCATTTTGATACTGACTTGCCCACTTAATTCCTTTTTTTGCATATATTTTATGGCCACCTTGACTTTATTCTTAGGCTGTGTATCAATTTTGGGTTCACGGTTCTCTTTTAAGATAAGAGGAATTATTTAATGTCAACATATATCATTTATAGAGGAATTATTTTTTGCCTTATTTTCCTTATTTTCCGCAAGGCATTAGATATCAAGCATTTTAATGTATGCGGTTTTTAGGTTTCAAAAGCTTGCATGAATTTGTTAGAAATATCTTTTTATATATATTTAGCGGATGAAAGTATACCTAAGAAAAAAAGTGTTTGCGACTATCGTATTTAACCTCAAAAGAAAAGATCAATATTTAATAGAGGTGTTCAAAATCAAACCAACTCAATAGAAAATTGTAAACCAAACTAAATTAAATCGACACCGTAAAAAACTGTCTTTAATTTGGATTTATTTGGGTCATCTCTTAACAAAACCGCATGATTTTGTTCGATTTGCAGTTTATATTTTGCAAACCGAATTAAACCGCATTATGTTACAACCTAAATTTTACTTAACTCACATTCAAACCAAACCTAAATCTATTATACATTAGCATTATGATACGAACAACTTTCTCATCCTTATGCTTATGAGTTCAATTTCAGTCTTCTCAAATCTCTCATACAATTATCGCGCCATCTTCCCCTCATATATCTTACTTCTTCTTCTCTAATCTTTACTATCTTATATTTTTTCTTTTTCACCTTCTCATTTTTATGCAAATGTTCTCTCTTTCAATTTCGTTTTTATGACACATCTTTTTCTATAATCTCTTCTCTCTTATGTTCTTTCCTTTTTATTTTTACTAATCTCTCATCTCTTATATATTTTTATCTCATTATAAAATTTTTGATATTGTTTTATGCTATTATTTTATGTTTATTATTTCACTTTTGTCTAATTTAGTTTATACATATTAAATGGGAAATTGTTGTCCAAAATATAATGAGTTTTGTTGTTATTTGATAGTGTATGGATGACTAAATATAAAATTATGTTGTCATCTATATGTGTATGTATAACTCAATAAAATATTTGTAAAAAACCGAATCAACCGAGCCGAACCAAACCGCATTGGTTTGGTTTGATTTTTTTTAAAAACCAACCGAACCAAACTAAACCGCACATCTTTTTCTCTTGCGGTTCGGATGACTTTTAGTGTTAAAACCGCACCGCGAACACCTCTAACTTAATCTAATATCTATGTTTTAGTGTATAGACAGACAAGAGGAAAATATAATTGTGTAAATTTAAATAGAGTTTTTTCACTTGTGTGATTGAAGATCAGATTTTTACTATAATACAGACAACCTCTTAAATTGTTTCAAATAAAGTGGCTAAATATATAAAATCGTGTTCGGATGATCAATATATTTTTATACTTTTTGTGTTTGACATGTTGTATTCTTGGATTTGTAGTTCAGTTGAGTACTAACATTTGAAAATTTATTGAGTTGAAAATTTATTGAGTTTTATTTAATTTGATTAAAAAACAGTTTATTTTTAATGATGTATAACATCTTCTTACACCATGTTATAACTGTAAATCGACAATAGACGCTTATTGACATTATTTTAGTTCAATGATTTGCATGAAAGTGACATAGTTCTATCTATCAACCTAGAACTAGAAGTATAACTATAGGTTCAGCAGTAAATTAAAGATTATTATATAGTATATTTTGACATACATATAAAGGCCAAATCTCTCTAGAAGCTACAATGATTTTGAAGCAATAGTATGCATAATTGTATTACAAGTTTGCAATGTTGATTTTGAAAGAGAAAATATTGTGCGGATGCAGTTGATGAAACAAATCAAATCCATGAATGGGACCCACCATTGACAGAGAATGTACACAAACACAACTCAAAGAAGCAAGCATATGTGCCTAGTTAGGTTTAAGTGATGACAACAAATTTAGTGTGGCCCAGTTCTGCAATTCACAAAAGTTCAACTTGTTGGCTAAAAAAGATTCATAAATTCTTTATTCTCTGTTATAGAGACTTCTGGTAAATAATTGAGCTAACAAAAAAATCAATCAACCACACTGTGCTTGCTTGTCAAATAGAATCAGTTGGTAAGGTAGAGCTTCTCTCTTGCAATTGGGCTAGATTCAGTGTATACAAGATTTAGTTATACGAATTTCAGTAATATATAAAATAATTTTATATTTAAGTTAAAGAATTTTAAAATAACTTTGACATAATTACGGGAAATTGTGTTAGGGTTTGAGACAGAACACTGAATGAATTAAGCTGGAAAGGACGATCTGAAAGATCGAAGCACAAAAAAAATCAATAGCGGTGACAAAAAATTCAATTGATTCAACACTATCTTTGGTGTACGATGGACTAGTTTATGGTCATGAAGTAAAGAACATTAATGGAGTGGATGTTTCGTATAAAGCCATCATCACTTGTGAGAAGAATATGAAATCAGGAGGCATAGTCGAAGGTGATCATAACTTAGAAGAACAAAACAATGAAAAAGATAACACCGACCAAACGAATTTGAAGGTCTAAGACAAAATTTTGAATAAATTTTTGTAAAAATAAAAAATATATATTGATAAAATATATATTAATTTTTATTTTAAATTAAAAAACCACCAATAAATTTTATAAATTATTATTTTCTTCAATTAAATCCTTAAATAATTTAAAATTAAATATTTTAATTTTATTAAGTTAATCCTTAATTAATATTAAAAAATTCATGCTACTTTTTATCATCTTAATAGTTTGAATTAAATATACTAATTTTTTTGGTACCATAATAAATAAAATTCATTATTATATTTTTATAATTTAAGAATTATATTAAAAAGAGTATTAATTTAAAAATATTTATTTTTTAAAAATATCATTTTTTATTAGTGTGGAAACAATAGGATGTTAGTTATTTAAAAAAAAATTGGATTAGTAAGATTCGATCTCCTGCAACTAATGAGCACCAACTGCTACTTTACCACTAAGCTAGTACACACATCTTGCCAAGTGTTTGCTTTCACATGGATATAGTTGCTAATTTATTTATTTGTAGGCCTTTTCTATACCCCAAAAAGTGAGGCTCAAGGCAATAATGACCTTACTTTCCTTTCCTGAAAGATAACAACAGAGGTTTGATGAATACGAACATCCATAATTCATTCTTTTGGAGAATGAGGAGAGAAGGATAACAAAGCCATCAAGAAAAGGTGGCATTATGAAGATATTAGAAAGTAGGATCGGGAAAAGCTCTTAAAAACAAACTCCAGCAAATGTGGGCTAGGAGAGTGGTGATAAGTACAATGGATCTAGGGCAAGCATACAACTTAGTAACCTTCACTAGCGAAGAGAAATAATATACAACACTAATGGAAAGGTCATGACTAATTTATGACCCTTACCTTTCTGTTAGAGAATGACGTGTTAACTTTTGTCCTACAAATAATGCTATTGAACAAGTTGCATTATGGGTTCGGGTATCTGGTCTACCAATTGAATACTATGATACAAAAGTGTTAACCTTTATTTTCTTAATTGTAGGAGGTTTGGGCACTATAAGGATGGGTGTGTAGAAAAGAAAGTAGCGAGGGAATAGAGGAATTGAGAATAAGAGGTTATGGGGAGGGTTTTTGAAGTTGAAAAATCCAATGACACATCATAGGACAAGGTCTTGGATGATAATGCAGAAAATATAACTTCCATTTAGAATGAAAGAGGTAGATGAAGTGAAGCCAAGAAATAATGATGCAACAAAGAGACAAAAAGGAGCTCCGCAGAAATAAAGGTGATTAATGCTCGCGAGGAGAATATGGGATTTCACTTTATTTCTTAATGAAAAAAAATACATAAATAGAAACTAGCAATCAAGACAATTCCATGAAAGAAACTATTGATCAACCAATCATTGATTTTAATTTATGCAAGGAGAAACTGACACCAAATTTGAATCGATCAAGTGAGAAATAATATGCGGCCATGTGGGCGATAAAGAGACATTAAATAAGAAAAACAAGAAAAAATGGGAAGAATGTTATGATAGTACCACGAGGGATATCAAAAGAGAAAAATAAAGGAAGACACTTGTCATACCCCAAATTTGTCCTACCCCTTTATTTTCTAACTGGCTTAGGCTTGTGCGTTTCATAATCTCATGTACATATCTTTCATTAGGTCATATAACGCATCATGCATTCATTAACCAATAAAATTGACATTGGGATCAAGGACCTTGAATCATTAAGGGTTCATAGTGATTGTGAGGTGTACATATCAAATAACACTGATTCGTCAGCACTCCTTAAAGCGTTGAATTATGGAAGTAGGGTCTGGGTTCATGGTTATGTGTACTTCAAGACAAGGATTTCCTTTATGCTTCAAATATTATCTTCAATGAGGAACTTTGTCAAGGCAAAAGAAGATTTATAGATTAATCTGCAAAATGTAGGTCAAGGTGCAAAGATGCGGTTAGCAAGTGTGGTTGGAAAAAGGTTTGGACTGAAGCCAATATTTCATTGAGATTGTAAGATTGCCCTTGTTATTCAAGTTTGGATCAAAGGTCATATTGAAAATTTCATTCATGATATTCATTCAAGATAATAAGAAATTTAAATCTAAATGAGGGAAATGAGTCCATTACTTGAAAAAGTCAACATTCCATTATTCAAACCAAGATCAGATTTAATTATAAAGATCAAGAGTCCACCGCTATCTACAAAACGAAGTCAAGAAAATTACAAAAAAAACAACTTTGACTTTTGGTCATCTGTTGACCAAGTCAAACCGTTGACCAACTTTGACTCAAACCCAACAATGACCTAGACCTATCATCTTCAACCAGGTTCGCTGTTTCTTCATCATTTGCCAAAATTTTCTCCATAATGCCTTCATGACTTGAAACATACCCAAAGGTTTGCAAAGCTTCCAAAATAACGTGCCACAATTCATAATTGAAGTCAGCTGCATACATTCAATCTCACCATATCCAAAACCTGCATTATACAGCATCCACATCTAAGCACTCATTCAAAAATCATGTTACAAGCTCAAATTGGCAATAGAAAAAAACCGACCCAAAACATATACTAATCCCTGCAAAATCCACATTCACATTACTCAAAACCAATTCATAAACAGTTCAAAACCTAAACACCAAAACAGCATCATACCAATTCCAAATATTACCAAACAGAAATCCATAACCTACTGCAGCTGCAAAACAGTCTCTAACAGCCAATAAAACATCACCCTGCACAGTTATGTAACCATTCAGTTCACATTATTAATGGACAGAAAATCAGTGTACAAAAAGAAGAGAAAGTTGAAACTCAGAACTTCCAGATTATTAGTGAAGTCTTTATCAACTAATTTTCAAAGGGGTATAACAAAATCTCCAGCTCAGTTTCCATTCAAACCACACGCATTTCAACCTACTAACTTTCATATTACTAACAACCGCATAACTGAATTTAACTAACCTTACAACCCTATTAACCAGCATAACTAACTTGTCACACCTAGTAACTAACTCTCAACAAACTTTTAACCAATTCTCAAAATATAACAGAAAGCTAACTGCCCCTAACCAACTTCCCAACCACCAAAACAGAATTGTAGCCAACTTCTAACCCTCATAACCAACTCTCAATCTCACCCCTTCAATCTCCCAAACCAAATCTCAATCCAATGGCTGAAAACGCTCTCCTCTAACTGAATTCTCAAACCTCCATCTCTATATAACTGAACAACCTTCACCTTTCACCAATTCACACTCTCTGAATCTCTCTTCACCACTTCTGAACATTTCATCATCTTCACCATTACTCACCTTTGTTCAGAATCGATTTCTCCAATCTCTCCATTACTCTCACCTTCATCAACCCTCACCCTTCACAATCTCATCAACCAACATCAATCTTCAATTGAATCCTGTAAAGAGAATTCGCTCCTTTCTTCAATCATTGGCGTAACAGAAACTCACAGAAAGAGAGGATTGAAAGAAGAAAAGAACTCACCTTCAACCACCTCCAAAGTTCATTCTGAAACTTCATCAACGTACTTCACGCTTCGATCCGCAAGAAACATGTTCTTCACCTCAGCTTTCAACCTTCATTGTCTTCAAGGCACACTTGCAGAATCGGTTACTCTACATTCACAAGAGCAGTAATTCAGAAAAGAGAAAAGAGGAAGACGAAGCGGAAACGATTCGAGGCACGAGATTTACATAAAGGTTTACCTGGATTTTCTTCCATTTGCTCGCGTTTATCTCTGTTTTGGCATCCATATCGCTCGAAATCTCTTCTCCGGTTTTCTCCGCTCTCAGCAACCGATCGTCATTTCAGGTGTGTCTTCGAATCTCCATTATTCTTCGTGCGCCGAATTATGTGATGTCGAAATTAGGAGCTTGAGACGCTTAATGCCTAGGGTTCTTCTAAACGCTTCGATTAGGGATTTATTGAATTTTGAACGGAGAAATTAGAATTAGGAATTAGAAGAGGAGGTTGTAGTGGTGATCAGAAGGATTCACGGCGGCGCTGTAAGTTTTGGTCGGAGTAGCTCCGGCGCCGTCGTGTTGGAGCGAAAGAGGGAGAGAGTGTGAGGTCCTGAAATCTGAAGAGTCACAACATTTCTCAACCCTAATTTCCCTTTCACCTTTTATTAACTAACTGAATAAATGCGCTTAATTAGAATTAATTAGGATTGTTTAAAGTTTAATTAGGTTTGATTTTGTTAATTAGGATCATTAGATAAAATTCTGAATCATAATTAGTAATAGCAACAATAAAATCTGAGAACATAACGATTGGATCAATTCCAGCGTTGGGCCATATCCACCGAAGTCCTATCATCACCCCCTTTGGCCCACGCACCTTCTTCATTTCATTGTACAAACAAAATTCTATAACAAAAATCTGTTGGGCTTTTCGCTGTTAACACCCCCTTGGCCCATTGATGCACACATTCTGGTAACAAAATCATAGACAAGAACAATCTGCCTTGGGCCACCCTCTGGGCCCTACGCCCAGCTACTAATCACACCCTCAAATTCAATCTGCACCCCCTGTTTCCTTATTTTTATGCTTTTAACTAGGCTTTGTCATTTCTTTTAATCAAATAAAAAATACTAATTTTTCCACCATCATTTTAGACTTTGATACACAATTTTTGACTCATAAAAAATGACATTAAAAAAGGCTCATAAAAATAAGTAGATCTTGGGTAATTTTGACATTAATCTTTTGAACTCATTTCTTTCATAAAAATCAATAAAAAATAATAGTACTTTTAATTCACTTTTGTGCTATATTTTGACTTGTTCCATTTCATGCTCTTATGCTATTTTCATATGCTCCACTTTTTGCTTTATTTTTCATGTGTCTTTTATTCCTAACTTTAGGTAGAAACCATGATAACATTAGGTAAAAATTCCCTTCATACTTAGGTTAGTTTCTTTTTCTTTTCAACCATAAAACATTAATAAATACTTGAATAAAATCCCCTTAAAAAACACCAACCAAAAACACTTCAAAAAACCTAATAAATGTTAAGACTTAAAACAAAAGTGAGGAAGTGATGCGAGACCTTGTAGTAGGTTCTCGTCATCATGGAATTACCCTAAAAGACACAAACCAATCATTTCTTTTTCTTTCGCCTGCTTGGCACCTAAGGGCACCGTTATCTCCGCTCCATTGCATCCTAGGTCGATCCCTTATGCAAGAGCGTGAGCGTTAACTCCGCCCAACTAAAAAACACAAAAACAAACAGAAAATATTGAGCCGAACTACGGCGCTCTGATTCCTGAAAAGGATACGTAGGCATCAAGTCGCGGGGCTTGAACGAGCACACTTGTAAATATCCCTTCTTTTCCCCGTATTTTTTTTTGCATTCATTCGCATATAGACATAGACATAGTACACACCCTTTAGATAGAAACAAACATAGGTGGATACCATCGAGTACGATGGGCGCGAGGGGTGCTAATACCTTCCCCTTGCGTAACCGACTCCCGTACCTTGATTCTCTGGTCGCAAGACCCTGTTCATTCCTTTGTTAGGTTTTCTGATATTCCTTTCCCTTATGGGATAAATATATTGGTGGCGACTCTGTTCATTTTTCGCGAGCGTGCGACAACACTGTTAGATGAAGGAAACTTATCTAGAGGGGTGAATAGATCCCCAATTAAAAATACTTGGTGAAAATACTATTTTAAAAAAATTATTTGTTATGGATAGTGGAAAACACCCGGATCAATTCGTCTAATCCCAACCGTTATAAAAAAACTCGGATATGCGTTAAAACCAATAAGAATTGTAATGATAATGAAAAGCAATTGAGGCAATGTATTTCAACAACTAACACAATATGTTTGAATATGGTTACAGTAGTAATGCGTTTCCAATGAAATATAAAGTAACAAAAATTACGAGGCAAATTGTCAAACACTAGAGGTGCAATCAATGTTGATTAGAATTTTACTATGGTTTTATTGATTTGAAACTCAATTATAATCTTATGAATTATAATCTAATTCAACAAAACATTTTTAAAATGATTACAAGTTTATCTAATCGTATCGATTGCACAATCACCAATTTTAACAATTTGCAATTGAAAGTAAATGAGAGAGAGTGAGATAGAGAGAGGACACAAGGACTTTTTTAGGAAGTTCATCAATCCTCCTCACTATGGCTACGCCTGCCCCTAATTCCAAAGGAATGGAGATAATCAATCTTACTTTGCAAAAATCTTTTATAGGAGAAATGTAACAATCCAACCCTACAAAGAAAATCTTGGAAGCTTTTAGAGTTCCGTTAGGAAAAGAACCCACAAAGAAAATGGGAAAGACAAACTTAATTTCAAGTGACAATTGTTTGAGAAATATGAGAATTTTCAAAGATAATGATGGTCTTTACAAACACAATGATGATGAGAATGCACAAGCACCTCCCGACATACCCGATGGTGGCTATACCATGGAACTCCTCTACAAAAAACTTCTCCAAATGGAAATCCGTAACACTCATGAACATCAAAAAATCCGGAAAGAGTTCAATCTTCGCTTTGATCAACTTCAACAACAACTTGAGAATTTTGAAGATGAAGGAGAAGAAGAAGATGTTGGAAATGAGGAGATGAATGCTAGTGACTAGTTATCCTTTGTGTCTTATGTTCTATTTATATTTCTTATAGTTTATTTTGTGGTATTTTAGAAAAAAATATTATTATTTTGTTATGTTTATGGTTATGAGTTGTTATATTATGTTTATGTGTTATAATTTCTTCTCTCTTACTATATTGCATACTATATATTTTATCCTTGTTTACCTCTTTTCTCCATACTTTTTGATAATAACAAAGGGGGAGAAGAAACTTGTGTTTGTTGCTTTTAGTGTCCAAGTTATGCAGCCTCATGGATAGAAAAACTTGTCTCAAGACTCATCTAAGTTATGATAAAAGCTTTGTTAAAGGAGGAGTCATCAACATAGGGGGAGCATAAGGACATGTCAAGCAAAAATCACTTTTAAAGCTCATTGGTTGTCATCATCAAAAAGGGGGAGAATGTGATAGCAAGCTTCTCCAAATGTTATGTGTTTTGATGAAGACAACATGTGTGCACTCATAAATATCAAGAAAGGATGTATCAAGTTTGTACTACTCAAGCATTAAAGTCTCAAAGAAAATTGTCAAGATACAAGACCACTTGAAGACTTTATGGAGCTCAATTTTTTAAATAGGAACAAACACGTTCTTTATAAGAATAAATTTAGTGCTCAAGATCATCCTCAAATCATATGCATTCACTTAGTTATTTGGCTTTTTGAAAAATTTGTATTGCTGCATTTTCAGTCTAGAAATCGCTTTCCTATAAGTGGAAATCGATTTCCCCTGCGTGCCCAGCCAAGTCTGTTTTGGGAAAATGTCTTTTTGTTTGTGGAAATCGATTTCCTGTGGTGGTAAATCGATTTCCAGTGTCAGTTTTTGAATTTCTAGACACAACGCTTCAGGGAAACCGATTTCCTATAATGGTAAATCAATTTTCAGCGTACCAGAGTAAAAAAAATAGTATGTTTCAAATCTGAACGTGAACCATTTTATGTCCATCAAACTTTGCACCTCTTGACTATATTATACTCATTCCTAGGGGTGTTAAGACACTATATATATATATATATATATATATATATATATATATATATATATATATATATATATATATATATATATCTTATATTTTCAGATTTGAATTCACCTCTTCCTATTGCAATTTAACATCATCTTATATCATTAAATCTTTAATTCAAGTGTTGTGTTTACCAAACTTTCAAAATAATTTTCTGCATTGTCTCATAAACTATGTCCAGAAAATTCATAGCATATTCATCAACATTTGAGCACTAGTTATTCTTATAAATTGTATGATTGGTAGAGAAGATCAATCAAGTGATTGATACATTATTTTATCATTACAAACTCTTACACAAAAATCAAAATACTTGTTGAAATCTTGTTGTCCAGGATTGTTGGAAACAAGTGAGTCATTATGGGAGGATTGTTCTCTTAGTGTACTTAGTGAAAATCCAAGAGGATTGTTCTTGGTTTTTGGTTTGTCTTGTGTAAGTCACAAACTATAGTAAAATCTCTTTCATGTTGAAAGGGGACTGGAGTACTCTCGGACTGTGAGGGGAACCAGTATACATCATTGTGTTCTTTACTTTTCCGCATTTACCGCTTTCATTACAAATCAAAAACCAGAAAAGAAAGAAACATAAGTATAATCAATATACTTACAAGCGCCCTCAATATACTTACAACCCCTAATTCCAAAGAAATTGAGATAATCAATCTTACTTTGCAAAAATATTTTACAGGAGAAGTGTACCAATCCAACCCTACAAACCATATCTTTGTTGTTTATCCTAACTCTTTCTCTTCCTTTGATCATGAGGTCGATCAAGTAACCCGATAATACCAATTGATCCTTCGGTGACCCCTATTTCTTTGACAGAACCACTCTCTTCGAAGCTTTCACTCGGCTAAATCCAATTGAGAATTATCGTGACCCAAGACTCCTAAATGATCCCCCGGTTACCGCTACTCCTTCGACAAAACCACCTTCTTCAAATATTTCACTCGGTTGAATCCGAATTGCAAAGTCTTGTGCAAACCCCCCAAACTAATACCTTGATCTTGGAGGGAAAACCATAATTGGTTTTTTAACATCTCGTTTCTTGATTTGATGTTTTATTATAATTTAATGGCTTAAATAGTCTTATGGTCCCTGTAATTTTGCGATTTTTTTAATTTGGTCCCTGTATCTTTTATTTTTGGAGTCCCTATATATCACTTTCTTGTTGGCGATAGTCCCTGGGGTTAGAATTTTGTTAAAAAAAGATGACTTGGATAACGATGCACACGTGGGAAACCTGGTGGAGGGGCCATAAAAAGGAAAACCAAATCCAAAAAGGATAACATTTTGAATCAAGGTCGTATCTTCTTCCTCTCTTCTTCGTCTCTGCAGATTCAAGCATGGCAATCATCTGTAGTTTATTAGTCTAAGTCTCAAATCCCAGTTTGTGGTTACAATAAAGAAATGAGGATGTTCATCTCAAATTCAACTGAAAACCCTAAAAGAAGATTCTGGAAATGTTCAAAGGTAGTTCATTTGGGATGATGAACTTGAACACAACATATGAACTGAACCGAAAATTTTAATTGGATGCAATTTCTCAGAGGAGTTCAGGAATTAGGTGGCATTGTTAAATATGTTGAAGCTAGGAAAAAAGAGAAGATAAAATTAAAGTTAGAAAATGAAAGGAAGAAGGCCAAACTGTTTAAGCTTTTGTTGACTCTTTCATGGTGTTTGTTCTTTGCTTACCAGAAATGATAGTGAGATTCAAGTTCTTGGAGTTTGAAATATTTTCTTCTTCTTTGTTTTAGTCCCAAGATGAAGGATAGTTGTTTGAATTTTGTCCCTGTAAGGATTAATTATTGAATGAGTCAGTACTTATGAAATTTTTTATATTCGTCCCTATAAGTTTGGAGTTTTTTGTTTTCCATCCCTCTTTCTTAATGATTTCGTTGTCTTACATCTCTGTTGGTTAATGGTTTGTTTGTAATTCATCCTTGTATTTCATGTGTTTAATTAATAATATAGAACATAAAGGCATATAA
This sequence comes from Vicia villosa, assembly GCF_029867415.1. Classification (NCBI taxonomy): domain Eukaryota; kingdom Viridiplantae; phylum Streptophyta; class Magnoliopsida; order Fabales; family Fabaceae; genus Vicia; species Vicia villosa. Next base: position 99,042,084 of record NC_081180.1, on the reverse strand, counting down.
ATTTGTCTCAAAATACAACAAAGACACACCATACTTAAACCATAATGATGTTTCATGTCTCAAAATTACATAAAGTCAAAAAGGCCTATAATTATATCTCAAAATACAATAAAGACACACCATGCATAAACCATACTAATGTTAAATGTCTCAGAATTACATAAAACCAAAAGACATATACTTTTGTCTCAACAAAGACACAATCTATTCAAAAGGCGACAAAGACAACAAAAACACAACATACATAAACTATACATTGACCAACAAAGCCAAAAGGCATCAAAATACACCATAACAAGTTGCTTAATTTCTACACATCCATAGGTTGTCATGGATTACTTCTCCTTTGAGGTTTTTCCATTTAAGCACCATTGTCCTGTCAGTTCTTCTCAACTCCAACTTTCTTGCAACTTTTGGTTTGTTTGTCTTATTTTTCTGTAAAATATAGAATATTAGAGGTGCAACAAATCAACAGAATAATTCCAAGTCATTATCAACCGGTATAATAAACTCAACTGGTTTAAGAATCCTAGGAGTAGCAGAAACAGGTGCAGCAGGCAAATCATCAATTGTTAGAATTAGTGTAGTCAAAATATAGTCAGGTGTAGAAAGTGGCACATCATCAGTTGATGTAACAGGTGCACTATGAATTGATGTACTTGCTAGAGTTTGTGCACGCGTAACAAGTCCAGTTCTAGAAAGATTTGGTTGAGGTTGAGTTTTTTCAAATGATGTTTCAAGATCTGCAGCAAGCATTTCAAACTCAGGGTCAACATCAGTTTGAGCTTCATTATGTCGAGGTTCATCTATTGCAGCTTGATCTTGAGTAGGCTTAGGTTGTTCCTCTGTTAAAGTTTGAGCTTCAGTAGGCTGAGATTGTTCTTGTGTTGCAGTTTAAGCTTCAACAAATGGTTGTTCTTGTCTTGTTGTAGTTTTCTTTGGCTTTCTCTGTAAAAAAATCATAACATTAATAATAAATCAATGTCATTAATAACATATGCAAATTATGGACAACTTTAATTCCTTTCCTTTTTGAGCTCTAGGGTCAACTACTTGACTTGTACACCTTCTTGCATTATGGCCATGAACACCATATCTTGTGCAACAATAACTTATTTGTGTACTTGCCTTATTAGGGTCCTCATTAGGTTCCCTCCTCCTCAAATTTTTTGGCCTTCCAGGTCCTCTTTTATATGATTGAGGTAACATTTCTTCCATGTCAACCTCTAGCCACATATATTGCCCATTAATAGGACTTAGATTATAACCATGGCATGGTACATAAGTATATTTGGAATAATAATAATCCACAAAATCTTCATGCCTTTGGTTCTTAAAACCTAATGCAGCTAATGCATGTGTATAAGGAGAGCCCACTAATTCCCAAAAGTTACAAGTGTTGGTATAGATATGTTCAACTTGCCATATAGTATCACCAGACCAATTTGGTATCCAATTCCCTGCATGTTCCACTTCCTTATCCAAACTAAGTCTAGGCCTAGTAATTATCCTATGTTTCTGTGGACCTCCGATTTTTTTTAATACCGGGCCATACCTCTGATCTGTAGAGATACGTGAACTGACTCTTTTTTGTCGCTTAATGCTTTCGCATTTTTGAAAATTCACAGAGTCGCCACCGACCTTTTATTTTATCCAATTAAGGAAAGGTTTATAAAAGAAACAGAAAAAAGACCTTTAAGAAATTCTGGGTAAGGGGGTAGGTTATACAAAGGGAAGGTGTTAGCACCCTTTGTATCCATGGTTATCCATGGGCTCTTAAGTTTGCTTAGCTCACTTGTTTTTCGATTACTTTTCAATTGCTCTGAAATTGCTCATATGTGGTTTCAAATACTCTTGTAATTTGAATTTTGTAATGATCCGTGTGTGGATGTATACAAAATGCTTGTTTATCTTTCGAAAGATGTTTTTGAAAAGAACGTTAACTTTGTAATAACCCGTGTTTGGATGTATACAAAGTATTGTCTTTTTTGAAAGTTTTGAAAAATCAACAGTGTATGAGAATTTTGTTTGTTTTGATTTGAGCAAGCAAACTAGGAGGTCTACCCTGAGTTGTAAGGTCTTTATCCTATTTCCTTTAAAAATCTATCCTTTCACCGGATATAAAAGCAAGGTTCGATTTTGTACTCGAAACAGTAAAATTTGACTTTGATTTTGAAAGATTGAAAAGGGATTACCTGAAGAGGTGCAAGTGTGATTGTGATTGGATTCAGATATTTATCTTTGAAGTTAGTGATCTAACGGTTCAATTTTATCTTTGACATACACGCAGTTTATATGTGCTGGAAATTAAAATGCGGAAATGTAAAGTGCGGAAAGTAAATCTACGCTATTACATCGATTGTGCGGGAAACGTAAACTAGCCTATTTACATGAATTTGACATCCTATACATTTATCTAGGAATTTTAAATTGCAAGAAAAATAAAAGGCATGTTTTTGGAATTTTTATGATTGGTTTTAATTATAATTAATGCATGATTAATTAAATTAAAATGAAGAAAAAAGATGGAAATATATTTAAACCTAGAAATTAAGTTTAAAATATATACAAAATATTTGTTAATTAATTTTAAAACAAAACTAATTTTTTTGGAATTTTTGGAAATTGATTTGAAATTGATTTAAGTTAATTAAAACATAATTATGCAAATAATTATACAAATAATTAAAACTCAAAGATAAAATTATTCAAAATATGTACAAAATTAGTTTATAATATATAAACAATATTTTATATAAAGAACAATTTTTTTTGGGATTTTTTGATTGGTTAGAATAATTAAAAAGCAAATATATAAATATATACTAATTAATTATGCAAAATATTGAAATTTTGAAGAAAAATAAAATATTTTTATTTCAGAAAATAGTATATTATTTTAGAAGTCTAAAAATATTTTTTGTGTATTTTTTGGATTTTTAAAACTATTTTTAATTAATTTAACAAAGAAATTAAAATAAAATAGAAAATAAAATAGAAAATAAAAGGATACTGATCCTGTGTGGTTTGATTGAGGGAGTATGATGTGCACGCGTGATCTGGAGCGTTGGATGACTCATTAAATGAAATCAAGTGGTCCAGAAATTGAGGCTCATGGGACACGTTGCACCTGCAAAGCACAGGATTAGAGGAAAATTTAAAAACACGCGCGCTGCTGAACCAATGAGGGGGAGACACCTCATCGTCTTCAACCTTCAGCCAGGGGTTTTTACAGCGCTTTTATGAAACATGCGCTGTAATTGATGAACCTCAAACCTGCAAAATAGCGAATAGGGGTAAACAAGCACATAAATTTGGCGCGATGGTACCATTCAACTCGTTTTGTCCATACGAATCTAATGGTGCTATTTAGAACCTCTAATTTTGCCTAATTTGGAAAGCCCTAATTTTGAAGCTATGAACCCTAAAATGGTAGTTTCGTTTATACGTGTCCAAACTTCAATTAAGTTTCCAGAAATGATCTACACCTCAAACCAAACTTAATAGTATGTCTACATCTTGTTAAACATGTGTGAATTACCAGATACGAATTAATTTTAGTTTGAACAAATTTGGACCTGTATAGCTCGATTCAGTGAGCTTCAAGGCTTGTAACTGATTGGGATAGTTTCAGTGATGTTCAAGGAAGGTGTATGAATGCTTAGTTTGTATTGAAATGGACTGAAATTACAAATTCGAATTTGAGTTTTCTTTGAATTTTTTTCAAGTGATTACAAGTGTTATGAGCTTATGAATGCTTCTGAACTTGCCTCTCTTTGTTTGCTGAACTATGATAGCTTATTTATAAGCTATGTGTGCTTAGAATTGAAGCTAACTTGCAGCTAGTTGCCTTTGTTGAAAACTTGGTTTTTAAATATTAAAAACCTTGAATTTTTGACCAAGTCTTGACTCCATTCAATGCTCTTGCCTTGTGCACCAATCCTCTGCAGAAAATTGAAGATTCTTTGAGGTGAGTCATGCTTGATTTGTAAGCTAACCTTTATCCATGCATTTTCCTTTTAATTTTAATCTTAAAGTAAGATAAAATCATGCAAAAATGGATAAAAAAAGGTATGGGCTTAGCCTTGGTCGTGGGAGGCCCATAGTAACATGGAAATGATGTTTGAATGCTGAAAACTTGGCCCCATTTGGAAAAAATGCAATTTTGAACAATGTTGATTTCATGCATTTTCCCAAAATTTAGCCAACTTCAACAAGGTGTAAATCCTTCAATTTTTGTCATATGAAGGAGATCTTGCACTTTTTAGAAACCTCAAAGAGTCCTCTAACCAATGTCTTTGGTCTCATGTCAAAATGATTGTTGAAGCTCCTTGTGTGTCCTTTTGAAAAAAGTGTCTTTTTGTTGACTTTGAAAATGACCTGTAATGTCTTTGATCATATTTTTCAAATGGTGAATCCAATGACCATGGGATCAATGGAATTTGAAAGATAATTGAATTTCCTTCAAAACAAGCTTTGGTTTGAATTTTTTGGATGAAGGATGAGAGAGTTATGATCAGTCAAAGTTGAGTTGACTTTTCAGGCAAAAACCCTAATTTTGAATCTTAGGGTTTTGTTGATTTTTGATCTTTCCTTGATGAATTATGATCATCCAATGATCAAATGATGAATCCTTTGACAAAATATGGACTTTGACAAAAAAATTCATTTTTGACTGTCTGTTGACTTTTTTGGTCAAACGGGTCGTCTGTTGACTGTTTGAGCTGCTGACGGTGCGTCTGAGTGAATTGAAGTTTGAAAATTTGTATGATGGTACTTTGATATATATGGATGTGTATGAAATCCATTTGAGCTCTCAAAAACTTGTTGCTCCTGTAAAAAACAAGAAAAACCCTGATTAGGGACTGTTTGTGTAGGAGACAGTTAAGCGTACCTGATTTTTGTGCAGTGTTGAGTCTCTGCTAATCGCGTGATATTCAGAAGACTTCTAGCACAAAGATCTTGGAATTTTGAATTGTGAAAGATTGATTTGATTGATGGTACAAAACACTGAGAATTGTACTGCCAGCAGTTTGGCTGTCAACTGACTGTTCAGGTATTGATGTAGCAGTTAGAGTGAAAAATCAACAGTCAAAGTTAATTTTCTTTTTTTGTTGTTTTTGTTTTATGTTTTTATGTGAAAAATGAAAGTTTATTTACATGACTTGTTAGGAAAACATAGACATAATAAATAACTAATATACTGTTACCAGTACAGTCTGAGTTTCCTGATTCTGCGCCTGCAAAAAAAGATTTAACTCTGTACCAATTGTGTCAGTACCATTTATCTGTAAATAAATAAATAGCATGTGTGAAGTAATACACAGTATTTGGTGTTTGCGTAAGAATAAATTCACCTGCAAGCCAAACTACTGTATAAGAAAAATTCTAAAAACTAAGTATTTCATATGTCAGGATATTTGTTGGAATAAAAATCCATGATTATATGAGACCCTTAATTTTCAGATTGGAGTTTTCTTGAAAAATATGTGGGCAAATTTTGGGGTATAACAGTTGCCCCTATTCAATCTTCTTAAACCTGAAGAGATTGTCTGAAATCTGAAGGTAGAAGATGATTGAATATTTAGATGCCCTGAAAATTTGCACTTACCTTGATCAGAAGAGATGTTGGAAGTTGCATTTGAATGTCGTCTGCGAAATGTTGTTGGCAGATTGAAACATTACCTGAGATGGGCTTTCAGATGCCACCTGGTAAATGGGTTGAGGGTTTGTTCATCAGAATGAATCCATTGATTATATCTTGATGAAGGATTTGAAAGTCTTTGTGTTGACTGTTTCGGAACCGTCCAAGGTTACCGCTTTAAGTCTTGGAAGATAATCGTTACGGAACTTGTCCAAAGTTTTTCCGCTTTAGATTTTGAAAGTTGATCATCGTGGGACCGTCTGAGGTATCGCTTTAGATCTGCAATGTTAAATCGTTTTGGAACCGCCTGAGGTATCGCTTTAGATCTGCAATGTTAGATCGTTTTGGAACCGTCTGAGGTATCGCTTTAGATCTGCAATGTTAGATCGTTTTGGAACCGTCTGAGGTATCGCTTTAGATCTGCAATTCTTTCTTCTTAACATCCCAGGACTGGATATATGTGGCTTTTGTAGCTGTCGTCATTAAGTCTCTGATTTGTGTCCCTCCACCAAAATTCTTTTTGAAATTGGCATATAAATGCCTAAGACAAAGTCTATGTTCTACCCTCTAAAAAATTTCTTCAAAGACGGATATCAAACCTTGCGTATATTGTGTGATTTATTTTATTATTAGAATGGTTGTGGGAATATAAATCCTTGAGTTATGGACATAGTAAGGTAATTATAGGTGGATTAGAATAAATTAGAATTATTGTCGAGTAAAATAATATATTGGTTATATTATTAATTAATTATTAAAATAGTAAGAGTAAGAGAGTGTGTAGAGATTTTGAGGGCAAAGTGGTGTTACCAGTGTTGAGTCGAGGGCATTATAGGAAAAGCCTAATTAGGAGAATATTTCTAATAGAAAAGGGTAAAAGTGAGAATAGAGAACCAGTTACGTCGCACATGAAATTGAGAAGAGGGTAAGAGTGTTAGAGCAATATGAGGCTTAAGGAGAACAATCCACCCATAGAGTTTGGGAAGCAAAATTGCTAGAATAACAAGGTAAGGGTGGGTAATGGTTTTCAATTGTAATTTTCTTAAGGGAAGGGTAGAGTAGGGTTTTATTTTCTCTTTATTGATAATGAAACTTATTAAATATTTGATGATGAATGTTGATAAAGAATGTGATGATGATTCTGTTTTTACATGTCATGATGTGAATTGTAATTGTGTGTGTCGATATGTTAATGATGTGTTTTGAATCAATTGAATCCATGGAGAATTAATATGGATTGGTGTTTTAGGGTATGAATTTAAGTGAATGATTCATGAAAATTTTGATGGATTTATGTTCAATTGATGTATTTAGTTTGTTAGTCTTTTTAGGGGTTAGATTGGTGTGAAATTGGTTTTTGAATTTGGGTCTGGTTTAGGATGAAGAGGGTTTGAAAAACACATACTGTGTATCATGAAAACTGAGATTTTTGGAAAAATTACCCAGTGCAATCGATTGCAGTTCTAATGCAATCGATTTCATCGTTTAAATTTTTGGAAAAATTGCCCAGTGCAATCGATTGCATTCTTAGTGCAACGTATTGCATCAGTTAAAAATTTGAAGATTGAATGAGTGCAATCGATTGAATGGGATGGAAAGTGAAATTTTTGTTTTGGGAGGGGACGTGTATTTGATGTCAATCGATTGTAGTCCCAGTACAATCGATTGCATCAGTTGAATTTTTGAAAATTTTCATGTTTTGAACTATGACATATCTTGACGTTTTACCTCATAACTTTTGATTTGTATATCCAAATAATGTATCGTTTGAAGTGTTAGGAAACAAACACATTGAACTATAACATGATAGAGATAGGTGAGTGGTTTGACAATCATTTCAATGTCTAATATGTCTGTGAAGTTGATTTTTCATATGTTCAATTTTGACCATAACTTCTTAACCGTAAGTCCAAATGACGTGTTGTTCAAAGCGTAGGAAAGATATCACACCGAAATGTATCCCGAAATAATTTAGGAAATTAATTAGGTTGTGGTTGTGTGTGTTCTAGGTATTTATATGATTGTATAGTTGAACGACTTAGGAAATCGTTATATCTCTGTGTTGAATTATTGTTATTGTTATTGGTTAACTTTAGTTGCAGGTGAGATAATGTTTATGAGCTGAGATTAGGCTTGAGATAAAATAAATATTAGTATGAGTCTATTTTTACTTGATATGTCTTGATCATTATGTGAATATATGATCATTGTATGATATTATGTGGTGGATTGCATATATCATTTTTTAATGTTCATATGTTGTTGATGCTTGAGTTAAGATGTGTGGTTTCCCTATGGAAACTACCCTGTTGATGTTGTGTAAGAATTAAACGACTTGATGAGATAACATCCTTGTGTTGTTGAGTTATTGCGATAATGTATTCTTATATTCGTGCATCTTATGTTGTTGTTAATGATAAAAGAGGCATGTCATGAGTCTCAGTGTCATGGATGCATGGTTTTCCCAAGCTCAATGTTGGGGCTTGGATCTCGCAGTCGATTGGGGCTCGGGGTTCTCAGTTGATTGGGACCCGTTCGTATGGAAAACCAGATATTGAGTCGGTACCATATGCATAGTAGTTGTCAATATGTAGAGGATTGCATTGCTTACTCCAATGTATGTGATGATGATTATGGATGATTTATAATCACTTACGGATATGATTTTTGTCTGAGATGTGCTTCTAGTTTGATTCTTTAATCTACATTGATTGTTTATGTTTTTTTATAATTGATTATGATTACTCGCCCATTCTGTTTGAATGTTTCTTTTACATGGGTAACACGCAAATACTCGGAAGTAGATCTCGTAGGAGTAAGTGGAAGCTAGTCATTGGGGTTACTCCTAGTTTATCGTTTTATGTAGTTGACTCTGCTCTGGTCATGTAACATCGGTTGGGGTTACGTTTGATTTTTAAAACTATCACGCTGTTATGTTAGACTTAAATTCTAATTATGTTGTTGAGACATTATATGATGTTTTGAATTGAGTACCGATAATACTTTCGTTGATATTATTAAAGTTGGAGGTTAAGACTCATAGTTAAGTGTTGTGTTACCTTTTATAATTATTCGATTATGATTCTGCTGCAAATGTTTTCAGACGAGTTTTGATGTCGTGTAACTATCACAAGTATAAATATTAGTTAATTGAAATGTTTTATGTAACCCGTGTTACAGAGCAAGAATGTATTTATGACCTGTGACACCCTTGTGTCGTGTTTTTAATTAATATATTCGTTAATTTCACGTTTGGTTTATAAGGGTGTTACCGTTTTTCCCAATGAAACCCCCAAAGATTCTTCATCCAATTTACAATTCAACAATCTAAATTGGACGTTATCACCATTGAATCTAGATGGAACCCAAACAAAGAATGATTATGTGTAATTTGTTTGTGTGTATGCATAGATGTGAGGTTGAAGATGAAGAGAACTCTTTGTATGTTTATGGTTTAATCACTTTCAAATGAAGCACGTATGAAGTATTTATATTAGTGCAAGCTTGAGGAAAAAAGAGAAACTAGAAGTTTAGAGAAGAATGCAATTTTTCAAAAAAAAAAATGTTGCATGTGTCGAAACATACAAGAGATGTACCGACTCATATTGATACGTGTGTTGACTCATCAGAGAAAAAGCTACGAGCTTTAAAATTGAGCAGGATGTGTCGACACATTCATCGCATGTGTCGACTCATATAAGAAAATTTTCTTCTATGTGTCGACCTGAAAGCTCTTATATATCGACATATGCAAACAGAGGCTAAAGGCTTTAATAATTATCCACATGTGTCGATTCATAGCACTTATGTGTAGACACATAAGCATGTTCTTTACATAAAACATGATTTTTGATGCATAAAACCTTTTCTAAATGCATTCTAAGTTCCCTAAAACTAAGATGCACATTAAGGCTCAGAGATATCATCCAATATATAGAAACTCTGAAGTTGTCATAGTGTTTTGACATCATGAAAAACATCTCTAATGGGAAGGGACACTCACAGATACGTGGTAAAAATAAGGGTAACATTGGTAAATTGATAGAAGAGGGGGCTATGAGTGATATGGTTATGAGAAAGAAAATAATGGAGACGAGGAAAAGTTTCTTAATGCGACAGACAATAGTGTTACTGGAGCGAACGACTTAAACATGATGTTATTGAGGAGACCCTAAGTTATGACCAAAAGCTTGGAATATCTAAATGTTTTTATGGGTTTCCATCAACATAATATATTTATATGGAATTGTATGGGTGCTTCAAAAAAATTTTTTGCTGGGTATGACTAAGCTATATGTTCAGGAAAGAAAACAAGACATCTTTATTGTTATGAAAACTAGAACGAATATAGGAGATTAGAAAAACTGTCAATTTGTTATGTTTTGATGGGTATGAATTCAATGAAATGAGGGATTTTTCAGGAGGAATAACTATGGCATGGATTCTAGACAAGGTAGAGATAAAGATCATGAAGACACATTTCTAATACATGCATGTCAATATTAAGTTCGGGGGAAAAGAAGAATGACTCTTCATTCTTGCATATGCTACTCATAGAGAAAATAGGGGGAGGGATGATGGAAGAGTTGAAAAGACTTGTTACATTGTGGATTTTGGATGGTTGGTAGAATGGACTTTAATGACAGTATGAGCGCTTTCGAAAAAAGGGAAGGAGCACTTGTATCCTTAAAAAATGTGAAGTTTTAATAAATGGTAGATTTGTAAACTCATGGACCTAGGCTTTGTTGGCCATAAATACACTTAAAGAGACCCAATTTACCACGGAGGTTCAAGAATTTATGAAAGGCTTGATAGAGGATTGTGTAATGAAAAATTGGAGAGTCTAATTCCCATATGCAATAGCGAAAGCTCTTACTTAACTAGAATTCTCTAACCATCATCCTATCCTTATTTTTACTCAAGATAATAAAGGTAGGAGAATGGAGAAGAAATTCAGGTTTATGAGGGTCTGGGTATTAGAAGAATCTTTGCTGATATGATCCAAAGTGCTTGGAACAATGATAATAGCTTCAATAACAATGTAGAACAAGTTACAAATGAAGCAACAACTTGGAAAATGCATACTATTAGCAGTATTGAGAGGTAGAAAAAAATAAGATATGGGAATATTGAAGGGAGAGACCATAATAGAATCAACCACTTGGAAAAGATTATACAACAAGACATGTTCAAAATCCTTCACCAAGAGGAATTAGATTGGTTTCAAAGATCTCGAGTAAGGCGATGGATTGATGTTGATAGAAACACTAGCTATTATCATGTAATGGTTATGCTGAGAAGGAGAAAAAAATAAAGTTAAAATTCTAAGAGACGAGCAAGAAAGATGCATTGAAGAAGCAATGATAAGTTTAAAGAATTGCTTGGACTTAATCATATTTGTTGAAAAGTCATTTCAGCTCTGTTGATATCGGCAAGATGGATGATGGTTGAATTGATATCATCGTTGGTTTGAACTCAAAGTGGATAATTGTTGTAATACGTCTTAAAATCTTACATGTTTTTAGTATTGGCAATTTTTTCGGCAAGATGGCAACTACGACGGCGGGTGACCTAGAGGTGGTAGGTTGGAGGACGAGTCACATATTTGTTTATTAATGGGTCATATCTTGGTCCAATTGAGATTTTGAAAATTATAAGTATAGTTCTCTCCCATTTATTATTAACATGTGGTGCATAATGTAGCAATCATATAGTTAGAAGCAGATGGTTGAAATTTTTAGAATTAGATTCTTGAGATTTTGAAACCTTTTAGGGTTATTAAATAGATTTGAGAAACACTTTATACACATTGAATTTGTGTGATTCTTATATTTAGAGTTGGAGAGGTTGACAAATACTTGGAGTAGAAAATTGAGATTTTGTTAGGAAACTCGAAAGGATATTTTGTTGTAACTCATAGTTAATCTTGTAGCAACTTTTAAAGGATAGGGAATCATTGAGCTGGTATTTTCCTTAGGCATAGATTGATTGGATCGAAGTGGATAAATAATTTTTTGTGTTCCCGCCTATTATAACTTTTGTTGCTTGAAGTCATTTGAATGGTTGTCATTGTTCTTGACACACATATCAAAATTTTAGTGTGTTTGAATTTTGAATTATTCTATGAGTTTTCCATACAAATATAAAGTTTGATAGTTTTAATATGGGTCTTGCTAACGAGTGCCCTCAGGGCACTCTTTAAGCATACTAAATAAAAAAAATATTCTTTATAAAAGTCATGATTTTAATTTCCAATGCATTTTTAAAGGATTGAATGCACACATTTTTAAAAAAACTTACTACTTTAATCACTTAAGAGTGTCCCAAAGACATTGGTTAGTATTTCCCTTTTTAATATTTGTCTAGGCCAAAACACAGTCCTCGTAAAACTAATTCGTCCAAGTCTTAGGAAGTGAGACTAACTAAGGGTGTGTTTGGATTGATGGTGGACAGAATTGATTCTAGCAGAATTTAGTTTGGTAATTGATTCTATCATAATTGAGTTTAGCAGAATTGTTTTATGTTTGGATACATTTATGTAAAAGTGAGTTGAATAATAAATTTCACTGTAAAAAACATCCAGAATCAATTTTGGAGGCAGAAGCTACAAATTCTAGCTTCAAG